>NC_142373.1:20921792-21521792 GCF_059441005.1 Hippichthys cyanospilos | reverse complement strand
ACCACGTCGCACATTTCTACACCCCCCTGACAATAGTAAAAAGCATATTGTGGACAAATAAACCCCAAGATGCCGCAGGACAAAGCTTTGAAGCCCACAGCCTGTTGTGTAAATCACTAGCTAAGTGTCAAGTAGACAATCTTGAGTTAAAAGAGTCCAATTTTGACTTTATCTGCTTTGCATCTGTCGAGGATCCAGCTCTCCAGCAGCTTAAAAAGATCCAGCTTGATCTGAAAGGAAGCAAAAACACTTGGAAATATACCGAGTTGCTAGTTACCTTGAAAAAGTAACTTAGTTACTTTACTGATAACTTGCTTGAAAAGGGTAACTGAGTTAGTTTACAAGCTATTGTAATAATTAGATTTCACAATTACCAACCACTGTGCTTAACATGAAAATGACACCTGATTTTGTGTGAAGTATATTTTTAACTGAAGTGAAAGAACAACATTTGTGTTTATCAAAAATAAAATAGACAGTATCCATCTTGACCTGTAATTTTCAAGATTTCATTTAACACATTTGTAACTTGCTTCTAGTAAAAAAAAAATAAATAAAGTCTGGACTTGACAAAATGCATTTCTAAAAATAAAGGCAATCTTACTTGACATTTCTCTACTAAAGTTGTGATGGTAAAACTTAACATTTATAAAACACAATGTTTATAAATGTTTACATTTGATGTCTTTGTGGTATGACTGAATGCGTATTGCTCTGTGAGCCCATATTGTACGTTTTTAATTGAAGCTATGTAGATAAATGTTGGCTGCAAAAAAACTAACATTTTTGTTTCTAGCCGATATAAACTCAGTGCTGACTTGCTTGTATCTTAAAAATAAAATGTCACTCATATGTGAATGTTAATTTGAATATTCCCATAATGTATTTCACTACGTCCAATACCAGTCCAGAGGTCCCCTTATTGGATGTTTTATGATGTATAGTTATTTCTTTTGAGAATTTATGGACCACTATAGTGTCAGGAATCAGGTGCTTTTCTGCAGTTCATAATTCTGCAGAATATTATACTAGTTATATTTGATATACATTGTACATTGCAGTGTGTGTGGCAAATGTGAGCTTTTCCATTTAAGTCTTGCCAATTCTTGCTCAGTGGTGCCTCTAGCAGGCATCGTATAAACAAATACAGTATTATGTGCCTCCTACTGTATTGTGAGGTTCCCTAAGCATTGATTGATAATGACAACACATGCTCAAGTAATGATCAATTATGGCTCAGGGTTTGGTCATGTGATATTCACAAGCTGAACCGTGATTGGAGCAGAAATTGAACGCGCTTGTTTAAAAGTTCACAGAACAATGAAGTCGTGTAATGTAATTTTACGCCAACAGGGGGCGGTAGCTACCTCCGGAATGTCCATCATCCTTTTGCACTTCTGGTCTCTCCAGTTCCAGTCCAGAACCAGAAAGCGCAATGGTTGCAAGTTTAATGCGTCTTGGCAGAGGAAGATAAAGAAAAGAATTCATCTTTGCGTAATTTTGAAAGCGGTAAATTGTGGGACGTGTGCAGTTACCTCTGTGAATAAGGGCACTGATCCTACAAGGGGTGCCCACTCCGATGTGAGTAACTCCTTTCTGCAGCAGTTTCACCTGCTCTTCAATCTTTGCAAAACACCAAAACGTACATGCGTGACTTATTTCGCACGAATGCTGATATGAAAATAGTTCTGGAACATTCAAAAGCACCGATATTAAAGCAAATCTTTGTACAACCTTTATGTGTTTTGCGAAAAGCTTCACGGCCTTGGCTTCGCCCTTGAACGCTGTCAGTTGCCTGGGAAGGAAATTTAAAAAAAGTACTCGGTGCTTCGGTTGAGCATACTTAACAAGTTGTCCTTAAATTCCATTATGGGATTAAACAATAAGATCTCACTTTATGAGCTGGATGGCTCGGAGGGCTGAGCTGCAAACGATGAGCAGGACAACCGCTTTTTTTTCTGTGTGTTGTTTCTGAACCTTTGCCCATTTAGGACAAACTGATAGAAAAATGAAACAAAGATAAGACATTGATGGACAACAGCCCTGTCATAAATAGGCCCATCTCTTAAAATGTATCAACTGCAAAAGTTAATACTGCATGCTGTACTGTATATGCTTGACATAAATAATAAAATTCATCTTAAAAACATTTATAAATGCGAACAAATAAAGATGCAATAGATGTCTCAACTATATGCCATTCACTATTTTTTGGAAAATAATGTCGTCAAAAGATAAAAAAAAAAAAAAAGTTTAATTAATACAAATTAATCTTTTTAATCACCTATACTCTCAATACACCAAATAGACTTAAAAAAAATGCAGTTCTAACAATTTACGTGCTTCTGCTGTATATATTATAGACTAGTCCTAAGTGTTGGCTACAACCTGTAGTTTCGTCCATCTTGTCCGTCGGACCTGCTCAAACGCAAGGTGTTCTCCAGTTTAATTTGGTAAAGAGCTTAGCTATGGGCACGCAAGATACTTTAGCGCAGGGGTCACCAAAGTGGTGCCTGCGGGCATTGAGTAGCGCCCGAGTATCACATGTGTAGTCCGTGGGCCTTTTCTGGAAATACTGTAGCTTACAGGTGATAGAAGATTGGTGATTTTCTATGAATTTGACAAACAATTATACATGTATTACATTTACATACGAATTACACTTGATTCACATATTTACTACAGCTGTTCCTTAATTAGTGTGAAAAATCTTTAACATGATCGGTGTCTTCACAATGTGGTGGTAGCCCTTCGATTTATTCAGGACCAAAGGAGTAGGTCTCAATTTCAAAAAGATCGGTGGCCCCTGCTTTAGCGTCTTTGTTGCTTTTGTTAGCTGTGGCTGAAGTCACAGCTGGGTGCTTTGCATTTATGCATTAGGCTAAACTTCACTGCTTCTGTGGTAAGCAAGCTCCTACTTAGAAAGAATGTATAAAACTACCTTTTCAAAGGTGCAGCCGGGGACTTTTATTAAGTTCACTTGATCGGACAGAGAAGTCTGACATGCTCTTCAAGTCTTCTGCCCCTTAACTTACCCTCCCACCCACAAAAGAAGCCTATCAGATTATGCCTGGCACAACAACAGCCAACCAGTGTCAACATCAGCGTGTGATCGATATTTATTCAAATCTCCAACATTCAAAGACAATAAGCCCAAAGCATAAAATCGTATCTGATCAGCATTAAGAAAGCATCAAGCTAGAAATTAAAATTAGATTAACACAATGAAAAAAAAAACATATGCTAACTATGATTGATCTTAATCTGTTATTTTGACGCCCCTAAAATGACTACAATTTACAGAATGTAAAAGACGTCATGACAACGACACTCACCGTGCTTCAGGTAGGATGAGAGGCTGTGCGTAAGGTCATTGCATGTCAGGAAGGCAGAATCTGGAAAAACGCAGGAGACATATCACACAGCAAGATTGAAATTTGACATCCAAATGCTGTTTTGTGAGGACTCACCGTGCAGTTTGAGCTCTTCCTGCTCAATCACGGAGCGCTTGTCTGAGAAGTACAGGGCAAGGGATTTCTGAAGGTCCGCAGGACAACCCGCTCTTGGGTCGGAGGCAGCCAACACATCTGTAATGGTTTTCTTTTTCCACTGAAAAAGCAGTTGAAAAATGAAGAACCACTAAGAGCGGACATAAGCCATACTGGTTTGGCCAACCTTTTTCTTTTTGGGTGATTTGCTTGATGTTTCCTTCTCGTTGCCGTGCTTCGGAACGTGTGACGCCTGAGAGAACACAGGTGTGATGCGCTTGACAGCCAATTTGTAACATTTTGCTTCAGCAGATGAGTTAACTGCAGGGTGGCGTGGGCCATACGTATGGTCTACAAATGGTTTTCATACAAACTGATTTTACCAATCGAGACAAACGACTCAAAGTTGCTCCATGTGTTAAAAAAAACAACAAAAAAAACCCCAATCATGCTGTAATACCTCTTCATTGTTTTTCTTCTTCTTTGCTGTCACTTTTTTTTCTGTTAGCTTCTTCCTCTTCTCTGCTTTCTTTGGTATGCCTGGGTTTTCTTTTATTGGTATGTTCTTGACTTTCTCAGCTTCCTCCTCGATCTCAGAGTCATCTATTATATATAGATATGAAAAAAGAAAAAAAAGGCGAAGGGGTGAATTTGAAATATGAATCAATAAATTACATACAATAATATTATTAAGCTACATAGGAGGAGGAAAATATTAGAAACATCCATCAGGATGACAGAGTGAAGCTCTAAAAGCACGACTGTAAAAATATTGTTTAAAAAAAACTTAAAACTGAGCCTTATTAGTCTTGTAAACATCAGCTCTTATTACATTACACGATGAGATTGAAGGAACCATGAATGAAAGAATGACAGAGAAAAAGAAGACTGATGTTGAATCACGCTCTTCCATCATTACAAACAAGCTAGGATTTATAAACTGCATAAAAAAAACATGTCTTTTAATTACAAGTGAGAGAAAAGAGGAATTTTTTGTGACACGATGTGAACAAAAACAGCTCACCATGGTCACTTTAGTGACCTTACAATTCATGTATTCGACATTAAGTCCTCCTCAGCAGTAGTTGGCTCTAAACTTCAGTAGTTTGAAATACAGGTGAAGCGTCTCATCAGAAAGAAAGGTTTTGTTTAATTATTTTTGTCATTGTGTTGAATGAAATTCGATTTGGGCGGCACTGAAATGAAACTGTTTGGCATCATGAGAAACACTTGTCAGAAGTTTTATAGATTGATAGAAAATCGACATTGTTTAGACGTTTACATTTATTAACTTTTAATGCATTGATGGACTGTTTTTTTTTTTTTTTTTTTTAGTTTGAAATTTTCAACGGCATTTGAATGCACAACAAGCACCACACACATAGTTACTGGCTAGCGCCAACACTGGAGACTTGTGCTGGATCATACAATGACAAAATAATAGACTAGCGGTTTCTTAGGGTCCTTACTGGGGATTGAATCTGATGTTTTTTTAATGGTGGTGTGTTTATGTTGGTAACTCTGTGATGTGATGGCAATAAAAACTGAGTCAAGCTAGCCGCTCTTCTACCACAGCTACTTCAGGCTATTGGCTCACTAAGTAAAACCCTTCTACGGCTATCGCATTTGTCATCCATGTATAATCCGGTGTGTTTATTTTGAAGTTAGTCCTCACAAGACACCGTTGGCATTGTGATGTGTATTGGCAACCTGTATTGGCAGTAGTCTTTTTTTTTCTTGATCTCCTGAAATGCTTTACAGTAGATGCCTACCCAGAGAAACCACTCGCTTTCTCCTGTGTGCATGTGTGAAATTCAGACAGATGTTTGCTTTTTGCAGTTTCACACCATTACATTTTTGGATGTACTGTTTCGCTTTTCATTGTTCTTTAGCCAAAAACGCAAATTTATTTAAAAAAAACATTTCGTGGCTGAAAATTCAGTGCATCCCTAAATTTGATGTCAAGCGAACTGGAGGTATGTATTGTTGAGTGCTCAAAGAGTGAAAAGTTGTACTGGTATCGGTCTGGGAAAAGAAAAAAAAAAACATTGGTTCTCAAATAGATTGTGCAGGTGGCTGGGCGAGTGAATATAAACCATCAGCGCACATCTGACTCCCATCTTTGTCCTCTTATTTCTCCATCCCCTTAATGGATTAGTACCATCTCATTCATCATCATCAACGCCTGCTTATGTTTTCCTCCGGTGAGCTCATTCATGTCAGAGGCCCGCATAAGAAAATGACAAAAGATGAGTGCGGGATTGTAGTTCACCCTCATTCTTGCCTGCCTGTTTGCTTTCTGTCCAGACGCAGCTCCACCCCTGTTCCACTCCGTCACATACAGATTCACTGAGTGTCATTAGTCAAGAAGTGCACTCCATCTCTTGAACTCTCCCCACCCCCCACCCAACCTCCTCCTCTACTGATGGAGAAAGCTAACTGATCCAATCACTGCCTGAGGTTGACGTGAGGACACTCGGATGCTACAAAGGAAGCGCGTGAAGACTTGCCGATAAGACCGTACAGTATACAGCGCCGACAAATGGTACACCTGCCTTGTATGTAAGTCTTTTTCCTGGACAGTACTATATATTAACAAGGTTATTTTGGTTTGTGGATCACTCCCTCACCTTCATTTTCATCAGTTCTACCTTAAGAGATATTTTTCTTATCGATTCATTGTCATTGATATTTTAAGTTCAAGAGTCAAAACAAATGTATATGTTTAACCCTTTCATTACTGTTGAGACAATGCGTCCCATGGCTTTAAAAAAAATAAATAAATCGCAGCAGGTAAAGGAAACATAGCAATAACATAGAATGGCATCCCAGGGGTTCATTCCACACCTATCTCCAGATTCTAGTGGCATTTAGCAACTTTTCTATACACAACAAGCCAGTGCTGGGCCAACTGTAAACAAGGTAGCTTGCGTTGTACAATTTCTAGTGAATTAACCATCCAGTCCTGTGGAAATATATTGATAATATGTGCTATATATGTGTGCTACAATAAATTACACTGATTACTATGTATTGTAGGTGTTTGGTGATCATTTTCACTTCCCTGGCATATTTGTATTATTATTATTATAATTATTATTATAATAAAATACAGATGAGAGAAAAAAATCCCAAGTCCTGTAACCTAATTTATGGTAGTGGGAATTTTTTTAAACTAATTTTCCAACTGTCCTAGACTATCGCAGAAAAGTAAAATTTCAAAATATATATATATTTTTCTATTTAAACAATAAAGAACAAAAAAAAGAAAAAAGAAGAGGTAGCGAAAGGGTTAAAATTTCATGTTTCCTGAGCAAAAGTTCGATAAATTGACAAAACGAAATGAAAACACTATGTTAAAAATCCAGAACGTAAAATTATTTTCAGAATCAACAAAGTTGTGACTAAGTGTCCTGTATAAAATATGTGAAAATTGCCAATTAGTACAGTATTTGGAATTTGACACTGGTATTTATGGTATTACAGTATTGTCAACACTTCCACAAACTATAAGAAAATGACAGCTATTTACTTGGTTTCAACTATTAAAAATAACAATTAAAACCGATTGTTATTTGAAGGAATGTTCTTGATTGACTGGGTAAATGAATAATCAATTAATCTTTGTTTTGTCTGTTTTACTTAACTCAAAAAGTTTAAATTCCTTATTCAATTACAGGAGTAATTAAGAATATATAATTTAAAACACAATTAGGGATGGGAATTTCACACAATTATATTTCATTATTAATTATGTTTAAAATGACAAATCGTTGAACAACATATGCAGTTCTTAAAATGTTGTTTAAAATGACAAATTGTTGAACAACATATGCAGTTCTTACAGTATTATGGATAACTGAGAATGTCCGGAAGTTGTCATTATGACAATCACTGTGAGGTCACTTAACACACACACCAATTTAGGGTCTATCTGTCGCAAAGCAAACTGTAACAAAAATATAAAACTAGCTCAGAAAAATAAAGTGTGCAAACAAGATCTAAAAGACACCCGATCTCCAGAAACCCCCGCGCCCTTTGAGCCATAGGCTCAGATAACAGGAAATCAATAGAATTCTATGGGAGTGGAGGAAGTCGACAAGACAGAAAATGGCTCTTTCTTTGTCATTTTTACCCAGTCCATCAATAGAGGTGACTGGTTTTAATGGATGGTCATTGGCGCCAAATGGATACAGCGACAATCAACTCCTTCCAGGAAATGACCTCTTCCCCTCCCCCCAGACAAATTGCTTTCAGGCTTAAAGTGGTGTCATTGTACCTTAGTGGTGATTACTCGGGTTAGCAGATTGTACAATTACCATGAGGCTGATGCAACAGACAATGTTAGTGGGCTTGGCACTGTGTATTCCACATTCCTGCTTTTTACACCAGATAAAAGTGACTGGCTGTCAGGGTGACCACCACCACAATATCACTAACCCTCCCATAAGGGCATTAGGAGAAAGCATGACAAATTTGAGAAATGCAGATGGCTATCGATGACAGGCTGACAGATTTAAAACTGTATGTTGCTTCTGTTGCTATGGTTGTTGGACATATGGAAGTCATAGGAAGGACTGTTGATTGTCAGTTTCAAGAATAAATGGATACTGTTCACCATCCATATTAAAACTCTAGACTTCTGTGGTTGCTGCTGCTTGTCCTGTAAGAAGATTCATGAAGTGTTACGTTCACAAAAAAGTGGGGACATTATGGTTTGCGTGAAGTAATTTTTTTTTTTTTTTTTTTTTTTTTTACTTTAGCTGCAGACTTGTGCAATGATTTTTGTACATTGCAGTTTACTGTTTACAATTATTTTGTTCCAAGGTGATCTTTTTTGCCGTCAATGGTGGCATTAATGCTACAATTAATACAAAATAAAAACTAAAACAAAAAAAGGAAAAAGTCACACGAGCAAGAATATTTGGAGCAGACACGTCACGGAAGTGGAGAAGTACAAAGCCTTTACATACAGCATTCCAACGTAATCGCAGCAAACATTGGAAACTAGAACAAGTCTAGAATTAGGTAGACTTAGAAACTGAACTCATCGAAAGTAATTTAACTCCGACTCTGGGACTTGGAAACTAGAAGCTTAGAACATAGCTTGACATGATAGCATGACTTAAAAATCTGAGTCTCTTTAGCCCAGAAAATCGAGGGCTTAAATTGTAGGTGTGCACCCCAAAAAATTAAATAAAATTCACAAAACAATCAAGATTCTCATCTACATGGATTCAAAATTGTGTCCTCAAAAAGATTTTCTAAACGAAAAAGTAAAACAAAACTACTTCCTGTCGGCTTCCATGCAACAACAGTATGCCAGACATAAACTGCCAATGAAGAGACAACACTATGTCACACGCCGAAGACATTCTGTGAAGGCCAACTCCAAATTAAACACACCAAGTAATACATAGAATTCAATGTAATGGGCAGAGTATGATTTTATTTTGAAGTTGGCCTTTGCAGCAGAGGTTGCAACAAGCAAAATATACTTTTACTCATTATTGGTTTTAATGCCGTCACATCAGGTCTCGACCAACATCAATACATCAACATCAAAAATCATATTCAGTGTCTGATTAAGGGCGCTAAGAAATCCCTAAATACTTACGGTGTAAGCGTTAGGATATGGTACAGGTCTCCAGCCCTAGTTGCTAACTACGTGGTGCATACAAATGCAGTGGGACATGTAAATATATTTAAATAATGTGCAAATATCGAAATCATGTAGCCTTTCTCTTTTTTTCTAAAAGCTGAAACATGAAAAAGAATTAGGGGGCTGAAATGACTTTTACTTAAGTACAATAAATGGTCCATCAAGTCTCTTATGTTTACGATACCTATTCAAATAACATGGCTTCTGTCGTCCATTGGAAATGGTCTCAATTGACAGCTAGCACTGTATATAGTATTAGGAATCAGGTGAGAAACTCAATGCTATTTCACACAGGTAAATACTATATTAGGGTGAGAAAAGAGAGCCTGAGGCTTTTGTCATGGTAACATGGGAAACATTTCCCCCTGATGGTTGGATGAAAAAGTGCTTGATTTGACCTGTAATGAAAACAAAAAAAAATTGCTCAGCTTTTTAAATGTTAATATCACCAAGGATCAGCTTAATTAATCGTGGCAGCCAATATCATGATTGCGATTAAAATGCGATTGATTGTGCAGCCATATTGTACATCAGGAATATTCAGTCACATTACTCTCCTTTAAAATTAGATCTGGTACTGGTTGGCTGTTTTGGGACAATCAAAATAGAAACGCCAACCATCGTATTTCATAGTAAGGAACTGACAAGACTTTGTATTCTTGGACTCTACTTGTATAAATCATCTTGTTGATAGTTTGACTGTATTAGCAACCATACTTAAGATAATATAAGAACATATTTGATTAATGTCCTCCGATTGAAGGTCAGTCAAGGCTTTTTATCTTCTGAAGAACTCATCTTCATTTGCACATGGTACATTACTAAACCCTCAAGTGACAGCAATCATATGAATCACACATCCAACAGTGATGCAATAATTGTGGAATTTAGCGTCTCATAAGTGAGTGCAGGGTCTGCGTGCGTTTGCGTGTGTGTTTGTGTGAAAAGAGAACGACACAAAATACCAAACAGTAGAATTTCACAACCGTCCGTCAAAGAACTCTTATTACAGGGAGAGGAAGCAGGGGACTTTTCAGAGGACTGTTTACATCAGAGCCCAAAAATGTTGAGCATATTTAGTATATTATGGAGCTGCCGAGCACTCATGATTTGGCTTTCTATCTTGACGTATGCCATGTGATTTATGGACCTGGGCAAACACATTAATGAATAAAAAAAACAGTAGGCATAAAACAAACAACCAAAAAAAAAAAACAAAAACAAAACGCACACACATTATAATTTGTTTTGCAAGAGCAGACTATAAACGTTTTAATAAATTGTTGGTAAGTTGTACCCACGTTGACTGTCATTTGGGGGATTTTTTTTTAAGTTGAATTGGCTTGAGATTATTCAACAATAATGATGGTGCAAACCAAATCAAGTGATACATTTCTGACTGGATTATTTGCAGAGGCATGCATTTTACACATTTTTGCTTGGTCTGTCATTCATCATCTGTCAGTGCCCTGGATCCCTTTCTGTCACCATCAGTCCACCATTTTTTTTTTCCAAGCCGAACGAACCAAACTATAATTGTCAGTGCCTCGGTCTGTCATTTTATTTTACTGGCACTTCCGTTATTACCTTGGAACCACAAGGTTGGCATTTTAAACATTTTTGATGGTCTGTCATTCATTCTTCATCAGCAAGTGGTTGTACAGCGCCTTAGTTCTGATGGACTGTTCACCTCTATTTATTTGCTCTGCATCAGTGTGGCTACTGTTTATACTGCATTATCGTTACGAAACAAATATATTGGGATCGTTTGAATCGGACTGCAGTTAACCAGAGTTCATTTGAACTACAGTGGACCCCCGAGTTATGGCGTCCCTGGCTTACATTTTTACTTTTTATGTTATGAAGTGGAATGCTAAGTTTTTTGTCCCCTCTTTATGGCATTTATCCCACTTTTTGGAATCAACAACTGTCATGAACCGTGGGGTTGGGCGTGTTTGTGTGTTTTGTATCTCTCTTCAGGCTTTTTAGGTATATGCTCTTATTTTCTGTTTGCGCCAAACTGCCTGCGCTGCAACACGTCACTAAGATGCTGGTCAGCTATCGGTCGGCGTCACGAAGATGTCGATATGGTAGAGACTTGATCTTGTGTGAGTGCTTACAATATGGTATTTATTGTGCATTTTAGTACTTAATTCAGACTTAAATTGGTTAGCCATGGGTCCCCAGATTGCTAGCGATGTTAAAGGTAGAAGATGATTAGTATGGAAACGAAGCTGAAGATAATCAACAAATACAGTACGAAGAAGGCTAGGCTAGGCTAGCCTTGCTAGGGATTATGGCCATAAGTTGCTCAAGTAAACGTCACTCAAAGGTAAGTGAAATTTCATTTTACTTTTATATATTTTTTATTTTGGATATTTAATTGTATACATGTATATTATATATAAGTAGCAATTACTATACCATTGTGTTACCAATTTTGAATATGTATATACAATTTTTATGTTTTTACCTAAACAGAATTTACCAATTGATTCAGGACCAATTGTACTGTTTGGTCCTCAACAGTCTTATTACTGGGTTTCCACCTGACCAGAAATAGGAAACGGAAATAACATCAAGGTTTACAGCTCAACTAAAATGAATTGAAAATCACTCATTCTGACTGACATCACATAAGAGGTGGAGATGACACAGCTCCAAACCATTAGATGAATCTGTATTAACCACATATGGTTCTATACAAAATTTGTTCCAGAGGTCTTGGAACAATATGTCATGAAGAACATCATGGAGTCTTCTCTGGAACCATCTTTCATTGAATTATCAGAAAAAAACGATAACACAGTCTGTAATAGTGTTATGGCCGAAAAGAGTACAGATATAATTTCATCAGGTTTTTGGACTCAAGTCAAAAGATTAAATAAAAGAAAAATATAAAAAACTTGAAGGTCGATTTCTCTTTTCTGTTTTAATCTTTTCCCAACTCTTCTGTTCCTCCTAGAAATGCATCCTACAACTTACAATCTTGCAGGCATCCAACTCTTAACATCTTCAAAAATCGCAAAATCTCAGCTGCTATGAATAACCGACAAGACAAGCGACATAAGTGCGAGAGAAGACGTTTGAGAGGAGATCTTTCCCGTGATGACATGTTGTTCCTGCTAAGTGTTCTGGAGGGAGAGCTTCAGGTGGGGTAAACTTGTGAAACTCGGGGATTTGGTTGAATGTAGAACA
Source organism: Hippichthys cyanospilos (assembly GCF_059441005.1). NCBI lineage: Eukaryota > Metazoa > Chordata > Actinopteri > Syngnathiformes > Syngnathidae > Hippichthys > Hippichthys cyanospilos. The sequence continues at coordinate 21,509,444 of NC_142373.1, read as the reverse complement.
TGACTCGTGAGCCCCATAAAGCGCCTGGAAAAACTGTGTCAACTCATTGTTGTGTTGTTCGTCACGCTAGGCGAGAGATGAGGTCATCGCAGTGCTGAAAACAGAGCGGAAAGACTCGGCTCTACTTGAGGCCCACTATGGTTTTATTGGACTGGATGGGGCTCTCCGTTCCCTACATAGAGACTCACTGCGATGGGGACAAGAGGACCACCTAGAGGATGTGTGTAAAACAACTACTGCTGAGGTACCAATATTAAGAACCCAGACACCATAGAGAGTCGGTAATCAAATTTAATGAGGTGAACATAGCGCCATCTGACAACAGCGGATTAATTACTGCTGCTTCACTGCACGTTGAGTAATTCTGCCAGTGAAGCAATTATAGCACGATGATTTCGCGACCCCTCTGGATTGTTTTGGTTTCACTTTATTGAGAGCGCTTAGTACGTTTCCATCATAATCTCCGGCTGTTACTGAGGCAATAAAAAAACAAATCGCCAAACTAACCCTAATCTTCCTCAAATTTGATTCCATTCCTGTCAAGCTAGCCATACTGTGCTCTGCTTTGGTTCTTTTCGCAGCTTATTAATTCCATACAACCCCCGAAGTGGTCAAACAAGAGGATACAGGGGCAGATTCTCAATGTATCAAACGTTCACCAAAATGCTTTTAGCAGACATGAGGAGCAACAGGAAAGCCACCGGGATTTCTTTCAGAAGTATCAGTGCATTGCAGCACTACTGGAAGAGGATCGACAGAGGTTTGTCAGTGCAAAACATCACGCAATGAGGTTCATATTTCTCAATGTCTTTGCGGATTATGGTTAAACCCATTGAATTTTGTACGGGTTTCATGTTAATTTTAGCGCTAGATATACTATTTTATGGTTCATGAAACATTTAAATTACATGTAGTGGGATCTCTACGCATCTTATTCCGCAACTCCAATTGATGGTATAACATAATTTGTTATATTTCTGGCTCGCCTGCCGGAAGATTGTGACTCTAATGATAATGCGCATCTGTATAAAACTTAGCAAACTAAAGGCAAAACATATTTTGCAAAGGACTCCCTGTAACACAATTTAGCAATAGGTTTCTTCATGTTCCAATTAAATGTGCTCTTACTTTGAAAAGACAATTCTACCGTTCATGTCACCGCAGTAAAAAAGCATGAAATTAGATTTGCTAAAACCAGGAGAAACACTGTCAAGTACCCCCTGAAATGCTTTCACATAGCCCATCAGATACTCAAACATCCATGTGATAAAAGCCGGAAAGAACACTTTTCTCATGCACTCATTGTAAAAGGGCAAGTCAACTACCACATTTTTATTTGCAATATAATGATCTATGAAGCCCAATTAAACACAATTTTGATTAATATTGTTTATGGATTGTGAATTAAACAGCGTATTGTAATGCACCCGTTTTTGTCCATCTCAGAGGGCTGCCATTTTTTCATTTGCTGTTTACTGAAAGTGACATCATAATTCTTGTGCTCAGGTAATGACCAATCACTGCTCATCTCGAGAACGTCACATTGGCAAAGTCAGAAAAATGATGAGCCCAGAGCAACTTGGATGTCACTTTCAGTCGGCAGCAAGCGATAAAATGGACCCTGAGATGGACAACAAAACTGTTGGATTTTGCTCCTTAATTCATATTCTACTAACACAATAATAATCAAAATGCAGTTATTTTTATCTAATGTGGCCACATAGAACATACGGTGGTAAAGAAAGAGGAGCGCATGGCTCGATGGTAGAGTGGTGGTCTCCCAAATGAGCATGGTTCAATCCCTCATCCATCGTGACCATGTCAAAGTGAGGTAATGAGTGTAAAACGGCTTGAGTACCTACTGTAAATAAGTGAAAGCTCATGTACAAAGACAATTTTACGGTTGAATTCCCCTTAAGGACAATGCTCGCATGGAAACAGGAGTTCTATAAATTCAGAATCAGCTCCTCCCACTGCATGAAAAGTAGTTATAAAATGACAAAAAAGTTCATTACTTTTCCCCTAAAGGACAAGTAGTCCAGGTGGACAGATACAATATGACATGCATTTTATTATTATTTTTAAATCGGGTTAGTTGGACTTTAGTGGTTGTCTGCATAGGACTCACACTGTAGAGCATTTACAGATGTTCATGAAAGCACTGCTTAAAAAAAAAATAGTGGCACATGATTGTTGCATCATATAACAGACGTACAGTGATTAGTTTTAGCTCATTGTAGGAAAAAAATAGTGGATTTTCTGAAGTACACATAAGCCTCTAAAATTCAAAGTTCCTCCACTTAAGATAGTCCATTGAAGTCTGTACAGTACTTGGTTAGACTCTCCAAGTCCTCCTTGCAGTTGTAAACACATAAACATGCAATTACACGTACCATGTTACTTTGGCACCTGCCTTTCCCTTGGCCAGACAGTACCTCTTCTGAAGCAAATGAGATTGAAATTGAAAGCAGCTAGAGCATTTCCCTTTTCAAATACTGTAGACATACACTACTATAGACTACATAGACTACACTCAGATGTGGCCTGTGGGCATGGCGAAGTCCGTTGGTAGGGCTAAGCTGAGGGTATGGCTAGGTCTGGTGTGGCAATGATATTTGAGGCTCATGCTGGCTTGAGTACTGCCAGAGTCCACTCTGTAATCTAATTATGGAGAATATTTGGAAGAGTAGCCTGCATTTGTTGGTAAGAGAGCAAACACTTAAATTGCTAGGCAACAGAAGAACATTGCAATTTAAGACCAAAAATAATCATGGCACATGAAACACTTTGTTTACTGCAACTGCATGAATACAAAGGGATCTGGACTGGCTGAAAAACGAAACTCTGTGAGATTATACTGGCGTAATAAAAAATGAAACATCACCACTCCTGAAGTTTTACAAAATGGAACATCTAACATTTTCTGTAAAACGCGCTTCAAAAAGAAAAAAAACAGCATCTATGAATTCATATGGGACTTTCTGTCATTAGGAGCCCCCCCCCCCCCCCTTTGTCATCAATGATAATTTTCTATGGTGCTTCTGAGGGTTTTCCGCCCCGCAGAAGCACCATAGAAAATTATCATTGATGACAATCATAATGCTGGAAATGGGTCTTACTGTGATCGTAAATTTCCTTCCATTTGACTCTACAAATGAAAAGACAAAATTATACTGAAAATGCATTGAAGTGTTACATAATTTGTCAATATACATGAAAGTGTGATGGCCTGTGTCTGCTGCTTTTTTTCCACTGATTGCACAAGTTTCATTCAAATATGCACAACTGCCGCCAGTGTCAGTGATTAAATCAAACGGGAGATTGGGCAATCTGTTAATAATGCCAGATGTTGAGAATCAAGCACATCAGAAGTTGCAAATCTGAGTTAGAGCATGACGCCAGGGAAAATTTTGCGCTAAAATTTGCAAGATGGACCGACTGACTGCCTTTAATTAATCTACCAAATTTCTTTTGTGCTAATTTCTATGCCGACATGTTCAAAATGTCACACATCAAACCCTTCAAATATTTTCAATCTGCTTCTGTTTCTTTTCAAAGAGTTTCTTCTAAGCAGAGACAATCATCACATCATTTATTTTCATATTTTTTGAAATTCCACCAGCACCCATGTGCAAAACAGATGACCTATGCGAGACGCAAACTACATTGCGTACCATCTGTACTCTAATTCCTGTTGCATGTCATATGCATGTCGCAATGAAACAAAGCGGTTGTGCCGGCCTCTTGCCATCAGATTACGCACGTTTCATATGTCCATGGTAAACTGTCACTGGGCGGCGATATCCTCCATATTAAACACTTTCATGTGTGTGCAAGCCATAACTGTTAACAGTACAGTACACTCAACTGTCTACTGCAGTTCACTAAATGTAAACTTCAACCCTTTCTTCCAAGAAGACCACCTTAAAAATACTCATCTAAGAGGAAAAGCATCTTAATTCCTCCGCGTACAGGTAGAGTTTTTTGCCCCTAAGTAACGAGGATGTTTAAAGAGATGAGGAGGAGGAAAAAGAGCATGTCCGAGTTAACCATGCATTGAATTGGGAGTGCTATTTGGCGCGTTAGATAGTGATGATGACTGAGGACTTTTTGACAAATTCATAATCAGCTGTGTTTTATTGTTGCAAAACTAGTTTTAGCATTTGCATCAATGTGCGCGTACATTGCCTCACACTTGTCTGGTTTCCGCCCCACACATTCCCCGCCATAAGCGTAACAGTATGTTATTCGATGTACGCTCGAGAAATGCATCTAAACATACTGTAATTCCGTCATTTTAATAACACGCACTATGTGTTTTAATTGGGCAGCCATGATATGTGGAAAACTTACCCAAATTGAAGTTAAAAAAAATGTGTGTGTGTGTGTGTGTGTGGAGGGGGGCGGGGTTGACTTATGCACGAGGTCTCTTTGTACACGGAGAAAAATGGTACTTCCTCTAGGAATGATTAAGATGTTTTCTTTTCCTAACTTGTCAGAAGAGTACTATAAGCGGCTCGGTGGGGCGATGCTTAGCACGCCCGTCGCACAGTTCAGAGACCTCATATCCACCTTGCTCCAGCCTCCCTGTATGGAGTTTCCATGTTTTTCCCGAGTCTGCCTGGGTTTTCTTCGGTTCTTCCTCCCACACTCTCAAAACATGCATGGCAGATGTATTGGACATACTAAATTGTCCTTAAATCTGATTGTGTGCGTGAATGGTTGTTCTTCTTTGTATGCTCTGCAATTGGTTGGTAACCAGTTCAGGGTGTCCCCCGCCTACTGCCCAAAGTCAGCTGGGATAGGCACCAGCAAGCCTGCGACCCTTGTGAGGATAAGCGGCTATAGAAAATGGATGAATAGCTGTTGGCTCTGTGCCCAAACACGATTTTAGATTTTGTGGAAAGTTTTTCCCGACTTACATAAGTGATTAGCATGGTTAGTGACCCTTTGTTTGCCTTTGGCGAAAAAGCTACTTGTCACCATATTAAATCAAATCAAATGGTATTTGTATAGCTCTGAATCACCGAAGTCTCAAAGGGCTTCAAAGGTGAAAAGAGGTCCACCATGTCGGAGAGGATCCACATCATCACCCAGCCTTTTGCCGCTGATGATTAACCAAGAGAGCCTCAGATTAATACCACTGCTCATATTATGCTCATATTGAGAGGAGCCAGATTAAGTGGCTCAGGCATCTGGTTATGATGCCTCTTTGATGCCTCCCTGGCCTGGCGATGAAGAGCTTTTATCCCAGTGTAGAAGAACTCTTTTGTTTTTGACACGCATCAGTGGTTCTTATACACAATGCTTTTCATACACCCCTCGTATTTTATTTTGATTCAACAGAAAGATAATCAGTCTGCTTTCAGGGAGGACTAAAGAAATGGATATTACTGTTGACAAGCTGAAAGTTTGATCATTTGGTCAATTTTCAAATTAAAAAGAGTATCTACTAGACTATTTACCACTTAATTTAATAATTGATTAGTTTAGGGTGGCATGGTGGAAGTGTGGTTAGTACATAAGCCTCACGGTGCAAAGGTTGTGGGTTTGCTTCTGGCTTTGGCCTTCTTGTGTGGCATTGGCACCTTAAATTTAAATTTAAACACAGCTTTTAGGTCATCTTGTAGTATCCTTCAAAAAGAGCAAACCAAAATGCCTATAGGTGAAATTTCAGCAAGTTGTTGCCTGGAGAATGTGACACAGGAAAAAAAAAAAAAAAGCAAATTGGCAAATTTCTGGATAGCGAACAATGAATAAGTAGGTGATTAGCATAATTGCATCATGTTAAGCATTCTAAATTTGGCCTACTATGTGGCTGCTGGACAATTTTGTGGTTTATCTTGTGGGTTTGGCTTTTGACTTTTTTTTTTGGTCCTCATGGATTGCTTTGTCCAAACAATAAACCCTGCTATTTCTGAATTGTAGAGTACGAGAGGGACAATTAAAGCAGTGTTTGTTCAAAAGGAGGAAAAAAGTGTGGGGTTCTATGGAGAAGGATTTAATGGTTTTGAGGTTCTTGTTTTGTGCTTTGTTAAATTCACCGGCACTACAGCAAAGGCAACATTTTTCGAGGATACACAGCTCATGAATTTGGCTGTGCCTCATTTGTCAGAGGCAGAAGCTAAAAAATAAATAAATAAATTTGAGTAAAATTACATCCCTGGTTGAAAATTGGACATTTGGTCGACTTGGTACTTGGGGCTGTATGACATATCATTCAACGCTTGAAGGCTTTCTTGGAAAGGTCTTTGCGGGATGGACTCATGCTTGTAATTTAGGACAAGCGCTGCAGATGTCAGCTCGGCGATGGGAACGAGGACTTAGTGAACGCTGCAAGACTGCAACACCAAGAGTCATAGGCGTGTGGATCGGAATGCAATTATAAGGAGTACCTTTCACAAAATGCACAATGTTTGACTTCAAGCCTTTGGGAGCAAAGCGGAAAATTTGGTGAGTTGACTAAATACCACATCTTGGAATGAGCATTAATTAATTGAACTAGAGCAATATTAAGGACCATTTTGGGAATGTAGCACAACGTTATATAAGTTGACGTCATGTTGCCTTTTTTAAACTAGCCCAGTGTGAAATAAGAGCACTTCTACCGTAGCCACGCCAAGTGGAACACTCTCATTTTGCATCCACTGTTTCAAAATACAATTAATAAACAATCAATTACACACAAACATTGCAATTATAAGCTCTAGCAATCTAACAAGAAGCACAGCTGGAATTTCAAACGCATACAACTAACAATAGTGAGGTTTGATTTAAGATATGCTATGCTTGTCAGATATCCAAGTCAACCATGGAGTACTTTCAACAACCCATAAATTGCTTCATTTTTATTATTTGTGGATGGTGCTCCACTTGTTTATGGTACTATTGGTAGTGTACCGTGATTTCGCCAAAACAAAATCTTCCATTTCTAGTTCTCCTCAGAAGTGACTTCAGGAAACAATGCAAGCATCACTGTTTATTGTCAATTTTCCCCACGCCTGAACAGAAAGATGCGCCGAACACTCGATTAGCCAATGCGATGAACAGAACGGCGATGATGCGGCCAAGCGAAATTGCGGTTAAAGATTTTATAATTTCATCCAATAAAAATCTCCAACTGGATGAAAGAGAGATGTATTAAGGAGTTTGGGGGAGGAAGAGAAAACGAGAGAAAAACATATGGATGTAATTGTGAACCAATGAAGCGATGATGTCATCTCACAGTCAGGTTATCAGGCCCCAAGCAAAAACGCAGACCAAAAAAAAAAAAAAAAAAAAACCTTCTTAAAACATATGTGAGAAACACATACACGCACACACTTATTTGGATGAAGTACAGCTCTTTGGACATGCCAACACATTCTGTCCTTCCCATTAGCCTCTTTGGCATAACTACACAATGAGCTCATCTGGAATGGGCTCAACTCCAGTAAAAACACACTAGCACTAACACACACAAAAACACACAAACACACATGCGGTCGTATTTCCATCACTTCAGACGACATTACGAACTTTCCTGGAGACTTAATCCTAACTATAACCACTACATGCCTAACCAACAAATCTCAACCTTTCAATTCACGGTGCAGAGAGTCTCTTTGTCGCTAAAATGATGGCCTGCCTAGTGTGTTAACAGATTTATGGCCTCACAGCATGAGGAATACCTGACACACACATACACACACGCACAGCAGTCTAGGCTATAACCATATAAGGATCAGCCGATGATGTAATGGGTGCCACTGGCTGCGAGAAAGAGTCCATGCGCAGAGCACTTCTCATAATGTTTGGTTTTCCACATGGAATGTCCACATCACTAGGATCTCCGGGAAGGGAGAGGTGAAAGATTTGAGGCCAACTAATCTCTGAGGATTTTTGAAGGAAGGGGACACAGGACAGCAGGTAGGACTATTTGAAAGATGTGATTTGAGGAATTTGTGCTTTAAAAGTTTGATTATCACTGCGAGAGCAGCAGACGCTGATGGAACAGACTTCTGACTCGGCTGTTTGCTGCCAAATGTCACAATTATTTATCATTTATGATCATTTTAAAACAACAGAAAGTATTTAAGACTCAGTGGGGAAGTTTTACAATGAAACTGCATATTGGGACAGGATACCGATGAGTAAAATACTTTAGTACTAAAACAAAAGTGAAATAAATCCTACCTGGACACATACTGCGAATATGAAAAAAAGAATAATATACACAAAAACAAAACTTTAGATCTTCCGTGGATCAGGCCCGTTAAAGTCATAGTTGGTCTGTAATGAGCCGTGACTCAACGGGTACTGTATGCACATCTTTGGGAGCCGCGCATCTATTTGCAGTGTTTTTGTACAGCAAATACGGGCGAACACTGAGCTGTGAGTGTTAAGGATACTGGAGGGTAAAGAAAATGCTTAATTAACAAACACTACACGCCGAGGGACCATCTGCCGTGCTTGTAAAATCATCTCTAAATCACACCGCCTGGGAGAGCACACGGATGACAATACTTACACGCATGACACAATGACATGTGTTCAGCTTTACAGGTCAAAACACAGGAGAGGAGAACAAAATGTTCTATGTTCTCGAATAAGGAGAGTAAAGTGATTCAGTTCTTCTTAGGATTTGAATAAATGTTTACGTTGGAAAAAACCACAAAGGGAAATCATTTGTGTTTATCAGCCATGGCCAAAAAGTGAGGAAGTTTAAACATTACCTCATGTCCTTGGTGAATGAAACACAGAGTGACCCTGTAAACCTATTCAAAAGCATTCTTTGGAAATAACTAATGGTCCCTTTCCCCCCCCTCCTCCACAGACTGAGGCTCCTGATTGTAAAGGAACGGCAATATCGGGAGTTAAAAGAGGCTATCACAGAGAGAGACATATCTCTTCTTAAGGAGGAGCTGAACCAGCTGAAGGCTTTTGCGCCACTGCTCTTAAAGGAGCAACAGAGTTTGGAGAAGCTGTTGGATAAGCACAAGCGTCATGTCAAAGAATTGAGTGCTATCGCAAGAGGTTTTTACCAGGAGGCCGGTACGGCTAAAGAGAGACTGCGTCTAAATTCGATGCATCCTGAGGTGGAAAGACACAATTCATACACCAACAGCCAGCGCTCACATCACAATATGACAGCTCAATTCACAGATGGAGCAGCTCAAAATCATTCTCTGGGACAGCAGCACTCAAGTTTTGGCCGCCAGGCTGATGAAAAACGAGAAAGTACTGAAAAGGAGAAGGACAAGGCATTGCAACAGTCCAGCGATCGAGAAGCTAGACAGCCAAGATCGCTGTCAGAAGTGGAGGTGCTGAGGAGAAGGGTGGTGGAAATGGAAGGCAAGGATGAGGAACTTATCCGCATGAGGGACCAGTGTCGGGATCTGGACTGCAGACTGGTGAGGGAGTCAAAAAACTGCTCTAGCTTGAAGGTCGAGGTGAACAGGCTCAATGGAAGAATAAGTGAATTAGACCGCATCGAGGAAACTTTGGGCAAAAGCAAACAGGAATGTTGCAGCCTGAGGGACAGCTTGGAAAAAGAGAAAAATGTCAGCAAGATGCTTTTAGGTGAGGTGGACTCCCTGAAGGTGAAAATCAGAGAACTAGAAGCGAGTGAGGGCCAACTAGAGAAGAGTGAGGCGGCCATCAGACATGACCTGGCCACCCTCAGGTCTTTGACCGCCGCCTTGGCAGAGGACAGAAAGACCATGTCTGAGAGGCTGCAGGAGGCTGAGGAAAAACTTAGGGTGGGGAGCAAAAGCTCCACAGGGATTTCAAGAGAAGAAGCACAGAGTTCCAAGTCAGATGTGGAAGAAAAGATATCATGCATAACAAAGAACAGGGACCAGTTTCAAGCCCTGCTCGCAGAGGAGCAGCAGAGAAGCATGGAGCTCGAGAATAAAATGGTCATTATGAGAAAAAGGTTACAAGTTTTGGAGAACAGGAGAGAAAAGGAAGAGAAGTACACGCAAGGCTCGAGCAACTCCAGTCCTCGCTGTCAAATGGAAGAGAACAAAGTCAGACAACTCACATGGGAGCTGGAGAGGCTACAAAAGAGACTTCAAGACAAGGAGATGATGGAGAAAGAACTGATGAAAGTCGAGGACGACTATGAGTCTCTGGAAAATAGATTCAAGGAGGAACAAATAAAGTCCAAGTCTCTACTCAAGGAACTTGAGGTGGCCAAAAAGGAGCTATCCGGATACAAGCAAGCAGAAAAGCAGGACATCAACCAGGAACATGTCCTGCTTTGTCGTCTTCAAAAGGAGCAAGTCAAGTCCAGGCTGCTCGGGAGGGAGGTCAGTGCCTTAAAAGAGCAACTCCAGCAGTTAATGGGCACAGAGGAATCCATCAGCAGGGTCCAGACAGATCACTCCACCCTGCAGGGTAAGTTGATGCAACAAGAAGCCAGGAACCGGGAGCTTGCTCAGGAAATGAGAGACTTGAGCAGTGAACTCGACAGATACAGGCGTTTTAAGAATCTCCCGCCAAGTGAGAATGAAGAACATTATCGCCCCACCAAAGAGGTCCAAACAGAGCCACCTGACAGCCAACGGCCCTCCATAATTAACGCAACATGTGGCGAGAAAAATGACGAAGAGGATCCAAACCACAACGTCGAAGTCGTGGACGGCCAGGGCTCAACTCTCGTCAGCAACCTTAACAGCTTGAACAGTGCCAACAACATTGTGAGCCAAAACAGAGGCCATGTAGCCAATGGTGTAAATGTGCACCAAGCGGCTAACGGGGATGTGATGATGCTAACACACACCCCAGGGCAGCCACTACAAATCAAGGTAACGCCTCATCACATTCTTAACACGGCCACCCTTGAGATCAGCAGCCCCACTGCAGACGCATCCGCCTCCTACACCAGCACAGCCTTCATCCCGTCCGGCGGAAATTCACCAAACCAAAGAATTACCATCATCCAGAACAAGACGCCGCCCTCAAGTCCCGACCGTACAATCTCCCTGCGTAACGGGACGCCCGTCTCTCGTGTGATGAGTCCGAATTCGTCCCGTTCTGCGACCCCCGACCTCCCTATCCAGATTCTGACGGTCAGGACATGTTCGCCGGAGCCGACTGATGTCGGAAGTCAGGGCGCTTTCTGCAAGACTCCTGAGCGTCAGAACAGCTGGCATCACGTGTGCCCCAGCAGCCCTGACTCCGGCCCCAGCATCATCACCACAGAGGACAATAAGATCCACATCCACCTGGGGAACCCTTATCTCCCATCTCATGGCATCCCGCCACCTGCCGGGCCGTACTACCTTCGACATGAGCAGAGGACTCAAGTACTTGCAAATGGCTGCCATGTCAAAGGTGTCGGCAAGATTACCAGTAGTATTACCATATCTCCTGCCACATCTCCCGCCTCACATTCCCCTATGTAGCAAGAGCCATTTTGATGAGGTCAAAAATATGTGAACATCTATTACCAAATACATGCTGTATTATGCCGACTTTCTCCAAGACTATGCAATTTAATCAATACGCATTTTTTTTTAAATAATGAAAAGCCATAGTTTGCTACAATACACTTACCTAGTATTTCTTATCCAAATAATCCTCTGTACAACTGTTTCTACTGCCTGTATGAAAAAGATATCAATCAACTGCAATACACTCTCCTATATGTTAATGTGTGGACATTTCTTTCATATCTTAAACTGTTCGTGTGTACTGTTTCATTAGTGGTTACTTATTTGTGGAGCATATAATAAAAAAAAAAAAAAAGAACATCTGGGAAAAAGGCTTGACTGTAAATAGTTGCATAAACAAATAAATAACATTTGGGGTACAAATCATTAAATATGAGCATTAAACGTGCTTCAGACCAGGAGCTTATGTAGGCTTAACTAATCATTGGGTAATGAAATCAGTTTTGTCAAAAACATTAGTTTACAAAACACTATAAAAGGTGCAGCACAATAAAAATGTCTAATTACATTATATTTCTCTTTTAAACGCACCCGAATCAAATATTGCATTACTCATCAGCAGGCTCTGCACGAGCTTCATGACAATCGTGATCATTTGATTCAGGTGTGTTGCAAATGCTAACTTGTACAACATGCAAGTAGTTCAAGTACGAAACTTAAACTCACATTTCACAAATTCACTACACAGACTGAAATATTTAATGTTATAGTTCATTCAAAATTAATCAAACAGATGAGGACTTAATCAAAATTAAATTGTTTTTAATCAGGGATTTTATCAGAAAAGTAACTTTAAGGAGGTTGATTTCAATGTTTAATCTGGAAAGTATATCAGTTTGACAATTGTTTTACTAAAATAAAAACAAAGTTAATAGGGTTAAAAATGGTGTTCTAATTTATTGGCATGAAGCTGTAGATTTGAGCCAAAACAAATGTGACATCCCGTTTAGCAAGTTTCGATTACAAGTATGTTGTGTAAAAGAAAATTCGCAAAATAAATTACCGGACACATAAAATACACTTAACTTGCATAACAACACATTTGTGCTTAGGTTTAGTAATGAGACGCCTTGAAGACACTGACTAAATATTTACTTAATATTTACTTAATATTTTCTTTCTTAGTCACTAAAATAATGAATTATACTCGCTGTCTGGATTCCCTGCGAATATTAGATTGGTTTACAACGCTGGACGTGTTTGGAATCCACCAGAGTGCAAGACTGCCCTCTGTCGACCTACGGCGTAAACTGCGCTTGGCGATCAACAAACACTTGAAGGTTCCGCGTCGCATCATACGATTAGAAAGAAATCACGAATGACACTAGCGTGTTTTGGCGAACGCTAGATGTGTGAACACATAGATGCTACGCTACAATCGCTTCTTTAAAAATGTTTAACGTTTGAAACGCGTGTTACATGGGAATGCGCACGTGTGTTTGTAAAAGTTGCCCCAGTTTCAGTTCCTCACGTATTTTACGACACCCAAATCCCAGGGAATCTTTACGCATAAGTGTGGTTACGTCATCTGCCTATGCCGGCATCATATATTATTATATTATTATAATGGAAATGATAACTTACAAGCACTCGCAAATAGTGAATTGCTAAAGCTAGCTTACGCCAACAACATGCTTGGCAACAACTCTAAAGGAATCAAATTGTTATGGCACAGAAAACATGTCGTCGTATTTGCATTGCAGTCCACGGACCATGGTATGACACACTTCCTGAAAATAATAATAATAATTTACCTGATTTACAGTCATGCTGCCACCAGTCGTCACCCAAATCGTCCCCCATTTTGCCTGATGACGTTTTGAAAACATTAGCCAATCAAATCCACCGTTGTGCAAGCAGGCTGAGGGTAGGTTCAGAAGCTGCACGTTGAAAAAAATACATTAAATTCAAATTTAAAATAAAAAGAAAGAAAGAAAAATAAAGAAGCAAAGCTGCAACAACAACCTATTTTGTAGTCATTATTTTAATTTCATGACACCCAAATCGTTCCTTATTTTCAACGAGTTTGTACAGGCAGCTAAAGGAAACGCTGATATTCAAGACCTGAGTTTGTTCGTCAGGGGTGTGTTCACAAGCAGCACGTTGCAAAATCATACTGTAACCTTCTTTAAAAGAGCTTTACAATACATTCTAGAAGGTTTTCTTTATTATAACCGCAGGCATCCGGAATAGTGCGATGACTTAAGGTATACTCTTTGAGAAAGAACTTCATTCATCCATCGATTTTCTATCGTCACTTATCTTCACTAGAGTTGCGGGCTTGTTGGTGCCTATCTCAGCTGCCTGTAGGCAGTGGGGGCGGGGGGTCAACCTGAACACGTTGCCAGCCAATTACGGGGCACACAGGGACAAACAACCATTCACGCATCCAATTACACCTAAGGACAAGTGTCCAATGCACCTCCCACCATGCAGAGACCCCTTCCGGGCACGTGGAGAAAAGGCAAACTCTACACAGGAATGCAGGGGCGAGGACTTAATTGTTGCGGGATAATCTGTAATTCCATTGTCTGATGCTTATTTCAATTATTAGTATATCAAATATTATTGTAATAGGGGCTTTTAACTGAATCATATTCATCTAGATGTGTTGTAGAAATATTTTTGACACCGTCCTCTAGTTTTGGGATATTTTGCAACTTTGAGACGAGCGGAGGATGCTGAGGACGTGTTTGGAACTGTGCCTCTTTTCTGCAGCTGTAGAGGTGACAGGTCCTCTTACAATAATTGCATACTGCATTGCATTTGGAGCTTAAATTTTTTTTTTGGACTATGAAGGCGATTTTTGATTAAAGCCCTCTGGCCCCTTACGAAAATCCCCGCCAATGTCTAATCATGATAATACAAAATGATTATCCTTGCAATTTGTAAAAACAGAAAATAATCAAGAAGAAATTGAGAATAAAATAAGCAAAAAATAGTTTAACAGAATGCGTAAATCCAATGGAAAGGCATTCTTTCTTGTGGTGTACATTCCATTATATGAAATTGATTATGATAGCCGAGCAGCTCGGAAAGACATTTGTGCTGCATTAACAGCTTCTATATCACCATCATCATCATTTTCTTACAATTTTGTGCTAAATAGATAAACCACGAAAATCCATAGAAAAAGCAAAGTGCTTGTGGTATTTATTCTTCAGATGCCCACTGAGCTGAAGACACACGAGATTTGGTTTGGTTGTTTACGATCTCTGCTCTTTCAATGACTGCCTGTTCAGTCAGAGCAGCGAGCCACGCCAGATAAAAAGTAAAAAAAAAAAAAAAAAAAAAAATGCGATACGCTAACAGGAACAAAAAAAAAAAAAAGACACAGCATGGCTGCCAATGATGTGAATTAAACATAGTTAGTGTGTGGGAGACAAAATTATGAAAATAGAGTATACTTTGTTCTTATAGGCTGACAGATGTTTGATTGCACCTCTAATTGTACACTGCAGTATCAAATTTAATGTGTTTATTTTCTTGTAAGCATCTGTTGCTCCTCGCCTCCGTCACAAAGAGGTATTTTTAGATACCACAGTTGCTTTTGTATTGTAAAAAGCACAAGACAATGAAAGTGAGGAATAACAGAATCCTTTTAAAAAAGCTCCTAAAAATCTGAATTTACACCCCAGGCCAGACCAAATGTGTACAAAAAATATGATAGAGTCAAAGTGATGCTTATTATAGCAGCAGTGTGGTGTTTTTATTATTTTATTTTTTTATTTTTTTAACTCAAATGCAATTTTAATTTTAATGTTTAGGCATTTAGGGCTGCTGAAGTTTTGATTACAGTCAGCCAGCAGCTCTTGTATGCTACTTCTCACATCTAACTAGCTAACAACTTGACATCTGGGTATGGCCTGCTTAAGATTGATGTGGAAGTAGACTTGGGAGAAAACGTAAGCTATCGCTTATAAATTGAAATCATACAGTATATGACGACCTGCGAAGAATTAGACTTATAAAATCCCCTCAGAACACAAGTCAAAGAAAACAGATCTGCGGAGGTGGACATTTTACATTTTTTTTTGTCCATCAGGTGTTGGTGCCCACACCCCCACCCCCCGCCTTTCCATCATCGTCTGTCTGCCATTCGGTCAAGCCAAAATTTTAATCGGCGCTCCGTCAGCCTATCATCTGTCCATCGCTCACTCCCGCCAGCCTTTGCAAGGTCGGTCGCTCACTCCCGCCATCATCGCCCACAACTCCCCCCCAAATGTTTTACCTCTGTTTTTCTTCTAAAAAAAAAAAAAAAAAAAAAAAAAAAAAAATTTGGAAAAGCAATATTAAAGCGTACTTTCTACAGCTGGGGTGTCAAACTCATTTTGTACGCATAGAGGAAAATCTGAAGTATTCACAATAGATCTCCTCGGGTTCTACTGTCCTACTTGGACATTAGGTCGAACACCCTGTGGAAAAAAAAACGAGAGAAGTTATGCTGTTCTTTATAAATTGTGCATTAAAGGGTTTCAACTTTCGCCTCGCATGTTTTTTCCGCCTTAGTCACTCCTCTCGTTTTTTGCGCCAATTCGCTAGCTAAACAGCCACTCAGAGTGAAGATTTTTCCGACAGTTCTGACCCGATTCAACATGCTTAATTGGTCCGAAACTCTTTTCCGACATTCTATGCTGAATGCTGACTTTCCAACGGTGTTTCGCCACCTTGAGGTGAAGCCGCACGAGTTACTACAGCTTGCTTAATTTACTTGATAATGACTTTAAAAAAAATCTTACTGTCTGCTTCAATTTCCTGACTAAGAGCTCATCCGAGTGATATTGTCACTTTGCGATGCGCCCATTGGTTAGTGGAACGAGCTCACTTCCCTGCTCGCATCCCAAAAGGCTTTGCTCAACTATGTTCAAGCGATTTATTCATTCACATTATATTTAAAAGCATGCATTTGTTAATGCTTTTAGGAATAGTCACACACGCACACGTTTATCATGTCAGCAACACCGCCAAGTATTTCATCCTTACAAAATAGTCTAATTACAGTATTTCAACAAGCCAGTTTCTAAATGGAGCCGGTCATTCATGAGGGCAGCTGGCCTTTCTTCCACTCTGACCCTTATGGAGCTCTCGGGGGGCGTGTCCAGCTGTTCCACGTCCTCTGCTGCCCCCCTTCAAGTGGAGGTTCCATTTGCAAACACTCAAACACAAACATGTGAAACATTAACCTTATATCAAGCACTACAATGAACTTTCTGGTTAACAAAGACTAGATATTATAGGTGGTCCACTGTCCTTTGAACTACCAGAAGCAGGTTCCCCGGGGGGTTGACCCGACACAATACACAACTGATCATATCACAAGTCATGAGTAAAGTTGAGGCAAATCAATCTGAACTTCGCTATATCCCTCCTGAGGAAGTTAATAAAAGGTTCATATATAGAAAAATATATACAGTATATTCCTACGGGCAACAGGCTGTTTCCAACAGTGACAAATGCCTCAGGTGGTAATGATGGATTAAAATGACAGATGACATCTATTGTTGTTTTGTTTTCGTCGTTCGGCGTTTCGTTTGTAAAATGTCGGCAGTCTGTCAGTACTGACGAACTGCCCACCTCTGCAGAGCTGCTATAATAGCACAAACCGGCATGGCAGAATTGTCTGCACTGCTCACGTCCTCATTACACCCATTAGTACGGTAATCATTTTTATATTTTGAATGAGTTGTGTTGAACTGAATGTAATTATAAGGCAGATTGCTCTCCATTTGTTTGACATTACCAATGTATGTACAATAATTTTAAATTGAGGTTTTGTCCAATTCCTTTTGACATGTCATGGAAAGAAGGAAGGGGATGTTTTCTTTTGAAAGTTGTTTTCTCCAAGATAAATGGATGAAATTTCATTTTCTCTATAATTAAATTGATAACTAAATTAAAAATATATAAGTATCCATGGACAATTCATACCTGTAAGAACTTTTTCTTTCCCATTTGCAACAATCAATCTAGGTGTTACCTGTGCCTTAAATACACATGATGTCATTTTCAGATGACAGCAAGAAATAAAATGTGTTTTTAAATGTGTTGATCGTGCATGAACAATAATTTAGATATCAAAATAAGTATAGACAGAATATTCATTTTTTACTGCTGAAAATGACTAAATAAAGTCAGTATTTTTAAATAAGGTTTATAAATAAGGTTCCTTCTAAACTCAAGTTTACAATTACAATGGATCATGGGTTTTTTTTGTTTGTTTTAAATTAAATGGCAGTTTGCATGGCAGTTGGTGTTAACAGAGTGCTTCATTACAAGAAGACAATCTTTTAAATTTTTTGGGAGTGCTTTCATTTACTGAAGGCACACATTAAAGTAGAGGTGCACTGACATTAACAAGCATTTCCCTAAAGAGACTATTTTTGTGCCTAATTAAATAATAATTGCTTTTTATAGTCTTTAAGGCTTAAATTATGTATTGGGAGGCTCTGACTTGCCTCTGCATGGTGACCCTGTATTAAAAACAAAACAAGCTCTGTCTGTAATTTTATCATAAAATGGTATTAAAATCAACAGCAGAAGTTAACAACAATTGTCTTTAAAAGGAAAGAAAATATATATTTAAATTGTGCCTGTCATGTTGGCTTGCCACAACGAGAGCAGATGGGTGGGCGAGCTTGTCGGCACATTGGAATAAACAGGAAGTGACCTTGAGCTTTTCAAAAGTTCACCCCACATAACATCCTGCATCTCCACAACTAAACTGTATTCATGAGCATCTGGCCCAGCCTGACCTGCACGGAGAATTGCTGCATTTCAAAAACTTGGCAAATAGTTGTTTCTTCTTCACGTCTTCTGTACAGCTTTGTTTTTTCCTCTTGCACTGACATTGATTTGATATTCAAGAATATAATGTAATTCTATGCCCATTTACACAACTATGACACAAACGGCCTAAGAGCTCTTACATCTCACGTCTCAATATTTGATATACACTCATTGGAAACAACATTAGGTTCAACAAATAATCAGATCAATTATAAGAGCTGTATAGTGGGTGTGCCTTTTCTTTTTATGTCATTCCGGGTATCATTTAGTCAAATGTGAGGTCAATGCGACTTGGTGGCGCAGTGAATAGCATTGTCTGCCTCACAGTTCAGGGTCCTGAGTACAAATCCACCTCCCTCTGTGTGTGGAGTTTGCATATTCTCCCTGAGCCCGGGTGGGTTCTCTCCAGGCACTCCAGCCTCCTCCTACACTTCAAAAACATGCATGGTACAACACGGTATTGGACACATTAAATTGTCCTTAGATGTGATTGGTTGTTCATCTCTGTGGCTGGCAACTAGTTCAGGTTTTCCCCTGCATACTGCCAGAAGTCAGCTGGGATAGGCACCAGCAAGCCTGCGACCTTTGTGAAGATAAATTGCCCTAGAAAATGAAGGGATGGGTAATAATAACGTGTACTAATTCGTAGAAATTAAAGCCAGATTTGTGTAGCTGTGAATGAAAGGTATTCCTGGTCATCAAGCAAAATCATGAAGCTGACTGAGAAAAGTTACTCAAAACTGTCATCTTTTTGGAAAAAGGTTGTCTACATTTAAGAATCTAAAATCTAAAACATATTTTGATTTGAATCGCATTTTTCTCTTCAGTAAACAATTCCTCATGTGCTGCTGCATAGTCAGGATGACTTCAATATGAGCTCACAAAATAAGAAGAAAATAAATAAATTAAATCTGAAGATATTTTCTACTTGACTGGCGTTCACGTCTAACATCTAAAATAATTTTATTTTAAGGTTAAAACAGCACTATGATGTTTGTTTTTTTTACATTTAGAAAACCAACAAAGTACTGTCTTTGAATTTTAGATGACATACTAATTTCCAATCTCGAAAAGCCAAAGCAAAAGGATGAAAAAAGCACATGCAGCTCTGAAGCCGTGGGTTACAGACCCCTAACTTAGGCTTTGCAGTTTTGCATTTACTTTCCCATGGCTCGCTGAATGTAGAGCAGCATTGCAAAATTGTTGCCAACATAAAGTTTTTGACTGCATTTCAGCACCAGTTTGAGAAGCTTTATAGACGCCACGCTGCTTCAAAGCCTGCTGCCACTCATCAAGACAGAATTCTCAGAGCAGGCATTTGCACATCAGCTAAATGAAGCCTTTGGTGATGCTGATTTTCATTCCTGTAGCTGTACTGTTACACGTTACCTGACTTCATGCGAGGACCTGCAACGGCATTTCGGTGTTTTCATCATGCTTGAAAAAAGTGCAAAGTCCCAGCTGTCAAACGCCACATCCGTCTGAATAATACCCGAGCTTAAAGAAAAAAAAGGAAGTATATCAAGACTTTGGGGATTCCTGTTTTATGATATTGTAAAACCACACCTTTCATTTTGTCAAGCCATTGAGAGAGTATCATACACCAAAGTCCCTCAAGGTATGAGAAATATTTTTTCGGTACCCCTTAGCGTAAAGCATAATTAAATTAAAACTACAGTAACTAAAAAAACATAGAGTGCTGTGCCATCTGTCTGATTTTATCAAACTTCGGAACAGCATTTGTAGTGGTTTCTTTAGTTGTCTTTTATCCAGCAACCCAAGAAGATACTGCAGATTGTGTAACAACATTTATTTGATCTATAACTCAATTGCTGGAAAATTGGGTCACTGATGACAATGTGCATCCATATTAAACTGAACAAAATCCAACATTTTGAAAAAAAATCAATATAACACAATTTAGCAATACATTGTTTCATGTTCAAATTAATTTGCTTTTAATGTGAAAAGAAAAATGTCCTGTGCATTAAAAAAAACATTAAATTAGATTTGATGCAAACCCTTTTAAAATTTCACGTACCTACTGAAGTGCCTTTACATACCTCCAGGGGTACTCATACACTCATTTGAAAAATGTTGCAGTAGATGGTAATAAATGTTGGGTGTGTGTTTTTTTTTTGTTTTCGTTTGGTATAATGTTATTCATGTATTTAATTTGCAACTTTTCATTTGCCGTGTGAGATCCATCCATTGATTACTTGAGCACAGCCACTATTTATGGAAATCCAATTCAATTCATATGGTCTCTTTATTATACATCAGTTTAATTAAGTAGGAATCAGTACAAATAAAAGCATCTACCAACAATTTAGGGAATTACGCAATTAGTTTTACAGGAATAATACAAGAATAGGAATGCCCCCATTATGAAAATCATGAAAAAACGCACACTATGTCTGGTATTCTCTGTGTTTTAATAAATAAACAGCCTTTACATGAATGAGTAAATGTAGTATCGTAATTACTATTGTAAAAGTATGGTTTATCAGTATGTATCTAGATGGGATGAGCAGTTATACAACACTCTGTCTGGGGGGGGGGGGTTGGGCTTAGAGGTAAGCCAGGAGGTATTTCAGGGCAGGCATTGTTACGGCGTAGGTCCCACTTAATGTCAACCCCACCAACTGTCAAGACACATGGGTCAGGCTGCACCTGATGGACGCTTTAAGGCCGCGCGGCAAAGTGCTAGGAATGCGCAATGACAGTGTAGAGGTTAGAGCCCCGTGTCCAAACGGGGGTCCTCAAATGATGTGCTGGCGCTTCAAAACAGCGCGGGGTCACTAAAAGTTACCTTCGACGGAAACTGCATCTCAATTTGGGACGGTGACCCTGAAGAAAGAAGAGTTTGCAGCTGCTCTTTTTCTCTCTACACTCAACTTACTGCTGATGCAGGCATCTTATAGCCGAGAAAACAGCTTAACTGGCTTTAAAAGCAATGCATTTGGAATAACTTCGGATAATAGGCGCGGGGTGGGATAACATAAGGGGAAACTGTTTGAATACAAATAAGTGCTAAACAACAACAATGCATAGTGATTCAGTCATGTGACAACACAATTTAAGATGATTTATTAGAGTGACAATTAGCGATAGGAGTATTAATTGATTAGTCAAGTGCTTCCACACCAAACTTGGCTTTGTCTTGGTCTGTCCAAGGACTTTTGTCCATAGAGTCAGCTAAGGACAGTGAAGTATTAAAAAGTATAGCAAGTAGTTGTTTTGCAACACATCTGTTGCCAGGCAACAGGCGGTTAGTGCATATTCAAGGGTTCATGACATGGTCTGTTGCTGAATCGATTTCTCAATCATAAATGAGTTTTATTTCATTTATTTTAATGCAAAAGCTTTGTGGGATTTTTTTATGATAATTTTGATGCTGTGTGACATTGTGTGCCCTCTATAATTATGCTCTGCAATAAGTAGAAGTGTCAATCCAAAAAAGCTCTGGCTCGTGGCCATGGACTACACAAGACCTTTTAGTGTTTTCACTTATGGTTGCCTGTCAATGGGGAAACAAATGTTTACATTTGGTGTTACTGATCTGCTGAAAGGTCAGCTGGTCAGGATCCTGATCTGCTTTTTGCTGGCCTTTTTTAATTTATTTTTGTTTCATGGATTGTTATGTACTCCATGTCTATATTTTGCATCCTGTGTTAAGGTGTTACACCTGGTCCAGATAGAGAACACTCCCCAACTATTGTATGTAGTTTAAGCTCATTTCACATCCATCCATCCATCCATCCATCCATCCATCCATCCATCCATCCATCCATCCATCCATCCATCATCATCATATCCACTCAAGTCATAAAAATGGAGCATAAATTATGATTTATTATTATTATTATTATTATTATTATTATTATTATTATTATTATTATTATCATCATTTTTGGGTATTTGATTGCGTATGTGCCATGCACATTGCGCTGCTTGGCGACCAAGTCAAGTTTTATTGTCCTTGCACTGTCTAACAAACGTTCAGTCATGGGCATTTTACTATGGTTAATTAGATTCTATTGAATTTATTAAAAAGCGCAAAAAAAACAAAAAACATATACTCCTCCTATGTAGTCTCTGAATGAACCACGCACAAGTCACACAGGTCTACTTGCGAGTGCTCACAAGATCAGCCTGAATTTTACTAAATTGAAGTCAGGCTCTGAGTAGTCCAAACGTCTTAAAAGGTCGGCCCCCATTGATTGCTGCTCAGCAGTTGGCATTTGCACCAATCAAATTTTCATGTTGTTACAGACCTCCATCGCCGTGTTCTCTAATGTGATGCAGGTGAATTTATGCAGAACAAATGGAACAAATTATGCTACTTCACAGGAGGTGAGATGGACATAATGATAGATTATGTGATTTTCTAGAATTGATCCACACATCTTGAAGCATTTGAGGCAACACTGTTGATTTACTGTCAGCAGTTTGCTGTGTTTTGCAACAAGCACATGATGTGAGCTAGGCCTTACATCAATGCTATGCCACATTATTTTGCTTTGCACAATACTGGTATGGAAATAGGAGTTCAGTACTTCCAGAGAGTGATTCTGCCATGCCGTATACATTCAGATTTAATAGAATATAAAAAAATGATTCACATTCATATTGCTGACATTGGCTCGAATCATCCTATGTCATAATGTGGGAAGTTTAATTTTTTTTCACAAATCTATTCTTTTGGTCTTTTCAAGTGTAGGTTATTTTTACAAATGATTTATTATTGTAAAGTGTTGCAGTTGGCCTGCACTATTTGATACAAATGTTAACAGTTGGCTGGGTGTTGGCAAAAATAGTTAAAAATCTCGTTTTTGTTCACATTCTGAAAGATTAGGATTTTAATCAAAGTAATAAACCAAACAAACATTTGTTCAAAGACGGTTTGATTTTTTCAATAATAAATCATAATGTGTACCCAATGAGGGGTCTAGTGCATGTATTGCAGAGTTTGGCCTTTTCCTCATTGATTTCAGTCATTGTTATTTTTAAAAATGTGACTCTTGCTGCTGTGCCCTTTAATGTTGCCTCGCGATTTTCTAAATCCGAAACATCGCAGCCTATCCTTACACAGTTAGTGTCTCAAAGGGCATCCGGCTGTTAACCAGCCTGTTGATTATCAACGCTATATTTGTTGCAAAGCGGTTACAAGCATAATCTTCTATTCATCTTCTACGGCATTTGCATAACAATGGCGATCGTGTTTGCTTGATGACTTTCCCTTCAGTCGGTGGGATGTGACCGTGTGATATCTCCGTGCATGCGAGGCATACTATCTGTGGTGGTGTGTGGCTGCAAATGTGTTGTGGTTCAAGATGATTTATTTCCCCCGACATTGCATGTGCAACGCAGCTTAACAGAGATGCTCCCATAGCTCCGATAGCACCAGATAAACAAAGCCCAGACAATTATAATCTTCTATGGGAGTTAGGCATATTTCACCCTGAGTAACCCGCGATTACCTCAAGCAAAGATAGGAAACATGTGGTATGTAGACCATATGCAACCACAACAAGAATCTTTATAAACAAATAAAACATCAGAGGAAGTCACAGACGATTCTATTAATAAAAATTCAGTGATTGTGATTGTTGTGTCAATCGTATAAGCACCATGTCTAAATTAGGGAAAATATTCAGAAAATTACAATGAAACCTGCAGGTTCAAAAATATCAATACTGCTAAAATAGCAAACCAAAAATCCAGGACGTGACAATGCATGTCAACAATCCACTCATGACATGCACACTCTGTCTAAATGCATGAAATTAATTTGAAAAAGAAAATCAGAAACCATCCTGCCATGCCAAACAGTGCTGTTTGTTGTATAGAACAAATGAATGATCTATATTTTTGGATAGTTGGCTGTTAAGCCATCAATAATCCAAAATAGCTGTCCATGTAATAAATGCAGCTCCAAAATTCCCGTCTCCAAATACAATCATTTCAAAGAAGGACATCTTTTTCTATCTGTCTTTAATGACCAATAATGATAAAAGATGCGCCCGGTAATCCTCTTAGGGCTGCCTCTTTACTCACTGAGTGCACTGAGACATCATTGGGCCAATGATAAGATGGCAGCAGAATGAGAAGCATGGAGATAAAGAGGAGAGAGATTGCGTTTGACTTGGAGCAAAGCAGTAAGAGGCGAAAAAAAAAAATCACCATGTCCCAGAGGTCATGAATAAAAGACCAAAAAGGAAATAATTTGGGGCATTAAAAAAAGCGGGTACAGAATGTTACATTTTGGATGTGACTTGAGATAGGAAGTGAGAGTATCATTTTTATATTTTGCACATCTCTCATCACGCCTAGTGTTATCACTCGCATGGTCTTTTTGCAGTGAGATCATTAAATGTAGATGCAAACCGAAGTTGAAATGCTACGGATATGAAATGAAATGTAAAGTGCCGTTAGATTTTGGCGAGTGGCTCTTTCCATAATCGGCAGTCGATTGTGATGAATTACCTTTATTGGGAAACGATACCCCAAAACCTTCAAAAGACTAACAGGTTATTAAGAGTAGTGATTACCTATTTTGTGATATGAATGGTGAATGATAAAAAACAAGTCGCACAACCTAAAATTCAAAGTTTGTCAAAGTGAGGTCCTTCTGTCTGCCCTCAAAATTGTGGGCGTGCCCCACTCAACTGCCAACTGTCACAAATACGGTACTGCGACTACTATTTCTTGGAAAAAAATTTAATGCTACTTTGTCCAGCATTTTTCATATCCATCAATACACCCATTTTCTGAAGTTGTGTATCTTCAGTAGTTTCATAGGCTTGCTAGTGCCTATCCCAGCTGTCTACAGGCAGTAAGCGGGTGACACCCTGTCAATCGCAGGGCACGTTGGGACGAACAACCATTCACACACTCAAAGAGAACCCACACAGGAAAACATGCAAACGCCACACAGGAAGGCCGGAGCGCGGTGGATTTGAACTTGTGACCTTATAATCACGGTTCCACCAAGCTGCCACAGTTTTCTTATTTCTACCTATAACTAGAAATTTGAGTTGCAAAAGCATCACTCTCCCACCTATCCTTGCTTTCATTGGGTGACACAAGTGCAAACTCACCTGAAAACGAAGCACTGAAAAGCGGCAATGCTAGCCAAATGGCTGTCAAGTTTTTCTTAAAAAAATGAAATAAATGTGTATATATACAGTGTTTGCTCGCCACGCTGACCCTACTTCACGGAATTCATTTATTTCAGGGGTTTCCTGCGAAAAATGAGGGAACTAATGGAACGCAATCAATGCCCTAAAGGTTAGTGAAAGGATTAGAATACAAAAGCTACGCCCACAAAGCAAAAAGAATTAGAAAGTCAAACTCAGGGTAAGAAAATGATACATCATTTCATATTTCAACCACTGCTCTATTATCAAATGTATATCAAGGTATATTAAGGTATATTAAATGTACAAAATGTGGTATGAATAAAAAACGGTTCCATCCGATGCAATCACCAATAGGGAATTTGTATGGTACAAATCAGTAATTAGCTTTATGCTAGAGTCCTGTGTAAGTTTGCAATTTAGCATTGTTATCTGTGAAACACGGGTTTACCGCCAACGCTGCCTGTCATATGCTCGCTAATTGGCTCATACGATTGTTGGTGATGTCAAACAAACACCCCTTCTCTTACATTCCCATCACACAGTTAACGGATGATTTGATGAGGAAATAAAGAACCCTTTTTAATGACTGTAAAACATTTTCAGAACTCAGTGATGCTACAACATTTGTATGTGTGTGTATGTGTTTTAAAAGAAGACATTTCTCCCAGGAAGATTCGTCTTGTCACAGCAAGCAGGCTTTGCTTATTAGCATTTCACAATCAGCAGTGAGCAGCTGTTTCCATTGATAACAAATAGGCTGTAATTGCATCAAGATCTCGCGGCTAAACCATGTCGACTTCCATGGAGTCACACAGTCGATTTTTTTTTTTTTACCTGCATGCTCCCTCAAACATTGAGCTAGCAGGATGCCATAATGTGTTTTGTGTCTTTTTTCTTCCCAATTTAATCTTGGGGAAGTGTTCTCACTCGGTCTAGCTGATGGGAAGAGAGTTTTTACAAGTGGCTACACAAAAGCTTTTATTATTGGCCGCTCGTTCTGCTGTCGGCGCTGATAAGAACGAAGGGGGAAAAGCGTGCCGCCAGCAGAAACGCGCGGCAAATAAGTTCTACATCCACCCGGCGGAATCCAAATAATTGAGATTCAAGCTTCCCTCATCCTACATCGGTGGACGTTACGCAACATTGTCACGATGGATCTTGATGTACATTTAGACACAGTACAAGTTGGTAATTGCTTGCAATGGCCTCTGCTGACACACACACAAATCAAAATCATTCAACTTTTAGGGGCACTTTTGAAGGACTTCTTTTCAGTTTGTGAAAACATTTGTGAGCCATTAAACGACTGGAATCAATTAAAGGTTTTGTAGTTCTAATTGATCTTGATCACATTTCATCCGCATGTCCATTTAGTAGACTGCCGGTCCTCATTAGGTCGCGGGTGAACTGTAGCTTATCACAGGTGACTTTTGGTGATTGCACCTATCACCAATGTCAAACCCCAATGTCAGCACTGTGAGGCAGATTGCTAGCAACTAAAGCTCTGTGCAGTTACATTTATTACCAATATCAAAAGTCAATTGCTACATTCCCAATAGTGGAAAATGCCATCTGGTGTTAGAATTAGCCGGACTTGACGTCAACTTTCATATTCTGGGGCTGGAGATACACTTCCATTGCAACTCCAATGGTGAAAAGAAAAAAAAAAATCTCCCCTCCCAAAGAACAAAACAAAATAAAAAACATAGAAAACGGGGATTTTTTTGTTTGTTTGTTTGTATGTTTTTGGCTTTTACCTTGACGAAAACTGCTCTTACTACTATTACCACTTTTCTTTTTGCAAGAGGTGGGCAATACTACCATTTGTATAATAGAGAACATGTTTTTTCAAATAGTGTTTTTTTTTTTTTCCATTCAAACATTTTTGTTATAAATTGACAACAATTTAAAGGGGAAAAACAAGTTGGGGTAATTGTAGGAACTTCAGGAGGTACTCGATGTTTTAAATTTAAAAAAAAAGTAAAAAAACTTTAAAAATAATTATTGAATTCAATAAATGCTTCAGGAAAATTTCAGTAGGTTATTCAATTTCATTAAAGGTAAAAACTCAAATCCTCCCCCATGATGGAATGGTTTGACTAAAATTGTGATGTGCCACCTCTCGTTACCTGTCAAGTTAATGATTAATTTTTGTGAAAATGTCTCTAATACGATGCCAAACAAGGACACTTTGTGTTTAATATTTTCTGTGGACAAATATTCATTCATACGTTTTTTTTTTAGAACAGGTCTGACAATATTGATTTTTTTTGTAGAAAAATATACACTAATTATTAAGTTATTTCCTTTTTTTTTTAAATTTTTAACCCAAAGAACGTTTTGTACTGGTTAGGGGGTACTTGGTTGAAAAAAATATTTTACAGGGGCTACATTACTGAAAAAAGGTTGGGAACCACTGTATTATAGCATTGACCTTATTTATTTGAACAGAAAGTTGTCTGCGTCTTGTGTTCAAAGAATAAAACCATGTACTGTGTATTTTGAAATATGGGCAAGGCTCAGTTATGTTCTGAGGCTGCTTTTCTATATACGGGCCTGGGTTCTTAGCTGCTCAGTGTCTGAAAACTTCGTTCAAGATACCCGTCATGTGTCGCTCCAACAGATGAATGAATCTTGCTTGAATTCTTTGCTCCATGTGGCACTGTGTGTCTTGAATGAGTTTTTGTTCATCTTGGATTTCCACAGCACAAGTAAATTGCATCACAACATACTTAGAATTAACCTTTTACTCTGTATTAAACATTAATTACATACTTAAGGGGAGAAAAAGAGTGCTATGTCGTAGTAGAGAGACATCACGATCATACCTCAAGATGAAAAAGACAGGGAGGGACATTTCATCTTCTCCAGCAGATGGCGTTAGGTTCCTCTGAGTATTGCGACTGCGCACGAGCTGGCGTGAACATGATTTGTGCATGCCATCATTTTGAGGTCAATTAGCCTGCGTGTAGCATCTTCTTGAATTGCGTCATGGTCACTTGCACAGATAAAGAGATTCAACGCAGCTTTGGAGGTCAGACAAGGACAGGAAGCTCACGTCTCCGCACCAACTTGGCAGTGTGGACGCTGCCACAGTGGCGCCAGTGTGGACTCTTAAAACTCTTTGCCTTTTCCGTGCTCACACCTCCCTCCTTGTCTGGCCCAGTGCCCCCCTTCCATTATTTTGCCCATCAGCCTCGATGGCCCTCCGAGCATCTGCGCCTCCTTCGTGCTTACCATATGCCCCACCGTGGCTCTAGGCGGAACCAATAACTTATTTATTTCCCAAAAACATGAATTATCAATTCTCTTATTTTCCATCCAATTCTACACTTGACCTGCTTCAGTTTTTTTGTATCACATAAAGCACACAGATGGCCTATGCAGAACTTTTCAAATGGAAAAGATCATCAGGCTTTTACTTGCATTTCAACATTACGATTATGAGACAATTTTGTTGACCATAAATTAGTCCCCTTTTATTCAGAATAAAAATTGAAAATACACTTTGTTTGCATACAGGCACAGTGCCTACCACATATATTGCTTGCTTTTGTGTGAACTGTTTGAAGTTTAGTGAACTCTCAAAGACATAAAAATAAATGTTCTATGTTATATTAAATGTTTTATATGTTTTATATAATATATATATATATATATATATATATATATATATATATATATATATATATATATATATATATATATATATATATATATATATATATATATATATATATATATATTAGATAGTGGTTCTTAACCTTTTTGGAGCAACCGAACCCCTTCCAGTTTCATATGCTCATTCATCGAACCCTTCTTTAGTAAAAAATAAAATATGATTTTTTTTACTGGTGCACGAAATTAATTGTGCATTAATATCACCTTTTTCTAATCACAAAACCAACACAGTGCATGGTAGGAAATCTCAGAGCAGGACGCTTTCAATGACTGTGCCCACTACCTGCATACTAGATTGAGGGGTGAACCTCTGTGGCGGAGGCTCCACTGAACCCCTGAGACCCACTCACCGAACCCCCGTGGTAAAATCACGGCTAAAATGCACCTGAAAAAGACGCAGAAAATGCAATATTTTGTGAATGACACTCCGTCAACTCACCGAATGCACGTCTGGGTTTGATCCAGTAAACATGTGATGTTATTATGCTGAGGGCTGATTTTGAGCAAACGAAAGACAATAAATTTATGAGACAGATACTCAATTGTGTTACTTCAAAGAAATGTTTTGTTGTTGTTTCATAAAACGTATCAACGTCAGTAAAAATGGTGTCTCATGCATTTTAAAAGAAGCTTCTAAGTACATGTATGTCAGTGTTTCTCAACTATATTTTGCCAGCCCCCCCCAGAAAAGAAAAAACTTAATAAAATCATTATTGATGAAAATTGTTTAGGGGGGCCCGCCCCACTATTTGAGAAGCACTAATGTATTGAACCACTTAGCTTTTTACTTTTAGTTTGGTTATCAATTCTGGGATGCCTCAAAACTTGTCTGAGACAAACTTGATTCCAAATAACAACACTTGAGTCAAGTACATTTTCCTGGCTAGGTTTGTCATTTTCAGTTGTCATCTAAAATGTAAACAATTGCCACCAAAATATCTACTGTTGTTGGCTTCAGATTGTGAAAACTGTAAAAACCATCTGCACAATTTTTTGGATTTTCTTGACAGTAGATGTGAGCGTTGATGAGAACACTCAGATTCCGGCTTGAGACCCTTCATTTTCAGATTGTGGTACAAAGCGTACCCCTGGAGGTAGATGTGAAAATGACCTGCAAATAATTATTGTAAAAGCCTCACGTGACACATGGAGTTTGCATGAAATTTGTGAACTATCAAAGAAAACGGATCCGGTGTATTAGCGTAGTGTTATTTTGAGGACAAAATAATATTCAATAGCTCCTCCTTTTCTCCTCCATCTACCCTTTAGCTGGGTGTGGGGGGGGGGGGGGGGGGGGGGGGGGGCTTTCAAAGGGGGCTTGAAAGAACCCAGGTAGGTGCTTTGAGCCACATGTGAGCTTTGACTGTCATATGCACAGACAGACTGTCCCTTTAATCAACCAAAGACGAACTTCATGTAGAGAGACAAACACAAGCCACACCGACTTACATCGCCGCACTGGCTCATGGGCCGTGCCTTGCAAAGGGCAAGCTGCACATGCTCATGTTTTCCTTTGAGTACATGCTGTCACCAGGATTTAGTAGAATATTGCACAAATAATGAACATTTTGCAAAAGGGGATTTATCTTCACCAACAGAATAAGTGACATTGAAATGGTAGGATTTTTTTTCTTACAATCTAAATCTTTATCATTAATATGTCTATAATTGAACCGAATTTAGACTGCAGTCCTAAATTGTAATCGCACCAATCACCATTAGATGGCAGAACTGTGTCAGTTGCTCTTATACTGCCCTATACTATTATGTGAGTGGGCCTGGTAATCCTTTGTGGATTTGGAATGATATGCAGGACATTGTACCTCATCAATGTTAACATACTGATTGAGTGATTTTCATGGACAAAATCGTTTTTTGCATTTATTGTTGGTTTACATAAGCTTGTTTGGCAGTTTTACTTTGTCCTTGAATTATATTTTTCATGCAAGAGCCCTTTGATTGGGTGAATGAAAAAAATAGTATGTGGTGATTTTGCGGTTTGCATCCAATTCTTTATCAATGGTTTGGATAGTGGCTCTTTTATATTCATGTAGAATGAATAATTAAAGAAGACATATTTAACCACACTTATTTTTCATGTATTCATGTTTTTTTTGTCCATATTTAAAACAGATTTTTGTCATTCAGCTGGTTAAGCTAGAAAGAGCCCTTTTCAGCATTTATTTTGTCTATCCATTTGGATACATGCATGCATTTGCAGTAAGTTGGAGCATCCATATTTCACAGAAAAGAGAAACTCTTCCCAATAAGCAGCAGGGCACACCAGGTAATGGATTTCAGTCTTTCAACCACCCGTTGTTGTCTTCAACATGCATAAGTGCACTATAATTTCCCAGCTTTCATTCATTTGGAACAAAAAAATCGGAACGCTCGTACCCATGCTTGTCATTTGGTCGCAAACACTGCTACATGACTGTTTTCCGTGTAGTTTGTCTTGAAAGTAAGTGCTACAGTGTTGTACTAGTCTGTTATCAGGACCGCTCAGATTTGGTGGGCACAATCTTTTGCCTTTGTCTTCCTTAGTTCAAAGATTTGAAAGGAGTGTCTGCTATTTGTACCTTTTGTTTTAGACAAAAGTACTTTTTAAATACCAAAACCTCACACTGAGATCCTTGTTTTCTTGTTCTCCACAGTTCAAATTAGTTTGAGACATGTTCCAAACTGCTTTATACCTGCTACAACCAGAGCAGCTGCTCCTTTGAGCCTCCCCTTGGTTTAGGGTAGTATTGGCTCGGGTCCAAACCAGTTTTTTGGGGTTTCTCATCATTTGTCATTCATTGGATGTTCATCAGTGATGGACCAACGGCTGGTCCATCTGCCTTTGATGGACTGCCCACCTCTATGGAGAATCGTTCCAACTGTCCTTCAATATAAACCACAGTGTTTAACCCTAGCATCATCTTCTATGCCTGACAGACACCACGCATTATCCAAAAGCCCAACCACACGCAAATCATATCACACAATTTTAAGGACAGGATAATGATACGGGGAGCCACATTAGCATGGTAAAGTCAGTGTGATAGCAGCTTTTGCTGCACCGCTGTTATAATAGAGCGAATATACCGCCAGTTTGGGCTGCTTGAGGGTGGGGGAAGAGCGCCCGCCTCCAAAGTGTGTTATCACGGAGCCCCAAGTGATGCTGGAGGTTGGGGATGGGATGGGGAAGGAAACAGGGAAGGAGAGAGGGAGACCCGCATCATAGATGAGCTCATTTCCAAGTTCAAAGCAGTGGAACCATGAGCTGAGCGACGCCGAATGAGTGGGCCAATGGTGGTCTTGATCGTAGAGAAGAGAAAGGAAAGGGAGAACGACAGTGCTGTACTTATAGGGGGTGACAAGGGGAAAACTACAATCAGTTCTCACCATGCTGTGAGGAAGCAGATGCATGGAGGCCATGTAGAACTCCATTAAAAGCGGTCATGAGCTAGTAGCTCATATTTTAGTGTGTATTTCATTGCCTTTTCAAGCACAATGAAGAAATAACACTGTTGCAACGTAAAAAGTAGACTGTACATCTTGTACTGTACAACAGTACAAGTTGATTCAACCTCAAAATAATGCAACACAATGATTATTGATTGTTAAATCCATGCCAAAGGGAGGTAAAGGCAGCACTGGAAATCAATATGCGGCGATTGTGTCGACACAAGACACTGCATTGACACTAATCATAATTTTCACTTTGGAGGGAATTCCCTTTTGTTGCCAGTGGTTCAGTCATGAATGGCTGTGTGTTGCAAGTTACGCATGCGCGACAGAAATCACTAACGCATAATGCTGCTCGCTTCGCAGCACGCATTTCATTTGTGACAAATGAGCCTGGGCTGAACAAGTGTTTTTTGTTTTTTTTCTTAAAGTGTGGCTTCAAGATGTGCCATGGCTGAACAAGTGTTTTTTGTTTTTTTTCTTAAAGTGTGGCTTCAAGATGTGCCATGGCTGTCATTTCTCTGCCTCACTAAGCCTATGTCTTCTCTGTAGAGGAGGAGACTTTCCCTGATGAGGGGGAGGAGTCACCAACTACACACCTGGCTCTTATCTGTCATCACGGCACTTCTTAGGTGCGGCCGGAGCAAGAGAACAACGCCGGATTATTCTACGCCTAATGTTGTGTGATACTCAGTATCCAGTTACTGTTATGAGTTTGTCCTTGTTGCTAGAGTTTTTGTTTGTTACTTTTATCTTTGGTCGTCACTTTTATCTTTGGTCGTCATTCTCCTGTTGGCTCCGTCCCCTCTACAAGGTGTGTATTTTTGCACAGACATTCTTCCCTATGTTTCTTTTGGTTGTACTGTGATACTGAATTGGTTTGGAGTTTTTCAGTTGTACTTAGCCTTTTTTGTGCATTTTTTTTTTTTAATCCAAAACTTCCTACACTTCCACAGTTACCCGACAAGAACTGAAAGGAAACAGGAAACTGAATACATTGAAAACTGACGAGACAACAAGGACCACAGCTCGTGACCATCGGTGAGGGTAGAAACATAAGTCGAGAGCAATGCCCGGAGGCTCAACTCCCTCTTCATTACAACAGACAGTGTCTGCGCAAATAACCATAAAAATCATTATTTTTTTTATCAATTAAGGTACATTTTCAAAGATCTCAGAATACCTTATGGTATTTCAGGGAAAACTAATGTGCTTTAGAACATGGTGGTTGAAAATCAAAATGCTCAGTCGTAGTAGTAGCTCTTTATTGACGTTTGTGTTTACTCACTTGTACAGTCGGAGATTGATCAGCCAGATCAACCACCTCTTGTGCGCACAGGACCACCATTCATGCTTTTGTCTTAGGGTAAACTATTCTCTTGGTGTATTCATGGACAGCCTAACGCAAACACTACACAACCCTGTCAATTTTTTTTTTTTTTTTACTTTGGTTATGTCATGGGTCAAAAAAGAATCAATGACAGCAACGTGTTACACAACCAGGATAATTTTACAATGAATTAACGTATCAAGTCTTACTTTTTCAAATGTTTTTTTTTTCATTGGAGTGGGGGCTTTTTGATTGTTAATCCAAGGTTTGTTGGTTACCATTCATCAAACAGTCACAAAATCCTCTTTTTCTCTAAAATCCTCAGTAGAGTTTGCACATTAAATCAGCTGCATTTAAATTTGTTAAAACCCCCATCTCTGCAGCTCAGATGGCGGTTTTAGGCATTTGAAAAACAAATCCTGAATTTTTAACACCTCATGGTGAAAACATGACTGCAGAAAGAGCACCTGCCTCTTTTAGAGTGATATTGCAGCTGTGTCTTTTGCTTTGTACTTAGAGATAAATAAATAAATGAATACCTCCCATCGCTCAAATTGATTAGACCGTTTATTGAAAGTGCCCCAACACCCACACACACACACACACACACACACACACACACACGTGAAAAGATGTAATTTTCCCACACCTCTACATTGCGGAACAATATAATTACACAGCAGAGTGATTAGTAAGCTCAATGAATGCAGCCACTCATTTGTTTTTCTTCAAGAACCAGAAAAGGGGCGGGGGGGATTTAAGTATCATGTGATAGATGTTAATGGTGAACATGTTTTAAATAGCTAAGGTAATCGAGCAAGAATGGAACAAATGCTATTCTAAATTAATAAGAAGTATTGCATGAAAGCAACATATGTTTCCACAATTTAAAATTGATTGGAATTTTTAATTGCGTTGTTGTTGGTATATGGTCAAAATAGAATTCAGTGAGAGTAAATTGCATCGGTTCACATTACTGTAGCATCCACAAGAGCTGAAGCGTTGGTGTCGGACATAGGATCGACAGCCCCCCAAAAACTTTGAAAATTTATTTATAGGAATATGAAATATCGATCCGCAAATGCTGCCATGTCATCGTTACAACTTTGGTTATGTTCCGGAGCACAACACGTTATGCATAATACCAATACAGAATGGCGTACGGTTACGGATTAGTCTTGTCCTTTTTGTATTTGCCTTCTTCACATTCAACGGATCTTGGATTTTGAATGTGTGTGGATTTAAAAGGCAAGACTTGGCCTGTTGAGTGACTTGGAGGTCGGCGAAAAAAACTGTACAGCACCCTGTTGTTTTTGTTGGCAGCCCTTAAGTGTGAAACATAACAACAAATAACCAAACACAAGGGCAAATTGACCATATTCTTGACCATCATTCGGAGTGGCTCATGAGATATTAAAGTATATACAATGTTTACAAAAAAGTACTTACTGTGCTGACAGAATGGGATATTAGACTTCAAATGCATGCTTCTCTGTCTGACACTTAAGTCCTCCACTTGAAGCTTTGAGAAATGCGTC
The DNA here is from genome assembly GCF_059441005.1 of Hippichthys cyanospilos. Lineage (NCBI taxonomy): Eukaryota > Metazoa > Chordata > Actinopteri > Syngnathiformes > Syngnathidae > Hippichthys > Hippichthys cyanospilos. The sequence continues at coordinate 21,474,076 of NC_142373.1, read as the reverse complement.
CTTCCAGTCAACACTTATAGCTGGTAGGCTTAAAAATGTAATTTCTCTTTTTCTTCTCTGCTTGGCTATTGTGTTTGAAATCTCAAAAGAAAAATTGTTCAGACTACAATCAGAGGTAAATCAAAGCATATTGCTGCAGTCACCCACACGCGATTTGTGTCTTTTTAGAAGTTGCGTGCAAGCCTGTGAAATTGCCTCAAAAAAAATTATTAACATGTTCAATGATGTGTCAGTGAGCATAGATTGCGTCATTCTTTGAGAATCCTGGATGAAAGAGCGACATTCTATCAAAACATGTTTGTATTTTGTCAATATTTGATGTATTGATAATGGGTGATACTATGAAAGGTAACCACACTCTCTTGGATTGTGTGTCATACATTTGTATTGACATTTATTGACTTAAAGGCAACTAATGAAGAGAGCATTCAAAGCCTGTTACTGGTGACCACAGTCTCTTCTCTAAGTGAGAATGACTTCATGGGCCCAAATTCCTTTTGCTTGATTGTCATTGTTTCCCTGTGATAAGCAAAGGGGAAAGGAGGAGAAGGACAATGGAGCTGATTTGTCTCTCAGATTGGAGATGTGCAGGTGCAAGGCAGCGTTCATCTAACAATTTGATGCATTTATTTTAACTCAGGGTGATCAACTCTGTGAAATAACACCTACACTGGAATCCATTTAACTCTCAAAATATTTGGAGTTGTAACTGTTTGGTTGCTATGTGAATTGTATTTTATTGTATAAATCAAAATGTCAGTATGTAGTTAATATAAATAACAGACACGTTTGGAGATGTCTAAGAAAACTGCATGTATGTAAAAATGTCACAAAAATCACAGATAATCAAAATTTTCCTGGAAGCTCTGTTCACAATGACTTCCATTTTAAGCGTACCTCATAAAAAATGCTCTGTGTGTATTTTTTTAGGCCTGTTTTTTTAGTATCAGTAACAACTGCTGCCTCTTTACCCCACTGTCATCACTTTGCACTTGACTCTGCTGCTGACCAGGCAATTGTGAGGAGCCATTAACTCCCTAATGCAAATGAAGAAAATATGTTGTCACCCTTAGAACGTCACATTATGACCCCCAACATTTTATGTACTACTAGTTTATTATCAGATAGCTGAGCAATATTTCTGACCACATGGAGCTAATATAAGAGTGATGGTAAAGCAAATTGAAAATCCTTAAAAAGGCTTTCGGAATGTGAACTTGTGTATCTAGGGAAGTGCAAACCCCCCCCCCCCCCCAAAAAAAAAAAAGAGTAAAAAATAAAATAAAATAGAACATACCTGAGAGATGCAAACACATGAAGTCAGCTGTTTTGAGGTTTTTATTTGAAGTCGTCATTAACAGATTTTTTACGCTATTTCCTGGGGCCATTATAACAAACTAGCTGTTGATTTTTTTTTTATATTTACTGATTTTGAATAACAAATACTGCATGAATGCGACACTAAATTGCAAATATTTGGAGCGTACGTCCTTGAGTGCGGGTGATGCATGGCGGTTAGTTTTGATGTCTTGTCATAAAACTCAAATAACTGCCTTACCACTGAAGTCGGTTTTAGTTGCAAACATAAAATTTGCTCCGCTGTCTACCATAAGGCAATTCACGCAAATGTCTCTAGAAGCTGAGGCTAAGAAAACACAGGATGTTGACAATTTCAGGATTATTTTGACGATTTCCATAAATTCTAAAAAAAAAAAAAAAACTAGCTTGTCCTGGATGTCTTCATCATCACAGAAATGTCTCAAAAATATGCAGCTTTTCATTGCAATCAGCAATTTAAAATGTGGATTTAGCGCTTTATTGAAACAAAACAAAGAATAAATCATCGAGTCACATATTTTTAAGTTTTTCTTTCGACGGTCCCAAAAGGTTTCGTTAGGCTGGACGTGGCTCAACGCGCTTAATGTAAACTATGCATGGGTAGTCAAATGTCAAGGCAATTTCACTGCGACCTGTCACGCCAGCTAGCTAACAACGACCTTCGGCTGTCTACTCTAAACATGTTTCGCAGTTGCTGCTGTCAGTAATTGCTGTAAATAAGCCATTTCTGACAAGTTTTGTTTTCGCAAATGGATGATACCATGGACCTGGCTAAGGCCAGTGGACAGCCACCTTATCCTGCCACTATTACCAAGAACTTTAGTTATTTTCTCACTGAAAGCACTATTTACAGCTCATATTTTATCCCAGGATCCCTGGATGGCATAATGAGAGCCTGTTGAAGGACAATTTTTTACACTGAAGCGTTTACATTGACCGGAGTGTATTATCGCAATATCATAAACTGTGACTCGCAGAGGTTAGAGTTACATTTCAATGTATTCAATTTAGGTAAACAGAGTGGGTGGCAACATAAGATGGCTGCTGGTGGCTTCACTTCTTTTGATGAACAAGTGATATTGTTCATCTATTTAAATGTATTGATGATGAGTAAAGATGGAGTAGCCATCCTGGTGATAAACTAAACTAAGATTGACATAATGTGCCCTCATCAAGAAGTAATCTCAATATTTTGACTTGTTGTTTTAGTTTGATGATTTACCAAATAGTTTGCATATTCTTCCCGAGCCTGCACTCCGGCTTCCTCCCTCACTCCAAAAACATGCATGGCAGGTGTGTTGGACATACTATTGATGTATTGGTGTGATTGGGTGTGTGAATGATTGTACGTCTCTGTGTACCCTGCCATTGGCTGGCAAGCATTTCAGGGTGTCCCCCACCTGTTGCCTGAAGTGAGCTGGGATAGGCAGAAGCAAGCCTGTGACCCGTGTGAGGATAAGCGGCTCTAGAAAATGGATGGATTTAGCATACAACGCACAAGTCTCAATAGGAGCCCCCTGTTGGTGGATATACGGTAGGTGCTGTAATGCTCCTGACACTCTAATTTCCTTCATACTCTGTGTACTCACATCCAGGTCATGGTCTGGCGCACCTCCCAACTTCCACACATATAAACAAGAAAGAAAAAAACTGGCACATGTCTCTTCTCACAAATCAAACCTTCTCATTGTGTCCTTTCAGACACTCCACAGATGTCTGCAGAGCCACTTTGCAGGATGGAGGCCATGTCCATTATATCCCGCCCGCTCTCGGCTGTCACGTCGGCTGCATTTCTCTTTGTGCAAGACGACGGCCGTGAGGGCGACGGGCAGAACAGCCGTCACCTTAATGTCTCCCTGCCTGATCATGAGACACTCGTAAAGATCCACCGGCTTACCCACAAGTAGGACGATCTCCGTTACACACATCCACTGCAACAATCATGGCCGGCCCTCTGGTGAATTAACTAAAGCCTGTACATCTATTTAACTTTTATCTGTAAGACATGGGTGATTTTTTTTTTTTTGTCATTTATTGTCATTTCTTCAAAAAGAGGAAGCAATTGGTTTAAAGTATCAAAGAAGCAACTTTTACAGTATCCCTTTTTCAAACTACGTCCTTTTGAAATAGTGATACGATAACGGAATATTTATTGAAAAAAAATTCTTAAAGGTATAAACAGTAGATCAAACAATATCCATGCTTTGCTTTAAATAAAACCAGATTTATGCTATTACACACTGCAAAACACTTTACTCAATGAATGCAGAAGTCAGTGTCGCCGTGTTATAATCACAGTCAATAATATTTAATGATGAAGAAAAAAGTTCTTCATTTTAAAGCCCACTATATGTTTCAAAACACGCAAATAAAAGTGTTTTATCACCTAAACAATTTTGATAAATCTAATAATTGCCAATTTAATTACATGATGGGTGCACTGCTCGGACAGGAGGTCGCCTTGTTTCCTGGCATCTTTTAGCTACAGAAAGGGAAAGAGGAAAACTTTACAAACAATTCAAATCGTTTCGGATGTCGGTTTGCATCTTGGGTGCAACCGAGCATTTCGGGTTTGTATGCCAATTACAAATAAAAAGGGAAATAAAAAAAGAAATAGATGTGTATATAAAACTGTAAATACAAGAAAGAGAAGAGAGAAAAAAAACAACATGAAAGAGGATGATCACAGTTATTCTACAGCTATTCTACGCATTTATAGTCACTCACCAGACACAAGAAGAAAAACGCACAGAAGAAAACACACGCAAAGATATTGCAACACAAGATTTTACCTTGATAAAAAAAAAAGGTCTTGGAAAGTGTTGGATTTTTATAATGCTGTTCTTATACTAATGTTAACTATCATGCAGTTCACCACCAAATTCCTCACACTACCTATAAGCAACAAATATGTGAACAAAAATGTTGGCGCTACACATGTAAACAGATAATACACACACATTCTTTATCCTCAGCAGAGAATGACAACACTTACTGCGGCTTACTCTGGACTTTTGATAGGCTGCGGGTACTGTATGTACTGGTGGCCAAAAGACACAATAACAAATGTCATGAAATGGCTCTGGAAGAAAGTAGTCACTGTATTCACAGATTAACGGCGAGATGAAGAAAAGACACGAGAGACACCAATATAATAAAGTAATGCTAAATAGGGAAGCATTCAACCATTGTGGGCGTCATCGATTAACGTTGCATGCATTGATGAGTTGCTTTTCCGCGCTATTTATCTGACATGTGCGCTTGTACAAAAGCAGATATTGTACGTGATGGAGATGGAGGGAGAAGGAGGCCAATTTGGATCCTCATTAAATTTTCAAAAGTCCTGATGGTCCTCACAAAATTGAACCAACTGTTCCAAAGCAACCTTCATTTTATGCTACAGTAACTGCAAATTAGTTTCACAAAACTGTTTTAATCACACACACTGCAGAGTTAATTTGCTGCGTGCTAATTTTCCACACTCCCCTCTTAGATGACCATCAGTCACAGAGCTCGATGGCTTGACTGATCAACGCTCATCTTGTCTGTTCTGGCTGAATTTTTCATCCAGTCGTACTGTACTGCGGTAAAAGAATCATGGGGGAAAAAAAAAAAAAAAAAAAAAAAATATATATATATATATATATATATATATATATATATTGTTCATTATTCATTCCATTTTTTTGTTCTACTTAATCTCAGTTATATTTTTCCTGAAGCAGTTGGGATTCATTTTGACTAGTTAAAATTAGTGCTTTGTGTTTTTATTTTGCAACATTAAACTTTTACAAAGCAGATTCGTAGGCCAGACATTGAGTCAACTATTGGTCAGAAAAGATAATTATATACTTTTTATTTTATGACATTGCTTTCTTTAATAGCTTTTAATTCATTTTCAACATATTGAAAAAATCTTCTTCAGTCATTCTTGTTTTCCCCTTTCTATCAGGGACGGTACATATTAATAAACAGTCTTGTGATTATGCCAGAACTAGCCAAAAGGAAATTTTTAACTTGCAGATGGCAAATGTCAATTTACAGTAAAAGAACTAAATTAACTTACACAACAACAATAATAACATATTTACTAAAATGGCTATTGAGTTAAAATTATAAGTTTAATATTTTATTGTTCATGAATCTCTTATTTTGTTTTAAAATATATATATTTTTTGGATATATTGAAGTTGGTGAAAATATTTTAACTGACTAACTGAAATACAATATCCATCCATCCATTTTCTGTAGCTGCTTTTCCTCATTAGGGTCGCAGGCCTGCTGGTGCCTATCCCAGCTGCCTACGGGCAGTAGGCGGGGGACACCCTGACTTGGTTATCATCTAATCGCAGGGCACACAGCCCGCAACCATTCATTCTCACAAACATACCTAGAGGCAATTTAGTAAATTGAATATACCTATCATGCATGATTTTTGGAATGTGGAATAAACCGGATTACCCATACAAAACCCACAAAGGTTTGGGGAGAACATGCAAACTCAACACCTGAAGGTCAAAACCGGAAATGAAACCACAGCCTCTGCACTGACGTGGACTTGCTATCCAGACTACCACTATGTCGCCTCGATTGATTTATTATAAAGGCCATTATTTTAGATTATACCCTTATTAATGCACTCGAAATAGCATTATTTCCAACAAAGGAGAAGTTTTACAAACATTTATTGCTAACAAAAACTCTGCAGTCAAGTGACATGCAAATAAATCCTGTAAGTCATTGTGACATTTTCGCCCATTGCGTTTAAAAATAGTTGTGTTGATGATGTGCCACGCATGGAGCCACTGAATGGAACGCACGGCTGGCTGAACTACAGTGAAACCTCCTTTTATTTATTTCATCCTTGAGTCCATTCGAGTGGCCATTTGTCAGCGCACGCTCTCCTGTGCCGGCGCGAAGGCCGCGTCTCTCTTTCCTCTGCCAGTATTCGCTGTTAATGACCACCACTATTTCTCATTGTCATGGTAATCAGTGCTTATTTGGCAAAGGGAAGCTACCATTACCGCGCCTTGAACAATCACAAAAATACAGTGTAATCCGCAATACAATCAGAGGTTAACTCCCTTATTATGTTTGACAGTTATCTTGAGCTGTCACCTCTATTTGCCGTCTCTTTATCCACTACTGAAAGAAACTCATTGAAGAGCTGATTGCAGGGTGCCATAGGTGGGGGCCATTCAATGGCACGCTACCTGCATGGAAATCGCCTTTAATCGTCCCCCGTCATTGTACCGGTGAAAGTGGTAATTGGCTCGCGCCAGCAATCAGAGAGGGTCATCAGCCAGAGTCATCGACTAAATGTTGTTGCCTTGTTGCCAAAGAGGAACGGAATTATGATGGACCCTAGTTTCTTTTTTTATTATTGTCATTATTATTTATGAATTCCAAACAGGCTTGTTAATATTTTAAAGCTGAAATGGCTTCAAATAAGTATTAAAAAATAAGTATCTGCTTACACCCCTAAACTTCTCTTTGGAGTGCCACCAGATCAAGACACCCAAAGATTAAGTTATCTGTGTATCAGCAGGTCACAAACATTTAAAATACAAATGTGTTCCAATGCCTGAAAAAAAGCAACGCAAGCCTTGTGCTCACTTGGGTCTTCTCCTAGCACGTCAATCTCCAAAACCCTACCTAGAACATGCATGGTAGGTAAATCGGAGACCCCAAAATGCCCTTAGGTGTGATTGAGAGTTGTTTTTCTCAGTGTGCCCTGCACCAAGCTGGCAACAGGTTCAGATTGTCCCCCACTTATTGCTCGAAGACAGAGCTAAGTACCATTTTAAAATTATTCTCAAAGGATGACTCGAAAAAACAATTATGGGTCAAAAACACATTATTTGGGTCAACTTCTTGGATTGTTTTATACAAGCCTACTCTATTTTTTTGGTTGTCTTTTTATAATTTGTGTCTTGAGGAATAACAACAGCTTGAGCATGATTGGCCAAACAATCATCTGATTCAACTCACAGGCACTCCTACAAGACATATGGTAGGTTCCCGGCGCGACATTGACCAATGAGGACAGAAGTTGTAATCCACTGCCCAGGAATGTAATCCACTCCTGCCCTTATTGGCCTATGTTGTGCCGGGAGCCAATCACTTGTCTTGTAGGTCCACCTGTGAGTTGATTGACTGATTGTCTCGCTAGTCAAACCTGTCCAACCTGTTGACTGCCTCCAGCATGCAATCTCCACCTCACACGCGAGGACGCACAGAAGGGAGATGTACAGTCAGTACCAAACACAGCATTGTTGTAATTAATTGGAATTCTCGGTGTAAACTCTGCTTCCCTGTTTATAAAGTTTGGTCAGCTATGGGCTCCACTCTAGGTCGACACCGGAGGAGTGCAATTACTGTCAACTCGTCTGTTTGGCATGCAGGGAACTTTCAGGGCGAATCTCCACACAGTATAGCTTGTTCTTTTTTTCCATCCATCCATTCTCTAGAGCCGCTTATCCTCACAAGGGTCACAGGCTTGCTGGTGTCCATCTCAGCTGACTTCAGACAGTAGGCAGGGGGCATCCTGAACTGGTTGCCAGCCAATTGCAGGGCTTTTTTTTTTTTTTTTTTAATGAAAAAAAAAAAAGTAAGATAAAAATCATAGCACAGAGTGCGCGCTAAAGATGAAGCACGAAGTAGGGAGGGAACAATGTTGACCCAAAATTGATGCCCATTATTGATGCCTAAATATTGGGTCAGGATTTTTTGACCCATAAGAACTCTTTTTAGAGCGCAAATTTTGGTTTTCCAGTCAGTTTTCGCCATAGTCATATTTTGTTATACAGTGGGTAACTTCTGATTGCAGGATTTTGTGTGATTGTGTTAACAAGGCTTTGCTGAGCTGTATGAAAAGCAAAGGTGGATAAAATGCTCTAATTTGCCAATTTTGTGGAATCTCTGTCTCAGGCTTAACTAACAACAAACAACTGAGAGGGTGGGGGGACAGTACTTCTTACCCGCCTTGACAAAATATTTCAGATGTCGGTGGTGGCGCTCAGACAAGATATTGCACTTACTTGGGGAAGTGGCACATATGTTCCCCGAGGCAGGATGAATGGCCACGCCTGGGAGGATGCGGGGAGAGTTGAAGTGGAAAGAGGAATGAGTGTCTCCATCTGTTTGTTGGGGGGCTAGCAGTAGATTGGAGGGGAGACTCGCAGACTGGCATGGGGTGGATATCATACAACTTACTGGCCTGGGAGCTTAACAAAAATCTGCTTGTGGACATGGAAGAGGCATGGATTAAACATTATGATGAGTGTGTCACTGAGTGAAGTCTTGCACAGAGGAATTGACCATCTCACTGGCAGACAGATGCCATCTGGTTGAGGGGACTAGAAGACGGATTGCGTACCGTCACATTGACCTCTTCCTGTGACCCCATCTTCCATTGCTGTGGGGCGCTTATAGACATTTGTTTTTTATCGTGGGCCAAAATCAAGAAAAGACTGATCATTACTATATTGGACAAGGATCCAAATCAATATCTCATTAATGTCAAAGCGGCTTGGTCGGGAAGTATCTCGCTAATGTGTCCTTGGTCTAACTATAGTGTCTCAACTTTTATCACAGACACATGAGACTTTGTTTCACGGCATTGAGGGGATGCAGGGATTTTATCTTTGGCTAAGACATGGAAGGATGAATGGACAGTCTGGAGTACCGTGGATATATGTATCAAGCGCCAGACTGATACAAGAGATAGATGGATAGATGGAAAGCCTGATGCCAGACGTAGGTATCGCATTTGGATGGATAGGCTGACAAGTGGATGGACAGATACAGCAAATAGATGAATGGACGGAGAGTGACAGACATGGACAGACAGATGAAGTGGAATAGTGGACGTATGAATAGAGGGGCAGGGATGGCTGCAGCTTAAGGCTATATCTACAGTTGCTAAGTCAAGCAAGCTAAAATTAAGGAAGTCTTATATTCCTAAATTTGCAAAGTGTGAGAGGAAGTGGAGACGAAGGACAGACGATAGGTATCGCAGCGGCTTCCTTAATGACTCAAGAGCAACGGAGTTGTCATCGACTTCCTTTTGAATCACAAGTTACACGCCAGCGTGCCAGTTGGACGTAATCCCCGAGCCCTGCCCGCGACACTACTCATCAACGTCAGGCATCTGTCTCTATGTTGGCTAGATGAACACCTTCACTGGGATGTAGATGTCATGCAGCTACAGTGCCATACAGCTATTAATAAACCAAATGCTTCAGCTCACGGTAATTGAATTGTGCCTGTTACAAATACTTAATGTCGAAGACGGTCACTGTGGCCTCCAGTTCAAAGTCATCATGGCTTCAATTTGTTTTATTGCTGTTGCCATGATAAGGTGACAAAAAAGCTGCCCGTTGAGTGACATCATGTGCAATGACTGACTTTTTGCGTACCTGATGTACATACTGTACAGTCAAACCATTCACTGTGACATCACAATCCATCATTGGTGCACTTATTGATTGACATTGACTGACATTTTAGACTACCCAAGACTGCATGAAAATTGACAAAAATGTTTTCCATTTAGTGACATAATGACTAATCAGTGGCACTTTTTGTAATGACTGACACGTAAGCCTGTCTAATATTTGCATAAAAGCTGTCCACCGAAGAACATCATGACTCATCAGTGGTATTCGGGATTGTGATTGGCATATAAGACCAAAAAAATGATGCATAAACAGTGGCTAATTATGCATCTGCCATGTCACATCATGATTGACATGTAGGCTAGCCAATGATTGTACAAACACTGACTAAAGACCTGCCCACCAAGAGACATTTCAGTCCATCCATCCATTTTCAGTAGGCAGGAAACACACAGAACTGGTTGCCAGCTAATCTCAGGGAGACAAACGACCTTTCACACTCACAAACACACCCAAGAGCAATTTGGAGTGACCGATTCACCATGTGTTTTTTGGGGTCGTGGGAAGAAAACCAGAGTACCCGGAGAAAACCCACACAAGCATGGGGAAAACATGCAAACTCCACTCTGGAAGGCCGGAGCTGGAATTGAACCTGGGAGACCTGAACTGTGAGAAGGACATAATACCAGTCTTCCACCGTGCCGCCCTGACCGTTCACTGATGCACGTAATGATTGACACGTAAGATCAATTAACGATCGTATCAAAAGTTACTAGACAGGTGGTCTAAAATTTGATCACTTTTAGGGCACATACTGAGAAGTTTAATTTCATTTGGCCACTTGTGCAATTATTGTTGTGATATCAGTTGCTAGGGTCAAATGATAATAGTTGCTTAGTCATGTCAAGTATTTGTCATAATAAATTATTTTAGACCTTTGTCGTTTTTATGTAGTTTATTACCTATATCATAGGAAGCCCTGTATTTACTGTTGTGGCTGGTTTGATCCTTGATTTATCGGTTGCCATGCGGTTGCTATAGCTATTGAGTTTGCTTTATTGGGATTACAAGTCTTTTTAATGACAACATTTAAGATTTAGGTTCTCAGTGACAAGTTGTCAAAACTTCAAGTGAAGCTCTAAATCTGTCATGTCAAGCTCTCTTGCTCGTTTTTTTAGGAGTCTAGTTTTCGTTGCTTGCTGTGATTACGTCTTATTGTGTATAAAGACTTTCTACTTCTGTGTGCTGTCTGCTTCTGGGTCCAAAATTTCTTCCTCAAGTGACAATCATTTGTCAGTCATCATTCATTCAGAAACTGTTTGCATTGTCAAGTATTAGCCCAGTCTTCTGTTTTAAGCAGTTTCATATATTTTTTTTATTCTTCTGCCTTGTGAATCTTGTTTTTGTGCGGCAAAACCTAGATTTGTAATCTTGGGTCTATGATAATATAGTGAACTTTTGTCGGTTCTGCCACACCAGATGTTCATTTGCATATGTGTGGAGTCTAACACTTCCGGATCACACAGGAGATCGACAGGGAGTTGGTGCTTTGGCAAGCTGCTGCTTGTATGCAAAAAAAAAAAAAAACCTGGAGCGGTCAAATATTCTTACACATGTAGCACCAAGTACAGGTCATTTGGAGACAAGAAGAGGCTTAAAGGTCATGTGCCAAGAAAAGCATGAAACAGGGATGGAATATATGAGCTTCGGCTGGCTGAAGACACTTTGGCAAAAAGGATGAGTACAAGAAAATGGATGCCTCAAGAGCTTAACCAACTACTACCAGTGTTGCACTCTCATCAGCGTGATAATGACCAACACGTTTGCTAGACTTCATACTACTGTGCGGTTTCCACTCAACTATTTTTATTTATATTTTCAAGAACCGTGAAAATGAAACCTGAATGGAAATGCTCATAATTAAAAAAACAACAAAAAACGTGTTGTGATGGTCGGAAATCGGAGTCGGAGGCAGAGTAAATGAAGGTGACCGCAACATCGACATCAAAACTCATATAAAAACAGCAAATATGTGACAGTAAACTTGTGCCGAGAGCATGTTGTAACTCACTTCCTCAAAACTCATTCTACAGTCTAAATTTTCCCTCTGGAACGACTACTCTCAACCATCGTTCCGAGGGTGAATTTTGTATGTCCATTACAGCGTATTTTTTGCTAAATTTTTTTACACTTGGAGTACAGTTTTCAGAAAGAATGATAAGATCCAAAGCGGAGTGTTGTCTCTCAATAGGACAATCCTCTTAATGGACTGCGCTGGAGAATATGTAATGGACACACAACAGGACAAGTTAAGAGTCAATTTTCTACCTCCAACACCACAGCTTTCATTCAGCGGATGGATCACGACGTCATTCATGCCTGTAAGGCACTCTACACCCACTCAATGATGGAGGGCCTCATCTCTAATCAACGAAGGCGAGGAAGACTTCACCATGAAAAAATTGTGGCGTTGGTATAATATTGCGACACGCCTGTCTAACATTAAAAATGCTCTGAATAATATGAAGACACTGAACTCAAACTGGGAAAAACTGTGACCTAAAGTCGTGCTGTACATTGGAGGCTTCACGCCCCACCAAGTCCACCACTTGGCTGTGGTTAATGCTGTGAGGCTATCGCGGCTGCTCGCCTGCAACAAAGGGCTTAAGAGATTGCCAATTACATGTCAGAGCTGTCAAAGGACCATGTGGATGGAGTTACGGCATTATATAAAGGCATTTTTGCCTAAATGAAGAGGCGGCGGTAACAAATCCGGTAATGATCTTCCACGTCCGTCAGCAACCCTTCTCAGAGCCTCTGGCAGAAAACTACTCAAAAGTAAGTGTCTGTAGAGTTTTAATGTGTGCACGTATCATATGACAGTGAAAGCGAGAAAGTGTGAGAACTTAACATTGAAAGGTTTTATTAACACTTTTTATAAACCTTATTCATGTATGTACAATTTCTGCCAGGAGGCAAATCCTGCTTCATGGAATTCACTTATTACCCATGAAAACAAAGGAACACTGTATACTTTAGTCACAAAAAAGTGATGAACAATAAAGTAACGCATGACGGAGTTTGGAGGCCAAGAAATAGATGTATTTCTGGAAATAATAAAAGAAGTGACATTATTACAGGAATGTGCCTGTGTTCCCATAGAGACAGGGAACATCTTATCTGACAGTAACAATTTTTTTTTTTTTTGACGTCTCTCTTGCACAAGTGCTTGATATGTGGTGAATGCTGACACATTTGTGACCTGGAGTTCTTCTAAACGACGAAAGCTCAATCAACAATCTGTGTCTGTCGACAGTTAGCCAAGTGTGTTGTGGCAGAGAGCTGTTTTATACAATGTTATCATGTCCTCTCTCACTATTCACAAAAAAAAAAACAAATAAAACGGGCAAAAAATTGCACGTTTGTTTAGTGCATATTCACTAAATTTGCTTCAAAATTTCCTAATATTTGGATGGAAACCTCATTTATAAAGGTGTAGAGCCCCAACAGGTTTTTGTAGTTTATTCATCTGTTAGCATGTTTACAATATTTACATATCTCCAATCTGCTACCTCAAACAACAGAAAAGTTTTGTTATCTGAGCAGATCGGAAAGGAAATTTCACTCTTGCCACTAATTACACCAAAGCATAATTTTTGAGGATAATATCGATAGAGCCAATAATCTGGCTCAAATTATGCACAATTATGATTATTTGTTTTGAATTTTCTCACTGATCACAGACACCTGGAACACTTTGATTTCAAAGACATATATACTTAGATGTCATTATCAAAGTAGTATTTTGGCTACAATTACTTTAAAGGCTAAATTATTTTTCATGCACAATTATTACCTTTAACTCTTTCAGTGCCAAGCGTTATGGGAAAAGAAAAGCTCTAGAGGGCCAGCATATTTTGCATTTTCTCTTATCTTTCAAGGCCGACAGAATATTGATTGCTATGTCTCTATAAATATGGACGGTATCATATGAAATATTGATTTCCTAACCTTAGAATTGCATGTAGGTCATATCTGTGTTGTATGTGTGGGGACACTGCCAGTGCTTAATTGGCCTATAGTAGGTAGGCATTAGTCAAGGGTGTCAGCTACCTACCCATAAAAAAAAATATATATAATGAGAATTTGATTATTCATTATTATTATTACTATTTAAAAGGACGACAATTCGCATCAGTGGCACCGAAAGAATTAAAAATGCATTTGGCCATTTGCTGACAACTAAAAATGACTTTGCACATGATGATGACATGTGCTCAAAATCCAGAAAAAAAAATTCCGATGAAAATGGCTAAATCATTTTAGCAGGACTTGAAACAGATTGAATACATGCTACCGACACCTACAGTTTTGAAAAGCGTTGGTTTTGACTTCCCGTCACATGCACTTAACTAATACAGTGTGAGTTGGACTCAGAAAATAACACCTGTGAGTCTCACAGCTAATTGTTAGTTGCTCCTTTGGGCAAACAACGCGATCAATACTCGCTCTGATCGATGGATATGTTGGGTAACTTGTTTGTGCCCTCATGCTGCTCTGTTCAAAGTCCACTTGATCTTTGGACGCTTCAGCGCTTTTAAACATTGGTATCTTCTATACACGGGTTTCTCGTCTCCAGTGCAATGAGCAGGCCATTAGCAAATGCCAATGAGCACGATGGCGTGCTCTTCGACAAATTAGCGTCCCGGAGACAACAGGGATTTTATTATTATTTTGAAGCGTCCACAGCGTGTTCGTTTATCTTCATTTGCGCTTGATAAGTGTGACAATCGAATGGAATTATATAACTCTTGGGGTGAGGGAGGAGTTTGATTGCAATGCAGAGCCAGCCCTTCTACAATTTGAGAAGAAATTTCAATTAATTTTCTGTGATTAGCAGCTAAATAGATCAGCGGACTCTCTCAACACCATTAACAGTGGCAACAATGGCAAACATCACGGCGGATGAAATGCAGCTGCCATGAGCGCAATCAAGTCTTTTAAATAATGAAAGGACAGCACATCACACTGTGGTGGTTGTTGGATCATGCCAACGTGCCAAATCTATTATGCTGTCTGTGCGATGCGAGCTCTGGCCTGGTAATTAGAAGGTATGTGCTCAGGGCTCAGCTCTGTGCCTTTAGATCACTATAATTGCCCCTGATCTCCTTTTAAGACATCACCACTCATTCCCCCTCGTAATTACCCGCACATCTGCCTATGACATCATTACGAACCACTCTAGATAACGTTGACGCCATATTTACAGCAATATAATTGTATGACTTTTACCACAGAAACAATGAAAATGGTCTCTGGGGGCATTTATTTACTCAACCGTGGATGGAAGCAGGCTTAAGTTTGTTTATGAATGAGTGGGCCAAGCCTTTCTGGAATAATCCATCCATCCAATTGCTCAGTCTCATCCTCACTGTTGTCACAGGCATGCTAGAGCCTATCGCAGCTGTCTTCGGGCAATAGGCAGTGTTGTGCAAGGTACTTTAAAGCTGCATTATTTTTTACTTTTTACGGTTACATACTTTTACTTGTTACATTACAATATTGCTCTATTCTGAATGTAAGGCATTATGCAACTATTGCATTACTTTTATATTATTCTCACAAACATAACAGAACTGGTTTTGCCATTTTGAATGTAGCTCATTACGCTCATTATACACCCAGTGAAAGGTTGGCTTAAGCCTCAAACAAGTACAAATCATTTCATCTGTATTGTATTGTAAACCTTTATGCATTAGGCACAAACAGTTCGTGCAATCCACAATTTCAATGTTAACATTCAAATTCAAGTTCAGTCGGCTGGTTAGGGACAGAACTTTCAAAAATAGATTGTTTTGGTGGGGCTAACGTTTGCAGATAGCCTATCTCATCATTATTCAGGTTAAAAATGTATTGTAATGCACTGTGTTACTCTCATTTGTACCGAGTATAATATGACTATTTTTTTTCTGTGTAATGCATTACACTACCATGTTACAGCAAAAAGTAATGCAATACAGAAATGACATTATATTTGTAATGCACTACTCCCAACAGTAGCAGGGTACACCCCGAACTGGTTGCCAGTTAACTGCAAACCACACAGCAACAACATACTCACAAAAACACATAAGGGCAATTTAGGGTGTCCAATGCATATTTTTGCAGTTATATAGTCGCTACAGTATATACACTAATTTAATTTTAGTAGTAGTAGCAACTATTTTTTGACACACTACTGCCTCCACCTTTTTTAAAAGTCTTGTGGCACATGACAAATGTAATTTTTCTAGTCAATTGAAAAATGGATAGCGGGCCGCAAATGGCCCCTGGGCCATAGGATGAATATTTCGGGATCTAGACATTAAAAGTACCATTTCATCACAATGTCAAGATAATTGTTAAAACTGCTGTCGAAGATAATTCCAGCATACCATAAGGTTCTGCACTTGCAATCAGTTACTTTGTGTTGCTGTTTTGGTTTTGGTAGACTGCTAATGAACACACACATTTGGTAAAGTATTATGCTACAATGAAACAGAAGTATAATCAAAATCAAAAAAGTCTAAAATTTCTTCATGAATCAGGGTCCTTCAAATGACGCATGTCGAAGCAGTTCATTGACATTGACAAGTTAATGACCGGTCAAAGGTGACGGGACATGAATATTCAACACTGCCGATTTTATCGGTAAATGGCCTTGGAGGAACAATAGACTTAAATCAAATGAAGTTCCCTGATGAAAGACAGAAGTGTCATCATGATGATCGTAATGAGACATCCATTTATAGACGTACAAATGTTCTCTCTCATCCTTATAATAACCACCAGGTCAGGAAGTTAGATGAGCTTTGATTTAAACTGGCATAAGTGTGTCACTCGGATGTACTGTGTGGCATATGCAGTGCCTCACACAGCAAATTATGTACTTTAGTACAATGACTTTGTGCCTGGAATGAAAACATTGTCGTTTGGTACCATGTGTTACTAAATTGAAGAAATTATGGAGCATTTTTCTTGAACATGCTCCCTAATGCTGGTGTACATTTTAATGGAAGGACACCGTTTTTTTCCACTTTATGCTGTACTGTTTTTGTTTGTTTGTTTTTTAGGATATTGTGGGGATATTTTCTATACGTCAAACGCTTTTTTGTAGCATTACTTGTACGATAAGAATGGAGCTTTAGCATAGTAAAGTCTTTTTCAAGTTTTTAAATGATTCTGTATTAATTTGCCTACAATCACCATTAAAAGTATTTAAGGTAACCATTACAACTAACATATTTTAAGATGAAGCATAATATGAGCCAGGAACAACAAGCGTTTAAATTTAACAGAAGCTCCTACCTCAACATCAAATGTAGTATGTTCTGTACTAATACTATATACTAAGCATCAAAATAGTATTTTTTTACCGTGCATTTTTGTGCATTCAAAATCTTGAAATGTTGTTGTTTAAAATGATTAGTTGATACAATAATGAAAGGCTGGAAAAAAAGAGAAAATAAATGAAAAACAAATGAGGTTACATTATGTTCATGGTGACAATTGAGATTTTAGCAGATAACTAACAATAATAAGCAATAAAAAGGTGGAGGACACGCAACATCATCAAGGACAAGACACACTCACG
Organism: Hippichthys cyanospilos; assembly: GCF_059441005.1. Lineage (NCBI taxonomy): Eukaryota > Metazoa > Chordata > Actinopteri > Syngnathiformes > Syngnathidae > Hippichthys > Hippichthys cyanospilos. The sequence goes on along the minus strand of NC_142373.1, from coordinate 21,456,706 downwards.
AAACGAGCTGTTTGAACTGCTGCCATCAGGCAGACGCTACAGGAGCCTGAGGGCCAGGACTGCCAGGCTGGCAACCAGCTTTCACCCACAAGCCATCCGGATTCTCAACAAATCCCTCCCTGATCTGACTCTTACTGCATGCATTAATAATATTTTGCCATAATATTTTTCACTAGGTGATATTTTGCCCTATTTTATTAGCAATATTATTTCTGTTTCTTGTTTTACTGCTATTTATTGCCATTTATTTTTTTAATATTTTGCTCTTTATTTACTTGCTCAGTTATGGAATGCAGGTTGCTGCTCGGGAAGTGAACAGAATAAGATACATGTGAATTTCAAAGTTTGAATTTCCGCATAGTTGACTTCAGATGAGTAATTTGCATCACGAGCCAGGGTTAAATGGAATTTTTTTTTTTGCCATTCTAATTGAAATAATTTTGAATGCTCACTGGTTACCTGTTGACATGTGACTTGATCTGTTCTAGTTTGCCGTTTGACTGTTAGAAATTGTGCATTTTGTCGCCCTGTTACCAGGGATAAAAGCCCAAATGAACCATCAACTGTGAACTTACCTAAAGAGCATGATTTTTTTCTCTGAAAGGATTACCAATAAAAACTCACGCAAGCGATATCAATTCTGTTCATCTTTATAGTCAGAGGTTAGCAAATGTAAAAAGATCAGGATTCTCAGCCGTTTTGTCTTCTGAGACTCTACCCGATACTTCTTAATCTGACAAGCAAATGAGAAAAAATGGCCTCAATTTTCTTTCAGCCCAGGATCTTATAAAATTGTCCAAATTGTTGTTATCATCCCCCTCCATTTTCGGTCTACACTGAAGGAAGGTATCTTCATCCTTCGTCTTCTCCAAGTCTTATAAACACATAACATACAGCCTAATCAAAGACTTGCTTATCCATAATAAACAATACCTGCAATATGAGTCAAAATCAAAGTGTTTGTAAAAAATATATTGGACTCTATTCTCTCTGAATGAAAAAACTTCAAAAATACTGGTCAAAAGTAATTTCCTGAATAAATGGGAACTTGTAAACTGTGAAAATGGTGTCTGAAATGATGTTCAAAGTACACAGAATTACATGATATCCAAAAACAAGATTTCAAGGTTATGCCCAAGCTATATTAAATGATATTATGAAACACCTGTGTGTGATTACGACTGAGACCAATTACTCAGAATGACTATATGAATATAATCAATATTCCATTTGAACTTTTTACATGATGCTTCTTCCAACTGACAAAAATAATATAACACTCTTGAGATTCCAAATGAAGTTCAATTCGCAATTTCCACGTTCATACACAACATTTTCTCCGATTCCTCATTCGGATGTATTTTACTCACAATACATGGTTCCGCGTAATCAGCTAATGCTATATGTATGTGCGCAGAATACGACTGTCATTTTACCAACGGCAAAGATTTTGGCGTAGGTTTAAAAAAAAAGGAGGATTTCTGCGTGCTGTGAGAAATAATAAAGGTTCCGGCTTTGAGAGGGGCCGAGTAATAACGTTTGTGTGAACTTTTCCGACAGAGACACGCCATTTCCATAACCTTTGCTTAATCACCCGACTGCCTCCTTCCATTCAGACGCTCCTTTTCGACTTCACCTCATGCTCAATACGCCTCCGCACCGGCCAGGAATCTCATTCATCAATGCCACTCCACACTGGATATTACTGACCCTACAGCGGTGTGTGCGTACGAGTGTATTATCTCTTCTGGCTTTATAAGAGACTTGCCTATGTAAGGGAGCTATTCTCACAGCTGATTAGGGCTTTTGTTTTGCTTACTTTCACTCAGGAAGTCATTGTGTTGACCTACAAGAACTTTTGGGCTTTTGTTCCCATAGAAACTCACACTTTCTGAGTGACCTTTTGTGACTGTGCACACTGGTAATTAATTACACTTAAAAAGTAAGACAAAATGCAGTTTCCAGTGCAACAAAGCAGAGACAATTTTAACTTGAAAATGATCATTAGAGCAGCTTATTTCATTAAAGGGCACTCATTAGATGACTTTTGGAAATATAATCCTACATTTCTATGGGTGCGCCACAGCTATACTGGAGGGGTGCCAAACAACTACGGGGAGGTGCAAAAGCTTTAATAAATTAAAAAAAATGTTAAAATTTCTGTGGATATGGGAAATGTAAAATGCCACGAGCTAAAAATATTTTGAGATGAAGTCTACCCAAAAACCTTCTTTGCAATAATAATGTTCTTTGAAGGCCCAATACTCTGATTAATGATTGATGAGTATGAATTGTAAGTACAAATTAAGCAATTTTTTTTCTTCCAGGGGGGTGGGGCTTAACCTGGGTTCATTGAGTTGGTCCCAGGGGTTCGGAAGTGCCTTTGCTCCTGAGGTCAAGACAACCAACTCATCATGTCAAATTGTGATAACACGCCTTGCTTGAACATCACTGGATGCGGATGATCATGTTATATCCAATCAGAAAATTTACTGTTCCCTCTAGTCAATGTGTGACGGACATACTAGTATGTAGTGTGATTCCCTTCTTTATGTCGCGTCCACAAGGCATGGTGGTGAGAGAGAAACCCAAAATTTAAAAGATTTGACTCGGTGACTACGACAGAGGAACAGCTACAAACAACAACATAGCGACAGCATGACAATAGACCGACACCAACAGAAAAGAAACGGGAAACTAAATACACTCACAACTAACGAGACAACACGAAACACCTGGACAGGAATAACCCACAACAAACATGAGAGCATGACCGTTAATATATGAATCCTTACTAACTATGTCGAGCAATATAATAAAATGGTTGGACAAATACATACAACATGGACTCACAAGTACAGTATTACGGAAAATGATGGGAGTCACTGTATGAATTGCATACATGGTTCCTTTTGTGCACTGGTTAAAAACAAAACAAAACAGATATCTATGTCTTGAATTAAAAAAATAATCATATTTTATATTTTATTAAAAAGGGCTCGGTCAATGAGCATATGCAAATGGTGGGGTTCGCTGTCGAATAAAGATAAGAGCCACTGATATAGAGTGAGTGAATGTGTATGTATCGTAAGGAGTTAAGTGAAATGGGAATGTGGGTTTGCGTATGATATTGCTTTTTAAATATTAATTTCAGAGTCCCGCAGAGTGCATTTGTGACTCTCTGGAAAAACATAGTATGTTATTATTATTTATTTTGTAGCAGCACCTGACCCTCACAAGGCAGGAAATCTTGACGAGTGTGAACATGTCCTTTGTGCATTACATGAGTTTTTATTTATTTATTTATATCTATTATTAATGGTTATTTGCTTCTGTTTTGTTATGTATGTCTTTCATTCATATGCAGTGGCAATCAAAAGTTTGGAAACATGCATATTCAACATATTCAATACTTTTACACCCCCGCCCCCCCCCCCCCCCCCACACATACACACACACACACACATGTAAATTAGTAGTAAAGTCATTAAGGCTGTGCAGAAGTTTACAGTACCCTCCAAAAGTATTGGCACAGTGAAGACAATTTCATTATTTTTCTTGTAGACTGGAAATATTTGAGTACGACACCAAAAGACGAATATGAAACATAAATTCAACATTTTCACTTTGATTTCTATGTGTTTTTATATGGATCTGATATACAACTTTTGAAAAGGAACACTACATTTTGGGTAATCAAAAATATTGGAAGTTGTGTATCAGATCCAGATGAAAGGTAAATTGTTGAGCTGTTGTCTCATATTCATCTTTTGATGTCAAACTTAAATGTTTCCAGCCTACAGGAAATCTAAAGGAATTTGCTTCACAGTTCCAATTCTTTTGGAGGGGACTGTACAAGGAATCCTTTACCGAAACCAAAAATGGTATTCAAACCAAAACATGTTTTTGATTTTAGTTCCTTCAAAACTGTGTATTTTTGTCAAGATGAAATTATTAGCACAACTTCATATTTTCTCTCTCGCTATGATTTTTAACCTGGGACGAGCGAGTTAATGTGACCATTTGGATGTTAAGCTATTTCCAAGATGGGCTGCTACTCCGAATGAAATTTATGCAAGTTGGTTTCTCGCTTGCTAAAAATTTAATCTGACATTGCTCCCTTCCTGTGGTTATCATCCCGAATTATGGATGTGGATTATGGTAAACGAGCGTTGGTCGTCCCTCATTTTTCCTTTGAAATCCCCTCAGTGTTCCCCTGCTGGAGAGTCACCTAGTTTGTATTCCCAAAGCAGAGCCTCCTCCTACTATGCCCTCGCTGTAAGGGTGGCATTCTTGACTCAGCAGGGGGACGAGTGTGGGTCACAACCGCCGTTTAACCCTCTGCCTCCCTGGCGCCACCTCTGCCACCCACTTGAAAGGCTTTTGACTAACGGGTGTCACACAGCCCAAAAAGAAGATTTGTCTTGATCACTTATTTTTTTGTTTTAAAAAATATGAGCTGGTCTTGGGAGTTGAAAGGGAGTAACTATTTTCTTTAGTTAGCAGGAGGGCACCTTTGGATGACAGCTCCATTTTATGTTTTGTAAACAGCGGAGGAAAAGATGAAGAGTAGCAGAAAAGTGACTCCCACTGACCTGGTTTGATACAAAAAACAGATGTACCCCAAAAGGATTAGTTGTTTTTTTTCCTTCTGTTTCTTAAAAAAAAAAAAATGCTTTGCATAATACATTATTTGTAACAGTCAAAAATTAGACAATGAGGCCATTGAAATTGTTTTGCCACAAGGAAGCTGAGCACCCAGCGATAAAAGAAAAAAAGTTTACCGTAAGATAGGACTGCCTCGATGAAGACAAGCATGTGCAGAACTCTCACTAATTACAGCCACATCCAGCATCATGGTGAGGTAGAAGCGAATTTAATCATTTGTTTTTATCTGTTTCTATGCTGCTCCGTTGAAATATGTATTGATGTGAAACCGGTATGTGGTGCAAAAAAACATCAGGGAATGCTGACTTCAAGCAGTGCAGATTATTTATTTTTCTGTTATTTCAAATGGAAATTGCTTCTCTCGAAATTGGAACAAATCAGATGTCAACCCCGGTTGAAAACATTGCCATGTAAACGGCCCCTTAGAGAAACAGGAGTCCAGAGGGAGGAGTTCTTTGGAAGATCTGGGTCACAGATAGCTCTGAGGTAATGTACACTACGTACAGCAGATGCATATGTGTATTTGTGTCCTGCCTCTAAGGGAAGCATTGTTTTTCAGTTTGTTCACAAAGGAAATTATTTTAAAATGCAGGTTTGTTGATGATGATGATGTGTGATCTGATCTCCTTTGAACTACATTATTTAAACATGCGGCACCCATGGAGAAGTGGTTAAGACAGCGCATGCTGCGTCGATTATTAAAGTTGTGTGTTCAATAAACAAATGCAATTTTGTGAATTGAATGAACAATTTATAAAATATAGCTCAATAAGTGTTTTCTTGAATACATCATTTATATGCATAAATTATGAAACACGTTTTTTGGGTCATTTTTATAAACTTAAAACTTTTTCCAACCTATATACAGTAAAGTTCACTTAAGATGCATTTTGTGTTAGTTAACCGCTTGTTTTCATTTTATTACTAGGAAGTGTCAAAACTTTTTTCTTTTTGTGCCGTCATTCTCAAATTTTAGAATATCCTTACAGAGAGATTAATTACTTGTGGTATTGAGCAACTATACACAAACCATTGCTTTTTTAGGATTGTAGACATGAGCTCGCTGGACTGCCTGTTTCTGAGTACTTAAAAAAAACAAAAACTCCTTTTGTTTTAGTTTGAGTATTATTCACTTGAGAACTATTTTCTGTCAAAATCCAGTTTGTTCTATCAAGCTGAAATATGGTACTGCTTGCTAATGAGCAAGAGCAAACAGCAGTTGAATGTAAACATTTTGCCTGTTGGCTTTACTAGCGTTTTTTTTTTTTCTGATTATGATTCACAGCAAGGTCTCGTGTCAAAATTCAGTTTACTGTAATATTGCTTGGCCTAATTAGCCAAGCCAAACAAACAATACGAATTTAGTCATCAAGTTTATTTATAAAGCCCTTAATCAGAAGGGAGTCTCTAAGCTCTTCAAAGGTCTCACAGTTCAAAGGGATCAACAACATTCCCTGCTCTAAACTCTCCATTCAGGCAAGAAAAAATACAAAAAAGCTACAAAGGGAAGCTAGGGAGCTAGGAAGAAACCTTTCGAGGTGACCACAGCGGCATCACTTTCTAGAATGACCAGGCAGTAATGGATCCCAAGTAGATAACATTAATCACATGATATGATCAATGGACTATTTATTGTTAGTTTACACAGCACAAAGAGTCTATTTGATGAAAGTAAGTGCCACATGAAGTTGCCCCAAATGAGTCCTGTCCCTCTGTCACTAGAAAAGCCTCCAAAGCAACACAATGCTTAACATTAGCCTATAATATCTTTACATTTGTGTGTGCATCTCAAACCTATTTTCTCAATTGTTTTCTTCAATTGTTCATCATTTAGCAATTGTTCAGACAATCCTATCACACTGAATGATTTATACTGTACTGCACATGTACCAAGCATTAAACATTGACATTTCTAAACACTCAAACTGCCTCTGTTGCTTGGTTATGGACTCTAATGGATTTTTTTGCATTTAAATACGACTCCGTTTGCAAAAATGGAAAATGCATGCAAGGATTGGATATTGGCATAGTTGGTGCCCCCCCCCCCTTTTTTTTTTTCTCATGATTCTAGGATTAGAGGATCTAGGATTTCAAAGTATTCTATGAATCTAAGACAGGTGTGTCAAACTCATTTTAGCTCAGAAACGACATGGAGGAGAATCTATTCTCACATTGACCGGATTGGTAAAATTATGGTACAGTATATGACTTAAAAACACTTAGTGTCAATTATATGTAGATTTTTGCTATGTGAGCTAACCTGATCCCGAGTAAATAGTGGTGGTCAACTGCAAATGCATTGCTGTGAATTCTTTGTAAATACATTTCAAAATATAATACCTTTCTGACTCGGATAATACATAAAATAGAGTACATTATTATGGGTGTGCTAACTTTTGGGTAAGCAAACAAGCCTTCCTACCGTGCCCCGATAGATAGCTTCTATCCTGGTTGCTATGTGGATAACATGAACCTTTTCTCTTGATTTATGATTCTGTGGGTATAGTCTTGCAAGGTCAATATTACCTCCGCTCCAATGTCTTGCATTAATTTATTGGAAATGTCTGTTATTTATTTCACACATGGGTCAAAGGGTGGTGACCTGCTCTCCCAGAATGTCATCAAATGATCCCCGAGTGACATCTCCTCAAGAGCCTCTGCTGAATTGACACATTTGAGCTCATTTTCTGTCAAGCTTGTCGGCTCGGAAGTTGCCTCTTTGCTTCAAGATTTTGTCGATATGTAAAAATGGCACTAATTGTTTTCAGATAGGCAGTAGGCTCTGTCTGAATTTTGTAAACGAATCAAGGAGTCTGTATTCTGGAAGTTCTCCACAGAGACTCACCCTCTGATTGTATCTTGTAATAGGAACAGTGGCAAAACATATATTCATGACTAATCAGATTCTTGGAAAGATTTCCAAATGGGAATGTAAGGGGAGAAAAATAATCTGTGTTCAGTTTTTAATGATTCATGTGGTAATGCTTTGTTCTTTTTTATCCTTTGTATTGTAATTTTTTCTTTTTTAAAGTTGTCAATGTTTGACATATATTTGGACTGTTCATATGAATTTGTTGAACGGTGATTGGGGGAATATTGGTAGTACACACTAATGTGTAATAATCGCTAATACATGTTAGAACAGGATAGAATGAAAATCAGTTGGAAAAAGGTGTATTTTCATGGCAAAATCAAGGTTTGGCTTATAATATAAAACTCTACTATCCAAAGTGGCTGCTGTTCGTGATGGCATAATCAAACTTTTAGTGCGCTGGTGGACGTTCATGTGAATCCTTGGTTAGTAGAAGAAAACATTTTTTTCTGGCAAAATAAAACTTTATATGCATGTGAATCCATTTCAATTAGTTCCAAATACAGATTTAATGGAAATAGTCTCTCCAGCCTGTCCTAGGTTGGGCCCGGGGCCTCTCCAGGTGGGAATCCTAACCAGATTCCTGAACCACCTCACCTGGCTGCACACAGGGGAGCTGTGGCTCGACACTGAGTCCCTCCTGGATGACAGAGCTTCTCACCCTATCCCTGAGGGAGAGCCTGGACACCGTGTGGAGGACACTCATTTCGGCCGGCTGTATCTGGGATCTCGTTCTTTCGATCACGGCCCACAGTTAGTGGCCATAGGTGAGGGCAGGAACATAGATCGACTTTTTTTAAAAATCTATAATCATTTAATTTATTTCTTGTTTGTTTCTTCGTTTGTTTTTTATATTTTATTTTTTCTGCTTTAGAGCGAAGCTCAGAGAATTCTGGATTTCTGGATTTGTTACTTTGCTTAGAAACACATACAGAGCGAAGTATTGGCCATTGCAGGTTACAGTTTCAGGAAGTGAAAATAAGAGAAATACGGAGTTGGTTTCACCATCTCGCAGACAGAACAGCTTCTATAATTTCATTTCCTCCAATGGAAATCCTCTCAATTCCACACAACGGTTATGGCTGTACACCAACATCTGTGAGCGGTTGCGCTGGTTAAAGCTAATGTTTTAATTGGTTCTTGCGAACAGAGGGCGAGCCAAATTGCTTTAGTGTCCCCAAGGCTTTCTGTCTTAATGAGATATTCTTTCCTCTCAGGGATCACAGGGGTCCTGACCCATGTTGTCACTGGGATATTATCATAGAACACAGACACAGACAGTAGAAATGAATTGGATATCTTTAAAGACAAGGGGGGGTTTATGTGCAGTAAATATAAACTTATGTGAAGAAGATATCCAAGCCTAGGCATGTCCAATGTCTGGCTTGAGGGGGGCCTGTGCTATTTCCACAAATTAAATTCAAGGGTCACAAGAATTTTCAAGAATTTGTTTTTCACTACATAATTTACCAACACTATAGCCGCTTAACCTCACAAGGGTCACAGACTTGCTGGTGCATATCCCAGCTGACTTCGGGCAGCCTGCACTGGTTGCCAGCCAATCACAGGGCACACAGAGAGAACAACCATTCATGCACCAAATCACACCTAAGGACAAATTAGTGTGTCCAATACACCTGCCATGCATATTTTTGGAATCTGGGAGAAAGCCGAAGTGCCCAGCTAGAACCCACGCGAGCTCGAGAAGAACATGTAAACTCCACACAGGAAGGCTGGAGCCAGCTGGGTTCAAACTTGGGTCCCTTAACTGTGAGGTGCCACCAACTCTAGTTGTATGAGCTGTAATTCATAAGACAATTTCTTAAATTTCACAACTCTTTTGATGAAACATTATTTTGAATCTGGTTGGTACTTCCAACCATGGTACTTCCATCATGGTGTGAGTGAGATTTACTGGTACTAATTAACTTTATGGAAGGTGGCATTAACTTTACCAGACAAAAATACTAAAACCTTGGAGACTGCTATTTAACATTTGTCGCACACTCCCTTTCCCTATTCTTTACAGACGGCAGTTGATTAAAAAATTTACAGGCCATCCATGCTGTCTTAATAAAATCTGCGAATGAAAACAACAGAATAAGCCAAATGTTTTCTCTGAGCAACAAAAAAGGGAGGCTAAATGGACAGTCAAGTATAAAGACTGTCGCGTGAGGTCAAAGATGAGAAAGGATTCCTGAGCGACATTGCCCTGCTTCGGTTCCTGGACTAGTAAGCAGATTTCAGCACTGAAATCAAAATGATAATTTTTAAATAAATAAATTTGCATGGGAGCAATAAATAATCATCGGCTCGATAGGTCTCAGTTTCACACTGCTAAAACCAACCATGCAAAAAACTCAAAAGTATGTTATTGTTTGGACACAATTAGGTTCATCACCACATTGTTATTTATCCCTTATACAGCCACCGGAAACAGAAATGTAATTGAGTCAGTAATTCATAGCAAGGGACTGCAGAACTGGTCTTCACTGGAAATGAGTTATTTTATTACTCAAAACACTTCGTCTTTTGCTCGTGTGATCCACCATTAATAACAAAACCTCAAAGTTGCTTTGAATTAGAAATGTTTTATTTTGAGGGAAATGAAACAAGACCACAGGAAGACCTCATTTTATGAGAACAGTTTGAAATAGCAATAAATAGTTTTTAGTATTATTACATAAAAAAAATATTTATAATAATAAGATGTTGCACGTTTTCTTTGGTCATTATGACTTACAATTGCCAAATAATCATGAGTGATTTGTCCTTTCAAAACACATTTGTCCTTAATGATAAAGTTGTATCAAAAGAAAAAAATGATCATTCATAAATAGTTCTATTTAGAGAGGGGATTTTAAAAGCAATTTTATCAACATAAAATTGCTATCTAACAAGTGGTTATCCTTTTGAAGAAAGATTTGAGGAATCATTGCACAAAAAGCAAGGATATTTGTCAAGTTCTGACAAAAAAGGTTGTTTTATATCCATTTTAAATGGTGGGTTAGGGTTAGGGTTAAGCGTTAGGTGAACATGGGTGTTGTGCCCCAGTAGAATTTGCCTTCTACCTTTGCCAAACATCTCATTTTGCTGTTACAACTGACACTTGTTTTGAGCCTCTGCTGGTGTCAGCAACACGTGCATTGGAACCTAGAAAAGTGTCATGTTCAACGATCAGTCCAGATTCTGACTAAGATTCTCCTTCCAGCAGTGGAATTGTGGGGTCAAAATGAAGGGATGGCACAGAGAATGCTCTGCTGATTGTTGAGGTGATAAATTCGCATCTTTTGGTGGTGGTAGAGCGATTGTGTGGGGCGGTATCTCCCTCACTGGAAAAATGAGGCTTGTCATCTTTGGAGGCAATCTCAATGCAGAAAGATACAGTGATGAGATTCTGAAAATAGTGGCAATTCTATTCAGTATGTCCACGACCTGGGGACAAGACATGGGAAATTGTAGTCCAGAAAACATTAAAAAAAAAAAAAAAAAAAACTGCCACATTTTGGCTTTAGCCACAGGTTCTTGTCAAGCAGCAAGTAAATGTACTCAGTTGACTGCAGGCTGAGTAGAATCACCTGTGACTGAGGCCATCTCTGCTAGGGCCCTATACAGCATTGTTTATATGAGACAACCTCCAGACTCTAGGAGTGGAAAGGACAATATTCCCTGACCTCAACCCAATTGATGCTGGTTGAAAAAAAGGATGTGAACTAAAGATCTTGGTTGTTTAATAGGTTACATACTTCATTAAATCCATCATGCAGTTGCGTAGTTCTCAAATGGGGTAAGAGTACCCTTGGGGATACGTGAAGGCACTTCAGGGGTACTTAAGATGTTAACAGGCATCCTGCACGTAACAGCAAATCCACGCCTGTCAATTTGTATGCTTTTGGCGTAATGTGTTCATTTGAAAACATCCCTCAAACATGTACGCCATACACCCCGAATCGGTACGGCAATAGTCCATTTTGATTTAATTTGAAGCCCACCATTTTTTTTTCTTAAACAAAGTTGCACTTTGTTGGCAATGGTAGATACCGCCATTTGCAAACTGTCATCTGCTCGCTCACGCAAGGTTCTCATTCTGGTGCCTCTCAATATTATCACGTGACCTTGATAACATATGCTACGGCTGATCTTGGATCACGTGAAAGACGTTTGGAAAGGTGAGTGATATTGAGAAGGATTGTCGTTATCATACAACAAAAGTTACACAACCTAACTCTCAAGTTGTAGGCTTTTCAGCGTAATATGTATAGGTGGAAATACCTTTTTCCTAATATTAAGTACAACCCCGATGTTAACAGGTATGGATTCTGTGGGAGGATAAGTACAATTTTCTTTTCAAAATCAAGAGTAAAAAATTGGAGCATGAAACAACTTATTGGTATATTATGTAAGAGTAAATCTTTAACAAAATAGCATATTCTTTGATTTTGTTCAATTTTCATTTTTTTTCCCCCATAGCTGCTAATCCTCACGAGGGCCACAGGTGTGCTGGTGCCTATCCCAGCTGTCTACGGACAGTAGGTGGGGGACACCCTCAACTGATTGCAGGTTGTTCAAATTTACATGAGTAAATTAAGTAAATATGCCTTGAGATATGAGTGCAAGTGCAGTTCCAAAATAAGTACAAGGATGGCAAAACACTCTGGAAATGCTTTGAGCAGGAGCGGTTTTGGGTTCATATACCTGAAGAAAATTTCATAGGGGGTGAATCATTGAAAAAAAAAGGGATTGAGAGCAATTGCTTAAGTCAAGCAACAAAGGGGCAGAAACATTTGAAATGTTTTACTCAACTGTGCTGTTCATAACAAAAGACGATGTTCCTTACAAATATGGCACCATTTAATGAAATGTTAAAATATTTCTCGCCACACACAAAGTCAAGTAAAATAAAGAAAAAAAAAACCCTGTGAATTAAATCAAAAATATGTTAGTTGAGAATGACCGCTGGAAAGGTTATTCCTTCTAGTCTACATGCTGAGATGTCCTTGTGAATAGTCTTGTGAAGCATTTTTAAAGTTCCCCCTCTTCCTCTGCCAGTTAATATCACAGCTAACAATCACAACGAGACGGAGCACAGAGAAGGTGCTGTGGAAGCTGTGGTCGGCCACCACAAAGGCCCTTTTGAAAGCGGCCAGACGAGCACTAAAGATGGGAATCTGTTGGGACCGTCAGCGTTTCATTTTCGCAGCCTCTTCACTGTGACAAGCAAAGAAAGAGAAGTAGTCGATGCCGCTTAGAGAGCCATTTATTTTTCTTGCCTGCCGGCCCTTTTTTTTTTGTTCAAAGTGCCTTTTGTTTTCGCCAATAACAAGAGATATAAAAGATAGCGCTGATAACAGCATATACAGTATGACACCTACATCCTTCCCACCAGCGAGGCAAAGATGCAGCAAGATACCTCTGTGGGGGTGCCTCAGGCCATGTGCTTCCTCCTCCTTGCAGAGGCCTCCTGGTGAAAAAAAAAAGAAAAAAAAAAACGCAATTGATCGGCTACGCCTTGTTTAAAACCCCAAAGGATGAGTAGGATTAAGATGACAATTTTATCTGTAGGAAAAAAAAGACAAGCCTGGTCCTCTGACAAACACAAGAAATTGTAAGAGACAAACTTTTTATGTGAAATAACCAAATAATTCTCTGTAAACTGCAGATTCTCAAGTTAATCTCCTTTTTTTCTGGTCTTTTTGTGATGCCTACAAAGGCACACAAAATGCCCAGTGCTTTCTAAGTTGTCATGTAAACCTTTTCACTTCTCATTATTACCTTTCGGCATCTTAATCAGTGTTGGGCAAGTTACTTCAAAACTGTAATGCTTTATTCATTACTTTACCGTCATTTGTTACATTACAATATTACTGTTTTTCAAATGTAAGGCATTACACTACTATTGCATGATGTTTATATTTATTTCACCAACATAACTGAAGATATGGATTTGCCATTCTAAATGTAGCTCACTACACTCATTACATATCCAGTGGAAAGTTGGCTTAGCCTAAAAATAGAACAAATAATTTATTTTTGTATTGAATTGTAAGCCTTTAAAGACAAAATACAACATCTTCTTTTGTATTCTAATCCCTTTATTACTTCGCTTCACAGCATAGTTGGTGAAATTCCACAATTTCAATGTTAATATTAAAATTCAAGTTCAGTCTGCTGGGTTCTGGTCAGAAATTTCAAAAAAAGATGCTTTTGGTGAGGCTAACTTTAGCAGCGAGCCTTATTGTGTTTAACATACCATTTAACACGAGTTTTTGTCTGCGTCATTCTGATACACGTTGACCAGAATTATTTATACAATATTATTAATAGCAATTGTACAGTGAACATTAGTATTAGTTTACCTTGTCATTATTGCCTGTTGCGACAGGGATCAAGGTTTTGAAATGCTGGGAAGTCCGACTGGGAAGGAAGGCAACGAGGGAGCGGAGTCCGCACGAGAGCGACTAGAGCAAAGTAACAACAGAAAACATCAAGTGAGCAAAATACAACTGTCTCAAAGTACAAACCAAAAGATCACTAGGAGAAAAAACGCGGTGCAGGGGCGCAGGAGAGTTCACTAGGCGACGAGAGTGTGACGAAGGAAAAACCCAGCGTCGCTCTCCTGCACCAGCCAGCCTTAAAAAGCCCATGATGGAAATGGGGAACAGGTGCGCTAGGTTGGTGACTCCATCCACTCGTGGCTCAAGGGTAACCCCACCTAAGCACAACACAAAGTCAATACAGAAACCCCACAAGAAAGAAAAGAAAAATGACATAATGGGCTTATGTCCATCTTATGTATATATTGTCCATATTCAACCTGTCGTCTGCTGCTGGTGCACTCATCTCTGCTGCACTAGATACTAATAACAGAAAGTAAACGTTTTGCCCCAGACTTTTCTCTTCCAATCTCGCTGTGTTTTTGGCGAATTAGGAGAAAAACACTACTTTGAGGGTAAAAATAAATTGTAATCCATTGCGTTACACTCGTCTCTGCTGCAGTAGATAATAATAACAGGAAGTAAACATTTTGCCCCGGACTTTTCTCTTCCAATCTTGGTGTGTTTTTGGCGAATTAGGAAAAAAAACACCACTTTGAGGGTAAAAATTAATTTCAATCCATTGCGTTACTCTCATTTGCGCTAAGTAAAATATTAAGTAAAATTGTAATCCATTGCTTTACACTCATCTCTGCTGCAGTAGATACTAATAACAAGAAGTAAATGTTTTGCCCTGGACTTTTCTCTTCCAATCGTGCTGTGTTTTGGTGAATTAGGAGAAAAACACCACTTTCAGGGTAAAAATGAATTGTAATCCATTGCGTTACTCTCATTTGTGTTGAGTAAAATGTTACTATTTTTGCGTGTGTAAAGCATAACGCTGCTGTGTTACAGCAAAATGTAATGCATTCCTGTAATTGCGTTACTTTTGTAATACATTACTGGCAACGCTGATCTTAATCAACATCAAAAGCTGCCAAAGAAGATGTCTACATGAATGTAGGCCTTAACTGATATCTACTGATTGAAAACTACTTACTCAACGGAACCCTTTCTGGTCGCAGCCAAGTGGCGCTCTCAAAGTTCGGCTTTTGTTTGTTCCTAAAACAAACAAAAAAAAAGCTGTCAATGTCGTCACTGAAACTGCTGATGATTTCTTCAGGCATTGATGTTTTATATCAGCGACAATGACTTTCAGCTTCAACAAAACAACGGACGCACCTAGTGTCTGCTATTCTTTTCGTCCTTTTAAAATATCGCCTCCGTTGTGGCTCTGCGACAGGAAACGCCAACGGCACCGGGCCCAGGTAGCCGCCTTGACTGACAGGCCGATTTACCGTCGCTGTTCCTCTCCACCAGGCCGGGAAATTTAGATCTACATTCACTGTGCTAATGTCAATCAAGCCGCTCTGTTGCCGCTTGCAGCACTGCGGCACTCGTGCGTGCGTCCCGAGAGTTTGTGTCAGCATATGCCACCGAATTTAGTGCGTGTGCGCCCACAAGACCTGCGCCCGCGAAAAATGAATGTGGTGACCTGTGAAAGCCTACAAAGCTTCGTCACACTGCAGAGACATGGAGGGGGGGGACGGGGGGTTCTGCTAATCTAATTGTATTCATTGATGCAAATTTTGTGTTAAACCAATCGGAATTGAATTGTGGAAAGGGCAATTTCATTGGATTATTGATTTTTTTGATGATTACTGTTTAAAATTCATTTTTAATGCGGAGCAGGGGCAGTGCACACCTTTGTGAGTTTGAACATCTCACTTCCATGATGCATGCCGAATTTACATAATGAACACTCCAAATGGAATTTTTTCTTCAAATGGCAGTACCCGCGAAGCTAGGTGATGGTTCAAAGCTACTTTCAAGTGTTGTTAGGAGTGTAAGATGTTATAAGTATCATGGGATGTTTGTTTCGAGATGCAGCTAAGAGTAGTCAAACAAACCCCTTCTTAATTATTACGCGATATAAACAGACTGTAACTACCATGTGTACTCCTTCCGTAGGATTATTATACCATTTAAATGTAAACATTCATTACCTCTCGAACAAACAGAAACTTTCTACCTGAAACATCCTTTTCATCATTTCTAGCTGATGGGCTAGTGTTGCAAAAGTCTGGTCCCTACATTTTGCAAAGCTTCCAACCCTTTTAGTTTTTCTTATTTTTTTTTTCTGATACTGGCGTCCTTAATTCAGGCTCAAAAACTCACAATAGTGGAATAGTTTTTGCGATGTCACCAACTGATGTGCAATGCGCGCAACTGTAATTACGAGCACATTTGACGAGTGATGCAACGGATAAAAACAACAGGATTTATTTTGAAATAAATTACATATTTTGTTTGTTGTGTTTATTGAAATCAGAGTCGTTCAGAATGACTGAAAAAAAAAAATGTTTAATTTTTTGGGTCATTTCACCAAGCGCTGGGTGGAGGGGTATCCACGCATCGTTTAATATTGGATTACCTGCACTCCCGGTTGCTTATTGCCAGGAAATAAAACCTGATGCAAGATGAGCTACAACATTTCAGCACGCTCTTTACCATCAAAGAATAGCTGAATAATGTATTTCTTTTTTTTTTTTTTTTTTACACCTATCAGTGTGGCGCTGATGATTTCTTCGGTGGTATTTCGGGGTTAATCAGACCTGGCGAATTGAAAAGCAGAGCAGATTGCTAGTCAGGAAAAGTCTCAGCTCCGGCTGGCCCGCTGTCAGTCTCATAACCCAAAATGGCTGCTTGCCTCATTGGCTTGCCATACAACTCCGTCTCACGGCCAGGCCCTTCTGCATCCATGCGCATTTGAATCCCAAGCGCTGTTTGCATATTACACTCATAATGTAGCAGAGTCAGACGGGCCGCTTGAGCTACTCAGTGGTGCTCTGCCAGGGAACGTCACAGAACAACCCCACCCAGAGACGGATAGCGGAACCGCTCGGCACGGCAACTAACTCACAGCTTTGACCCAGATCCTGCCTGAAGAAAGAAAGGCGGCTTTTTATCCTCTCTTCCTTTTTTTTTTTGGATTTAATATACGTTTCTTTCCCTTCAGAACAAAGGCTCAGCCAGCTTTCAGATATGTGCCTCCGCTCCCTCATTTGCGCATTTCCATCCATTTCTATTTCTGTGTTTTTTGGTTTTAAAAAGATGAAACCTGGCTCGTTGGGAGGAATGCTCTCTGGGGTCTGCGTGATGAAAAGGTGTCAGCCGAGTGTGAAAATGGAGAAAAAAGAAAGAAAAGGAGAAGTGGAAGAAGCCGTTTTCTTATTAGCGACGAATGTTTGTGTTTGGTTGTCTTCGTCAGTCAAATTTTTAATCAAACGTTGGACTTTCATTGACTCAACCTTGTCCAAGGGCATTGCGCACGCTGTTTTCTCATGACTCTTTCAATTATCCAATTAGACTAGAAGTTTGATTAACATAAAATCAATTAATTCAATAATTAGAGATCTTTTAATTAAAACAGCGGTATGAGTTTCTCTCACGATTATTTATTCCATAATTAATAAACTGTAATTAGCATTGCCGATACCACCGTTAAATATTGCAAAAGTCCCGTCGAGTGAATTTGGATGCCATACTGGCATACTAGATACAGTAGTACTAGCATAGTCTTGCCAATCCCTGTTAGTTAAAAAATAGAAAACCAACATAAAGCAAGGGTCAAAGTACCTTGGATTCCTTCTATTTGTATTTCTTAAACCAAAATCAAATAACCATTTTGATTTTTGATTTTTAAAACAAGAGTTTTCTCGAAGGGACTTTTTGTATTTAATCCCCCAGTTATCCCCCAATTTTCGATTGTTATGGGTTTTGGGCAGGTTGATTCGCACAGGAAGTACAGTACTTTTGCTGCCAGTGGCCATTTGCCTTTATTTTAATTGATCGTGTACAATGTGGAGACAAACGGCTCGACGGCTCAAGTAAAGCGACATAACTGTGGACAAAGTTGCCAGAATATTACTGCGATGAGCCAGCCTCCGCATGAAAAGGCGAAGTCAAGCAGATTTGGACCCTTACAATGTGAACATGCTTGCATTTCCAAAAACAGCATGACCGTTAAAGATTAGATAAGATTAGACGCGTATGGCTTTTTGTTGTGCCCCAAAGTAAAGCACTATTCTTGTTACTATTCACATTAATGTTTGATGTTTGGCACTTTAAACAATTTATTTTGTTCTTGTTTATATTCAACTATTCTGAGAGATCTCGGCTGCATCATTTCTTATTGAAGCAGCATTTGGAAAAGCTTTAGATTTTTGATTGCAGCCTGCTCAATAAAAATAATTCATTTTGAAATTGGAAAATTTGAATTAGCGTTATTTTTCTTATTTTGAAAATGTAAAAATCTCACGTCGCTATTGCATTGTGGGGAATGTAGTATTGGTGTGTGCAAAACACTTGCGGCTCGCAAACAGCAGTAGGCCTGCGGGCCAGTTCTAAAAATAAATCAATATCATCCCCAGGGCCACAGAATACCTTCTTTGACGCATAAAGTCCACTCAGTATAGGCCTTCGCAAAAATGGAATGATTAACCCTTTACTGGCAACAGCAGCTGAGAGTCCAAGCAGGCAAAGCGTCCATAACAACCATTGCTTAAATTCTAACATAACCCTAATTTCTCTAAAATCCCGAAAATTCTTGCCTGTTTAGGACTTAAACGTAGTGGCACAGGGTGAGTTGAATGAATACTAGGGTGCAGTGAACTCTCAATACAGTGCCATCAACGAATTCTGGAAAGTAATGTGTCTTTGTCTCAAATTTCTGTAAGATGCTGGCTTGGTTCATCGAAGGGTTTAAATCAGACATGTGAGAAAATCTGATAATTAATAATGTATAGTGTACATGCTAAATGCAATTTCACATTCATCCACAAGAGGGCAGCAACACCGTTCGGCTTGTATGAATTGAGGGACGCCTGATGTCGCTCTTCTGGGGAAGTCTTGTAACTCTTTGATGAAAACGGGTCCGTTCCAGCTCGACCACTAGAGTTCAGATTAGTTTTAATCCATGTCCAATTTGAATGTACAGCCAATGTACAGCGGTATTTGATACCAAAAAAACTTGATTATAGTGGAACATGGTTAAACTGAACCACATCTTTCTTGTAGGCACGTCATCTGATATTTACAATGAGTAATAGAACAATCTCAGTGAATTAATTCTTTCATTTTAAAGTCACTTCTGAATAAGATTACTTATTTCCCCGTTTTAGAATTTTGAAAGTTCAGATAAAATGTGTTTCAATTACCGTATTTTTCAAATGAACCCTGCACAGGTTTTTTTTTTACATATTTCCCTGTCATTAAACAGCACATTTTAGAACAATTGCCAGTGGTGATATTTCATGTTGGAAATGTTTTTTCCTGGTGAATACCATTTCTTGGTGATATATCGTTTCAAATGAACCCAAAGACATGTTTAGAAAGCTTAAAATTGAAATGTAAAGGCAAATATGAAAGGCCGACTGCTTTGCTAAAATTGGTTCGGATTAACAGGTGTCTCATGTAAAGAAGAATTTAGCAATATACAGATCATACCCCACTTTTTTACTTCATCCCAATCTGACCTCTTTTGCAAAGAGTTTGAACAGTCTAAACATTGTCTAAATTTGGTAAATGGTTCTTTCACCATGGAAGAGGCTCCAGCTCACCAATGACCTTGATGAGGAAAGCTGTACCAAATATTGTTGGTTTCTGGACATTTATTTTGTCACTTTCAAGTTATTTCAGTGACCACTTTTGAGTTTTTCTTTAACATCTGGGTACCAACAATTTCACTCGCGTGTTCACGTGGCGTTGTGATGTTATAAATGACACACAATGAATGTCGTTTGTGGAAGAATTCCAATTCACAAGAAAACAAGCTCCGTTAACGCTATACTTTTTTTTTAAATGTTTAAATTCATGGTCATGTGAATGTTGTCAGACAGGTATTTAGCGTCATGAAGACCTGCGTCCAAATTCGCATTACATCCATGCCACCGTGGGAATGGAAATCCATCATAAACCGAGGTAACGCTTGTTCATTGTAAAACTCCTTCCGTTTTCTTTTGACACGCCTTTGTCTTCACAGCTAAACCGATTTTCTCTGTCTTGTCTCGCAGCTCAAGGTGATATGGCAGCTAATTAGCCGAATTATCAGTGACCCCGTTAACAAGCCCTTCATTCTTACTCGCGCTTCCCCTCCGAGAGTCCGACACTGCTTCCCATGGCGCCCCGAGGAAATGTCGGCAAGGAGGTATTAAGAGTGAATAACCCGAGACACTTAAAGACAGAGCGAAGGAGGGGAACATGATGACAGATAACAGATGGCTCAATCCCGGGGAACATTTTTGCCCAGGAAAAAGAGCAGCGAATGGGCCAGAGTAATGATTTGAGTGTAAATGAAGCTGGACAGTCCAGCTCCTCCTTGCGGCTCACGGCATACAGATGGCACCGCTAATTGCACGCTGCAGCCAGCGTTCCTCTGCTGAACAATGTCAAATCCGGCTGATGGGATGTGCGCCGTATTCTGCTTCTGTCTCAGCGACGCTGAGCACGGTCCCTCGCTGCCGGATTGCTCATTATCGTCCAAAGAGATGCTGCGACAAAGACGAGCGCTAATGCTCGTTGACATTTAGCATCCATCTACATGTAAGTGTGCACTATGGTGCATTCAATGTAGTTGACCATGTAAAACAAAGTAAGCCGGAAAAAAACACACTTTTTCATCGTTTTGTAACTCAAATGCGCAGCATGCGAAAGCTAGCACTGCATTGCCCGCTGAGCCAATCGTAAAGGTGGGAAAAGCACGGCCCATTCGCCACATTCAGCCCACTCACCCAGGAATTAAATGTTTATAAAAAAAAAATACGTCTTTATCACCATTTTGGCCAATTATTTTTTCTTCAACATTTTATTTAGAATAAAATAAACGATAATTTAGAGTAAACAATACATTTGTCAAATCAAACATTTAGTCTCTAAGGCCCCTGTCATATAAATTCAAATCAAAGTCAGAAAGTGTTACTTTCTTTCATTGATGCAGTTCTAAGAATTCTTGGTTATTCTGCGCTTGGGCCTCTTCTTCTTCTCCTTCCGACTTTTCCCTTCAGGGTTGCCACAGCGAGTCATTTGCTTGCCTTCATCCTTTTTTAAAAATCAAATGAAGCCCTTGATTTAACAAAATTTTCCACCCAGCGTGATATTTCAACAAACACATTTAATTATTTTAAAAACAAATATACTTTGGTGTAATCGTACCAGTCGTTTACTTGTTTATAATTTTCCGAGCTGTGCAAAAAAAAATGTACAAAGCAAAACCAATAAAATACTTTCCTTTAATTATAATGAAACAAGTGAAAAAAGTAAATCACTTTTTTTATCATGTTGTGTGGTGATGATGAATGATAGTGTTCATTCATAATAGCAAAGCAAGCTGCACTGCTGATTCTACCAAACAAGCTTGTTATACCGGTGTAAAATGATTCTGTAACTTTGAAGTCAAATTTGACCAATTTCATCCTCAGACTGGAATGAATAAAAGGAATAAATAAAAACACAATCCGTAGCAGATTAGCACCATGAATGACAAAGTTAAACGCTTTATTCTTGCGAAAGTTATCGCGATATAGGCAACCGTCTTGCAATGATGTATGTGCAACTGTTACGCCTATTGAAGCGATAAGATGGTAGGGATTTGAGAGATGCATCTTGTGCCTGTGATTAAAAAAAAATAAGAGGCTTGGGCAAGGACTGATGCAAATTATTCATGTACCAGTAACCCATTTAGTTGCATAACTAAAATGATTATGTATGCATCATTGTTTCAGAGGGAGGTTTGGCATGTTTACAGGAAAAAAAAATCTACTTGTATTCCCAATACATTTTTGCTTTTTTAATTCAAAAGCAGACATATTTGATATGTCATGTTTGTTTTTGTCTACAAAACCAATCTCCGTTTATCTTACTGAGATAAAAATGATTATAGTGTCGCTCAGGCTATTGTGTAAATTACCAAAGTGACATTAATGTAGACACTGAAGTGTGTTCTGCATATGCAACAAGTATTTTCTTGTTGTTTTTCAGTATTATGTATTCCAATGTATTGTATACTTTGCAGTCCATCTCATTGGAGAATCCAAATTCAAACAAACATTCAGGGTCAGTTAACTTGCTTGCTGAACTTGCCAATTCATTTGCTCCGTTGCCATGGCAGCAAGAAGCTTTTACATAATGGACAGAAAGTGTGTTACATACTGTATGAACAAACTTCAGAGTTTTTTCACACACAAAGGGAGGGGAGAGAATATGCAGGTTAAAATAACCCTGGTTACGTGTGGACAAGGACGAAGCAGTAACGCCACCCAACCCAGTTTTATCCGTCTCATGGTAGGGGGTGCATTTTGCCACTTGGTGTCGAATAAAAATGACATCAAAGTTGCTCAGGGTTGATCCGATCACACCTCAGCTTGCACACATTGCCCCTCCAAACTCAGAAAACAAGTACTGTATTTTCTGCACTATAAGGCGCACCGGATCATAAGGTGCACCCTCAATTAATGACATATTTTAAAACTTTTTCCATATATAAGGCGCACCGCATTATAAAGCGCAACAGTAGAAGCAGTCAACCTTTTTTAGTAGATTACAAACCAGCTTTCTGACAACTCCATTCACTCCCAAAATGAATAAACAGCTGTCTTATGTTTTATTTTATTAGTATTTCCGTGACAGTTTATCTTTTAACAGCAAGGTATAACATGAAGTGCAACATTTATATCAGGGAACCTTTCCTCCAGTGCAATCACAATATAGTAATACTCAAAGTAATAACAATAATAACAATAACAAATAATAAACTCTCAATAGCTTAATAACTCAATGTCAATATGACCAACCTCGTTCAACTGTAAACACACAAAAGAAACAGGTAAAGCTTACTTCATCAGTTCAGTCCTCATCTACGAATCCCAATCTTAATATCGATCCATATACAGGTATAAGGCGCACCATCAGCTTTTTAAAAAAAGGTGCACCTTATAGTGCACTGTGAAAGTACTCTGAGATAAACTGTAATGACATTTTTACGTGACAATGAATAAAACAGGTGGATTTTACAACTTAATTTATTAATTAACATATTATTGAAAAAAGAACATTTTTGACTTGACAAACAAAATGTGAAAACAAAATACACTCTACTATTTTTGTGTCATGAAACAGCAACTGAGGGCAGTAAAGTTTCAGTCAGACATTTCCAGCTGACCTCAAGAGTTCAGCAAGTTTATTCCAAGTATAAGAGCATAGAAACAAAATGTTGCTTAACTTTTGGGTAACATTGATTGAGCCTGTACATGACAATCTGATTGGTGTGGATAAAGTTGTATTTTGGGAACTAAATTGTATCATTCAGAGCTTTATAAACCATTCTTTTCTTCTTCTCCTTTTGACTTTTCCCTTCAGGGGTCACCACAGCAAAACAATTGCCTCCATGAAAATGTAAATTCTGTTCTTTGACTCACAGAAAGTGCATAGATCAATTTCTAATCACATGAAGCAGCCTGCTTTGGTTCTGCTCTCACCCAAGGCAGTTCATATTATACATGACCTAGCCATACTGTACTTCTAAAACCGCCCACCTGTACTGTATGCTGTAATTGATAGATTGATCAATGAACCTGCACTTTCACTAGTTATAGAGGACAGTTAAGAAGATGGTCAAGGTTGGGTCACAGCGCCACGGAAGGTTTGTTGGGTCAAGGGCGACTACTGGAATGATAATGAGACTCTGAGGTGAACAAGCATCACCTCATTGTCCGGGAAGTGTGAAAAATTGGCACTTGGAGCAAAGATAGAGCGGCGCAGTGATGTTGAAGGATTTTGGTTGTGTGTGCTGGGCACAGATGAAGGGGGAGTTGGAGGGGGTGATCAGGACCTTGGCGAGAAGGCCCGGCACAGGTGAGCCTGAGTCATCCGTCAACATAATCAGCAGGACAATGGGAGGTTAGCCCAGCGTGGGTAATTGGAGCCACGATGCCTCAGCTTCCTCTCGTACGCTGGGGGGTCTTTTCTTTTTCAAAGATCTTCCAAGACCTTGTTGTTTTATGAGAAAAAAATTGAAAGCTGGACATTGTTTTCATCTGTGCGTGACATTTTTCATGCTTTCCATGATTTGTGGAAGTGAGCTCAAGTCAAGAAGCTATTGTCTTGCTGGAATAAGCAGAATCTTTCCATGATAAAGACTCCATCTGGATGATGGCATATGGTACTCGAAAACCTGTTTGAGCCCCCCCCCCCACCCTATTCCTTCACAGATGCACAGGTTAGCTCGATGCTGTGAGGTGCTAACACAACCCTGAACCCACACAGTGGGCTGCATTTTCAAGTTTTACCTACTAAAAATCTGGAGCCTCTGTTTGGCCTTTAAACTTGAAGTAAATGTTCTTGGGTATGCGTACAAATTAATCAGTAACGTTACGTCATCAGATTTGTTGTACTGTTAATCATATAAGATAATGTTGCAAAATCCCCCCTCACAAAAAAAAAAGTTATTTTTCTGCATCATGTTAGGGTTTAGGAGTATGTTTACACTTGAAGGAGAAGTCACGTCAAACACTCTCTTTCAAAAACTGGTTTGCAACCTTGCAGTCGGCACTGAACTCTATTCATATGGTCATTCACTGAATGTTAAAAATACATAAGTGAAAATTCAAATGTGTTTTTTTTCCAATTCAATGAATAATTATTTGGCTTTTATTGGTTTTATTGTCTCAACTTGGCAATGGAAATCATGCCGAAAGCATATAAAACACATTTGTGTAAGGAATTTTTACCTTGACTTCCTCTTTGGACAAAAACCCTGTCTTTTTGAAAACTATCTTTTGTTCATCTGATTTTCATTGTTGAAAATGTGAGTTTCTGTGAGTAACCACATTTTGAAAGTACATTTGTCTGGCTGCTATGCCGTTTTTGTTTGGTTGTTATACCCTTCCTCTCTTGTCATCCTTGATATATCGTTCCATTTTTAAATTAGGCCAGGCTCGCCAGGTGGTTTCCAATAATACTGCGGCGTGTTCTCTGCTATTTTGTCTTTATTGATCCATTGCAACAGGGGAACGTTGGCAGCTGAATCCAGAAAATACCGTGTCACGGGTGTCTGAACGAGGCAGCCGGAAGGAGAGGCCCGGCGGGTGAACGGGTGAATGTTCTCCCTCAGAGAAAATCAGGTCTGGAGTTGACGGGCACACGGAGGCAGCGTTGTGAAAAATGGCCACACAGTCAGACCACTTTTGTCGAATTTAAATTTGCAGCTCAGAACTCTTGAAAGAGGCTAAGAAGTTATCCCCCAGCCAGGAGAGCTTTGCTCCTGAGTAAAGAAAAGTTCAACTGTGGCTACAAGATATGTTTGGCTTCGGGACTCACCACCCACGGTCTGTATTTCATTTAGATGATTTGTTTATGGAACTGCTTCCCATTCCTGCCTTGCACCCCCTATCCTGATTTATATTGTTTTCTTCCTCCTGACCCATTGCTACTTTCTGTACTGCCTTCAGAATAATGACTATGTTTTGTGGGCGTCCTAACTCTAATGCAGTGGGATTTCCTAAATTCAACCCAGTGATGCCTTTAAAGTTTGACTAGAACACAAACAGATGGACTCAAATGGACAATAGTAAACGCAGAAGGTCAAAGCAATTTGCTTGCAAAAACATTGTCGGACCAAGCCAGTGAGAATCGGAATCAAACTAATTAAAATGAAACAACAGTACTAAGCCAACACTTCTGCTCAGTCATTCAAATGCGTATCGATAATCCTCTCCTGCTCCAATGTCACAGCACGGAATTATGCATTGACACTTTTGTGACCGGACATCTCACTTTAGCCGGGACAGTGCTGGTTTTGAGCTTTTTGTCTGAAGTCCTGTTGGATTTTGCCAGCTCCGTTGTTTTGGCCCACTTTCAGGATGACCGCCATCACGGTGTACCATATTTGCTTTAATCTTACAGCAAGCCAATTGTTTTGGGCCTTCTGTTTGTCAATCTCATGGTTGTCATAGCAACACATAAAATAAACCAATTGAATAGGTAATTCATGGTAAAAATTAGTTTTCCTTTACTTTCACATTGACATTTGCCGGCCTACCGGATCTCGAACTGCTTTCTGCTTCCATGTCCATGGGCCAAAGCTGATGCGTTGACACATTTTATAATTTATTTGAGGAACCAATTAGAACAGCCAGATGTCAACTCAAGTTGCAGGGGTAGTAGATACATATTTACTACACCAACACAACACTCACCAGATTGACTAGTGATTACTTTGTTCTAAATAGCTCTTGATAAGAATCTATTGCATAGTTAATTTTCTATGAAATTGTTGTGTTTATACAGATTTTAATTTGAGCCTCTTATGTTTCAAATGTGATTTGAATTACTTCAAGGTAGTGTCAAGTGGATAATGTTCTCATTTTCTTCTGACGTTCTCCTCTCACTACTGTCTACTTTTCAGTTAAGGTGTCGGAAAAAAACCTAAGAAATACAAAGGTTGAATCAAAACACTCATAGAACGAATACTTCGCTGGTTGAAATGACTCATACAGTAGGTCTGCTAAAGTGTACTTTTCTGGCATTTGAACTTCAAGGTACACTTGGAGCTTAAGTTGCTGTTATTGGCAATGCTAATCCAAACCGAGCAGAAAACTGATGAAAATACGAGAGGTCTGAAAACCACCTGAAGAAGAGTACGCTTTGCTTAAAGTATCATTTCCCGAGATGGCTGCAGTGTATTGCACACATTCTGAGCCCCGCAAACAGTTTTCTAACTGTGTCAAATATGTAAATTCGCAAACCTCCTTATCCTCATAGCTCAATCCGCCTCTGTCCTACGTCTGACCCCGAAGTGCTAACAGCACGGTAGACAAGCCTTAAAAGAAAGAAGTGTATTCCTGTAAATGAGGGTCCGCGTGTTGTCTATTGGAAGACTAACAGTCATTATCATACTGCAGAAATAAGAACTTCAATACCAAACCCTCATCATTGCCAATAACATAGATGAATTAATTCTCTGTCTGACATCCATCAACAGCAAACAGTAAAATATGTTTTATAGCACATTTAGCATTTACAACCTGAGAGCATTTCTGTCCAAAACACTTATTCGACCTCAAAATTTGTCATAAATACTGTATTACAGAGATGGAATTTTACATTTATCTTTTTCAATATGGTACAAACCTACTTGGCTCACACGCAAAGGATTTTATTTTAATGTAGATGGAACCGCAGGCTGAGTAAAATGTTTTGAAAATTTTCACATACATGCAAGTCAAACAATGGCCTTTCTTTTCTTCTTCTTTCCTTTTTGGCTTAACGCTCTTCAGGGGTTGTCCTCTTCCATCTCTCCATGACCTCTGCCTCTGCTTAATCTCCAGCAATCTGCAATTTTTCCTAACCACATCCATTAAATGCTGGTAGTTGAATTTTGCACACTTTTCTACAGAAAAACAATCTAAACTTAAAAATGGACAGAAAACACCTCTAAGGTCACTAGTTTGTGGGAACACTACAAACACAAATCAGTCAACCGACCAATCGATCAGCCAATCAATCTTATTTATACTAAATAGCACATTTCATACATACTTAAACAGCACAGAACACATTGTCCCTCATTCATTAATCTACCAAATGTCTGATTCAGGCATACCTAATCCAAACCCTACCAGGCACATACCATGCCTGTGCACACAAAATGAAATTTAAGAAAAATCACAGCTGTTATCACAGCTGTTTTTGGGGCAGTAGGTGGGGTACACCTCGAACTACTTGCCAGCCACTTGCAGGACACAAAAAGAAAAACAACCATTCACACTCGCAAACGAAACTTAGGACAAGTTAGGGGGTCCAATATGTAAGGTGCTCGTGAAATCCTTCAATTTTCTCAAAAAAACAAACAAACAAAAAAAAATGTGCTTTGTGATCTGGTGCACCATATATATGGATGTCGAATGGAAGTTCAATATGGTTTAAATGTTTCGTGGTACTGGTTCGGTTCCTTTAATGTACAGCCATGTTCCTTATAACTCAGCGTACACTAAAGAGACCTGTTTTTTAAGACTGTGATTTATAATCTAGTGCAATTTATGGGGTCATTTGAATTAAAAACAGCATTTGGAATGACAATAACTTAAATTGACCATCTGCCAAGTTAACGTGTTGTCACATTAACAGCGGCTAGGTGGCGCCGTCGTTAGCACGTCTGCCTTAAAGTTCAGGGGCCCGAGTTCAAATCCGCCTTACTGCAGGGGGAAATATAAAATGTGCATGAGAATAGATCAACGCTAAAAAAAAAATGAAATACAGATCAACTCAAGAACGAATGGAACACTGACACACACACACACACACAATAAAATGCCTGATTGCATTTACTAGTTGAAATTTTCCCCTGGCAGTAGATAAATAGCAATTCAAACTCAAAATCCATACACACTTATACCATCTTCTTGTCTCCCTTTGTTTACCGAGAGATTGCTCCCTGGTCGCTAGAAAAAAAAAAAAAACAAAACTGCAGATAACTGCCGGGTTCAAAACGTGAAAAAAATTTGCTTATATACTCTGATATTTAGGGTACCAGTGTTTGTGTATGGAAATCCTCCACTGGTTGCAATTCGTTGGCTTCCTGATCTACAGAGGGCTACCACATGCCAATTTACAAAATCACCAGTGGTGGGTCCTGGGGTCCAGCAAAGCCCTCTCTGCTGGGATAAACCGACTCAGAAAAACTAAGACTCATTTATTCATAAATGTTTTTAAATAAAATTATTCGCCCTGGTCTGTTTTATCCGTAATATATTTTATCTACTTTTTTTGCAGGGCTTCCATTGCTATATATTTAAAACGTTGGATACAAACTTTTTCTCCAGTCATATGTCAGCTGACAGGAAACCACAAATTGATATGTTCCTAATGACTTCCTGGTTGATTTGGATAATAATATGGAAATCACTTTGGATGTCATCTAAACTGCCTTATTTAATTGATATTTTTTCAGAAATTTCAGAATTTGTAATTTTTTTTCTGAATTTGACATCATGCTATCATGAAGGCTCATTATTGTAGCCTGCTTAATTTTTTCAACACCAGGCTAATATGACTAATATAGACACTTATAGCATACTTTGCCATTTTAATAAGGCTTTAATGTTTTTGCAGCTGCAGACAGACAAGTTTTTTGCAGCTCCAGAAATATTTTTTTTCTTTATATGTTTTGGTTCAATATAGCTCTTTCAACACTTTGGGTTGCCGACCCTTGTGCTAATCTATAAAAATGGACAATTGCATGTGTTTTTACTTTAAGAATGTGCAGGTATACTAGATATATAAGGTCTACCTACAGATCCCTGTTGAAATGCCATGAGCTGTTTCTGAAAAATACCCCCAAGCCATGGTACACAGATAGCTTCCATAGCATCAGAGGGATCTCATTGTTCAAAGGTATCAGAAGTCGGGAGGAGAATACAAAATAATTTCCACAGCATTAAAAATACCATGGAACACAGTGAAGTCATCATCAATTCAAGAAAATATGCCAAGAATTGGACTTCCATCTAACATTAATGCAAAGACGAGAAGAAACTGACAGGGTGCGCTGCCAAGAGGCATCAACAGTTGAAGGAGTTGGACGAATGTCTTGCAAAAAGCATCCTGAATCTGAAAAGAATCTCCCGTTTTCTTCAATACTGTATGCTTGGGCTACAGAGAAGCATTGCTAGATCAAAGCCTTATCTTGCGACCAAATTCGAAAAAAAAAGCATACTTAAAAACTCCCAAAACACAAAATTGGATCTCTAGTCAAGATTGAGGGACTCCTGAACAGTGTCAAATCAGCCAGACTTGAAGAATTGTTGAAGTTTTTTCGTAGGTAACGCAAAGTATCAGTAAGACAACCTGTTTTTGTTGTTGTTCTGTTTGTGGTATACTAAAAGTACTGGTTTTAAGACCTTGAAACCTTATTTCTGTGGATGCGTGTGTGTGTATGATCCTTAGATTGTTTTGTGTGGATCTTATATTAAATTGGTTTTGTATATGACAAAGTCCTTAAAAAAAAACAAAAAAAAAATGGATCTTCCTTAAATGACCTGCATGTGGACTTGCGAGTGGGAGGGAGTCAACAGTGCGTCTCAACACGCCCTCCAACACTTTTCCTCTGAGGGAGCCACTGGCAGAATAAAAATGTGGGCGGGAGACCATGCCACAGATGGTGGCACACACACACACACACACACACACACACACACACACACACACACACACACAAACACACACAGTGAATGCCTGAAGGACACACTTGCCAACGGCACCATGTGAATCCCTCTTAAACTCTGCCCACTATCCTCCAACCCCAAAAAGACCTTGTACTGTGAGAATGGAAAGTGTTCTGCGCACTTTATACTGTTCATTATTTATATATTTATCTGCAAATACTAATTAGGATACATTGCCACCGCTGAATATCACTTTTACGTTGCTGAAGGAATCATTCTTGTTCATTCGAGAGATATTCAATTCAGTTTTATTTATAAAGTGCTAAATCATGTCAAAGATTGTCTCAGGACATTTTACATATGGAGTAGGTCAAAGAAAACACTCCCCACTTAGTTTAGTTTACTCTTTTTGGGAATTCAGCATATGTCAGAACTCACTGGGTGTTGCGGCAGACAAAGGGCATTATCCATTACATGCACCTGGCAATTTAGTGACAGAAAGGAGACTAGAATTCAGACCAACTTGCGGTTTTGGTTTTATCAAGATGCAGAAAGGCAGGCAGATTCTGTGCCCTGTGGACCTGCGATGGATTATCATCGTTGTATTTATTGAAGGCCAAGTACCTAAGCTTTAGGGGCCAACTTTACATCGTTCACATGTGGAGATTTGAGGAAATTATGCAAAGTAAATTGTTCAATTGATTTCTTTAGGGCATTCCTTAAGCTAGTTTAACACTGATTAGTTTCTTCTGATTAGTTTTAGGGATAGGTAGAGTTTCATGTCATCTAATAATTAGGGCTGGGAAGCAAAAACCATTGTTTATGGAGAACTGGTTCCCAGTGCCTCAAATCACCGGGATCAATTGCCAACGATTGTCACAATTACAGTCACCTCACAAGTTGCGTAGCACACCATGAAACGTTGTAAACATTATCAAGGTAAGCGTGCAGCATGGTGCCTCACAGCGCAAACATTTGGAGGTTTGGTTACATTTTACAGGAAAGGATGAAAACAGACACACAGCGCACACACCTACGTACACGAACACACGCAACATAAAAACACAGTGGAGAACACGAAAACTCTACACAGAAAGACTGGAGCCGGAATCGTATCAGCGATCTCTGAACTGTGAGGCAGACGTGCTAAACAGTCTGCCACGGTGCCGTCTCCTTGGTCTTATTTGATGTTTAATAGACATTGAGTCTTTATTTGTCAATATTTACAGGCAGTAAGCGATTTGACAAGTATGATCAATAGGTATACACACGCGCACAGACACTATTCAGATCCATTCATTGAAGTAGAATGATGACAATGCAGGAAAAAAAAATCATCGGAGCAAGAAAAAACCCATTAAAAAAAACGGCTAAATAGCTGTCAGATTAAATTCATTTTTCTCATGCATTTTTTTCTAAATACTTGAACTCTGATAGTGATTTATGTAGCACAATTTATAAACCTATTAGCAGACAATGCAAAATAACTCCACAGTTTCTTGAACTAAAGCCTAAAAATTGCTCTGCACTGAGTTAGTAATTTTGTAAGACACACGATTCAGTGTGATATTGCTTTATACATAATTTCCAAATTAACTATACAGATTTATGACTGTTGTTTACACTGTTCTGTCAAAAGTCTGCTGCCACAAAAAAAAAAAAAACTGGTTTATTAATTATTTCACTTTGCAACCAGCCTGAACACTAAATAATCCACAGGTAAACTAAGGAATGGAATTAATGATGACCATTGGGAAGTACAGGTTTTTATAATATTCAAAATATGAATAATAATAATGATGGTGAAAACGTCTTCCCGTCATGCCTCCAAAGTTTGCAAAGCATAGTCAACCCTCACTTCTTTCTTCCGTATTCTTTAATATCTCAAATTAATACAACACAATACCATATTATGTCCGTAATATTAAAACTCATGCCATCATTTTTTTTTTCATTCTAAACTGGTGATACCACATTCAATTCTTGTATATGTCTTTATTTAGATTTCTTTTTGAATCATGACTTCAGAGTTAATTCAGTCAAAACACTCCAACTTCATTCAAGTGTTTTTTTTTCTGTTAACCAGAGGAAAAAAAACAATCGAAAGCGATTGAAAATTGCCAAAAGAATGTTGCCACGTTTCCCCTCCGAAACAAGTAGCACCACTTTTGTCATTTCACCTTTGCCCTCGATCACCGCAAACCGTAATTTATCTCTTCGGGAAAAATACTCACTGTCGTGAGTGGCGCTACAAGTGCAATCAACCTTGCCATCCAGTCAGAACATGCCATGAATGTTTCATCATCAAGGCATTCTTCCGAAGCCTTACGTTATACGATCCTTTCAACTGATTGTTCCTGAAGAGCCTGTTGGCTTTGGCGGGGAATGCTCTTAGGTTATCAATATTTAAAGTGCTATAGGGTCGCTGTATGTTAATATTCAGGTCAGTATCTCCCGGAACGTCGCTTCCTCTGATCTTAGCGATATTCCCTTCACAATGAGGGATCATATGAATTCTCACACACCGGAGATGGCGCAATCGTCTATCATTTCAGTCCTTATATAATTTTTTTTCAGCCCTTGCACAGCAGCAAGTTAGAGAAATCAACCAAATGTTAATGAGCACCCTCATTTTTTAGCTAGGGTAATTTTTCAAACATTGAAATGTAAATGTCATGATTTCTTTGTAAATGTCGTATAGTATTTACGGATGGCTTGTTGTGCTGCGCTGAAGTAAAACCACTATTGAAGTTACTATTTGCATCAATGTTAATTTGTTTGGCATTTTAAACTTTTTTTTTCAACTTTCCTGAGAGAGCTCAGTTGCATCATTTGTTATTGTAGCAGCATTTGGAAAAACTTGTTTTTTGCTGTTGTTAATTGCAGCCTGCGCAGTAAAAATAATTCATTTTGAAATTTTTGAAAGTATACTGTGATTGTTATCATGGTTGCTGCGACACTTCACTTCGACCAGGAACCGCTAATATGATATATATATATATATATATATATATATATATATATATGCGTTGGGCAAGTTATTTCAAAACTGTAATACATCATTTATTCCTTATTACTGTAATTTCAAAGTAATTAGTTACATTAAAATATTACTGTATTTGAAATATAATGCATTAAACTACGATTGCATTACTCTCACCACCATAACTGAAAATGTGGATTTGCCATTCTCAATGTAGCTCACTACGCCATTACACATCCAGTGAAAGGTTGCCTTCATTTAATCTGTATTGTTTTGTAAATCTTTAAAACAAGATCCAAAATCTTTTTTTTTGTATTTTAATCCCTTTATAATTTAGCTTCAAAGCATGGTAATGCATTGTTTATGCTGTAGGCAAAACCAGTTAGTGCATTTCACACTTTCAATGTTAACATTCAAATTCAAGTCATTTGTCTAGGTTAGAGACATATGTTTCAAAAATAGATGGTTTCGGTGGCGCTAACGTTAGCAGCTAACCTACATCATTGTTTTGGTGTGTCGTCTTGTTACACATTGACCAAAACAATTTATAGACTATTATTAATAGCAATTGTAAAGTGAAAATTAGTTTTAGTTTACTTTTTCATGAGTGCTAGTTGCGACAGGGATCTTGCTGACAAGGTTTCCAATCGCTGGTGAATCCACTGTTGAAAGTGGCCACATACCTCCTAATGACTCTCCTAACCTCTTAATGTCGAAATGGCATCACTTAGCCAGAGAGCGCAATAGTGTTTTTTTTCGCTATTACTATGGCCCCGCTCTAAATGGCTTGTTAAATTACTAGTCCTATTTCACAAAGTGGACAGCTTTTTAGGTGTCGCCTACAAAGTGCACCTAAAGATTATATTTTTCTTTTCTTTATATCTGACAAACTGAAAGTAATGGTCATATGTCCAGTTTGTGTACATATTGTCCATATTCAACCTGCCTTTTCATCTCCGCTAAAGTAGATCACTAAGTAAACATTTTGCCCTAGACTTTTCTCTTTTAACCTCACAGTGATTTTGATTAATTTGGGGCGGGAGTAAAAAAACTAAAAATGCAGGCTATAAATGCATTGTAATATATACTTTACTCTCATTTGTAACAAGTACAATATTACTGTTTTTGTGTGTGTAACATATTAATGTATTACAGTATTTCCATTACTTTTATAATTCACTACTACAAACAAAAACTGTGCTGATGACACTACATGATGAAGAAATCCCAATATGTAGAACATTTCATTTATTCGTGCGTTTTTATTAAAAAGAACAAAAAAAGTTTAGTAGCAGGTGTTCCTAATTAGTTGTCTTATTTTTAGCCATCTTGGAACTTCATCAACGTGTCATCAAAGCGCTCACTTTCTAAAGACGCGCATTTCACGCTAATCTGTGTGAGCTAATCTGATGGGTGCATGTTTGTCATAGTGAGATCCACCCCCTTTCCCTCTCACTCAGTATGATCCTCGCATGTTGCACGCGCATCTCCCACTCATGCTACCGGAAATGCTGTCACTGGCGAATGAAACCTCTCCTTTCCGTCTTCTCTGGTTTATTTTGCAAGGAGCGCTCTCTGCGACGATGAAAGGTCTCTTATGGCAAGATGCTATAATTACACCTCAATCTGTCCACCACGCTCTCTCACAAACAAGCATCGAGTTGTTTTCTAAATTCACTTGGGGGAGATTAAAGAGCTTTACACACTTTGCGGCGCTTAACATTGAAAACCTCATCATCAAACGATCAAATGTCCTCGTATTGGAGGGAGAGAGACCACTATCTTGAAATATTTATCTATGATTGACAAAAAAAGGAATTGCAGAGGAAATTGGGGTAAATGCGTTAAACCAGGCGCACCCTCCTTTCTGATTCAAAGCAAAGGCTGATTCTTGGATGTTTATGAGAAACGTAGTGTGCGAAGAGCTATGGAAAATAATCTTATTGTGTTTATTCTAAAAACAGTGACTGATATATCATTCATTACAGGATACTTAGGTAAAGGCAAATTAAGGACTACGAAAGCCAGTTGATGTACGACAGGTATGGATATAAACTCACTAAATACTTTGACGCGCAGTTTAGCAAATATGCACTATATCAATTTAATTCTGCTACACAGGTGAGGTGTAAACTAAAATGCAAATAAACCGGTAGCTTTACCACTACCTACATATCACGTCATTTCATACATGCAGATCAATAAATAAAACATACAAGTGTAAAGGTGAAAGCTTACCCCATATTTAGTGAATAATATTACAAACACTAACATGTAGAAAAATGAAGATAAGAGTATAATGTAATATTTTTCTATTTCAATAACAAACAAGCACCAGTGGGCATTTCTACTCTGCAGTGTCTCCTCATTAAAACATTTTCATCTGTTTTTTTGGTTTGAAACTAATGGCCAAATTCACCCTCTTAATGTTTGACTGCTTGGCAACTTTGAATGGATCTACTTAACTTGGCTCTCGACGGAGATGGACACTTTCTGCTCTGCTTCTCTCCCATTCTTACCTCCCTGCTTTGCCGGCTCCTACCGAACAGCTACATTGTTAGAACTCTGATAACAGAGATCCTCCTCAATGGAGTTGTTGGATTTCTGAGTTTTCTATAAAGTCATGGCTGGATTGGAGAATAAGCGTCTGGTCTTCTTGAAGCTGTTTGGGGCGAGAACACAACACTTGGACTCATGTGGCGAGTGGATTCAAATTGGACACAATTGTAGAATCCTCCAAGGGAATGGCTGTAGTCACAAAGAAGTTGGTGTCTCAACTCAAAATAATTGATCGCTAATTTGGATAATTGAAGCCCCGTTGCTATGGACTCATGATCTACCACATTATTTGTTGGCCTGCTCCCAAAACAACTGCTATCTAGACACCTTCTCCTGGATGCAATCTATCTAGACAAAACAATCTACCTCCCCGCTCCTACCAAATGCCCTTTTGGATTGATCAACAGGTAATACTCCCAACTTTTCCAACTGGGAGAGCATGCTAGGCATATCAGCTGAAGGATACTCTTACGCACGTGTATTCACAGACACCACACTGACCATCATTACTCAACACCTCTATTTTCCCTTGAATCTCTGATCACGTGAGTGACATGACCTGCTGCAGATACACCTGAATCTATCTGCTAGTTAGCGCGGTTTTCAGGCATATGCTATAGCCCTCGCTAGGGAAAAGGCAGAAGAATCGTTTATT
Organism: Hippichthys cyanospilos; assembly: GCF_059441005.1. Taxonomy (NCBI): domain Eukaryota; kingdom Metazoa; phylum Chordata; class Actinopteri; order Syngnathiformes; family Syngnathidae; genus Hippichthys; species Hippichthys cyanospilos. The sequence continues at coordinate 21,420,219 of NC_142373.1, read as the reverse complement.
TTTCCTTCCCCATCCTATGAGTTTTTACTCTTATCTATGGATCTACACGTACACATAATTTGAAGCAGACTCTACAACACTTGGACATACAATGGCAGCCAATACATTGCACAATACACAACACACATACACAGAGGAATTCTTTTTCCATATGTGTAGTGACATTAAACCTAGTAAGATGAAAAAGGTCAAGTATTTCAGATACTTGCCCTAATGTCTTGTGAGACTGAAACTTCATTGTAAGCTTGAGCGGCTGAAAGCTAGCAGTGTGAGCTTAGCCTTCCATGAACATCCGTCCGTCTCGCAACCCTTCGACTCAGAACTCAATGAAGTAATGACCATTTAAACTGCAGCGTTTGCGATTACAGAATAATACTGTATGTCTTGATCAATCAGTTCTCATGTGAAGTTGATCAATTGCCTTATATAGCCTGTCATTATTTGCCTCAATACGGTATCAATATAGCATTGATTGATTGATTTTACTGAACATATATGTACCCAATACAACATTTAAGAACAAAACAGTAAGAAAGAAAGAAAGAACAAAAACAAATCATCAATGGATATTTAAACTCAGTGCGGTTTACATTTTCATCCAAGACTATATTTTGATGGTAGCGTCCCCAAGATGTACCACATTTTTAGTCTGTCTTACTTGTCAAGTGTCGTCAAGTATTGACTGTATTTATTATTGTTACTTTTACATTTATAAAAATGACTTAGAGCAAGAATGTTTGGACCAAAAAAGAACATGTTTATCGTACCATCAATTTGATAACAGCTGCTATTTATTTGTCCCTTTTGTCAAATTTCTAATGTATTTGTCACCTTTGTCATTATTATGTATTTATAACTTTTGTCCAATAGGGTCTTGTATTTACTTTTGTGACGGGTGGTGAATGATTGGTTCCTTTCTCCATCAGTTGACATACACAGTTGCTATGGCCCCTTAGTTAGTTTCATAATGTCATGAAGGGTTGATGTCTGACATGAAGTTTTATTTCATTGAGATATTGTCAGAATGTCAAGCTGGTTTCCTTCCATGACCTAGTTTTCCAGGTGTAATTTTTTTCTTAGGTTTTCTAGATAAAGACTTTTACATCTTCACATTGTGTCCAGTCTGCTACTGGGTCCAAGATCTGATCATCACATGACAGTCTCTATGTTTTCACATCCGTCCTTCCAGCCATCCATCCATCCATCCATCCATCCATCCATCCATCCATCCATCCATCCATCCATCCATCCATCCATCCATCCATCTTCTAATGTTTATCGGGTTTCAAACCAGACTTCCCTCTCGCCGGCCACTTTGTCCAGCTTCACTTGTTACTCCCAAAGTAGTACTATATCTTTATTGTACCATGTACCAGTAGTTCACCAAATTTTCTTTGGCCTTGATTGCATACTAAGCTTGAGTGCTTCAACTGAACTATGCTCTTCGTACAGTAAAAATCTATCTTTTTATATCATATTTTCTCCAACAGAATACACAGGATTGATTGTTGTTTATTTTGAGATTTTATAATATTTCACATTGTGACCCTAATATAATATCCATTTTGTCAATTTAAGGAACCAACTCTCCTTGGGACTCCTGGAGCGTTGCTAGACATAGCTTTTTTTTTTTTTTTTAATCAGTTTTGTTTGTTTCATTTATTGCTTATTTGATCCTTATTTGTACAAGGATCCCCGCTATACAAAGATCTCAAGAGCCAATGTTTCAGGCAATCGGGAAATTGTTGTCTCAGATGCAACATTTCTTACATTTTTGTGTCGTCTGTATTCATCTTCCACACTCCCTCCTGTTGTTTGCCCCCCACTGAATGAAGACAAACCTTAATAAAGCAATTGCAGATCAACCACACCTTCTCTAATAATGTTTCCTAATTACATCTTTTTGTTTACTTTGATGACATTGATTATTTAATGGTGTGTAAATACAGCCCAGCTGGTGAAATTCAAACCTTGTCCCACTTTGTCAATGAAATAACATTCCGCTGTTCTTTTAAATGTCTAGGGACAGCTGCTGACAGATAATCCTAGATTAGATTTAGATGATATGATAGCTAGAAATCTTCTATAGGCAGATAGGAAACCAGATGACACCCTGGGCAGAAAAAAATAAATAAATAAAGAGAAAAAAAGCTTGTGGCTGACAACATTCTTTTGAGTGAAGTTTTCTCTGGAAGTCCTTTGCGGTTATCAGCTATCATCACAGACCCGCAGTTCCAAAAATACAGACATAACTGCATATGGAACAAGACGTGTTTGGTGTGAATGCAAACATTTGTCTTGATCCGCAATGTCAAAACAGTAAGTAATAGTAGACACATTACTTTTGCAAATGCAGACACGTGTATCAAGAACAATATAGTTTGTTGGTAGAGGGCTTATTGAAGCCTGGTTATTGGAATAGGTTTGTCTTGTGTTATTTTTTTAAACAGTTCATGAATATTGTATTTATAAAAATGGAAATAATTGAATGCATGTCTAATTTGGGTCTTGGATGAAATTGGGGGAACCAAACTGTACGGGTATTGGTATTATCACAGTCATATAAAAATCCTGGACATTATGTCCTCTTTGGGAATAATTTTAGTAGGGACATTTTAGGTTTTACAGTGTAAGAGCAAGGAGAAGGTCTGGGAGGCTCAGGAAAACAGTCAGTATCTTGTATGATCACCAATTTCTGTACAAACTGTCATGCAACACATGTCCTACGCTTTGTGTTGATTATTTCTTGAGAGTAGCCTGTAGAGAGTCTGCCCAATCTGCTAAAAATGGCAGCGCACAGTTGTCGGATATTGATAGGAACTAGAACATACTGTCAAGCATGCCTTCTCAAACATTTGGAACATCCTCGATGGGTGACACGTCCAGTAAGAAATGCCAGCTATGAAAGAGCTCTTTTCAGTGTTCGTAAATTGTATTCAAATGAATTTATAGACGTCACAAAAAGAGTTCGAGACCATGTGCATCTGAAGGCGGTTCCAGACCTTTGAATGGTACTGCATGTATTATATGTTGTTGCTTTTTTTATGTAGGATGTGGTGGAATTTTTAGAATTTTTGGTAGGATTAGTAAAATAGACTGGAAAAACAAATTGTCCTTTAGGGTGTCTTTTATTTGACGCTTCAAATACAGACGTTTAACAGAACAGCTAGTCTGCAAAAAAGTGTGTAGGGACAGGTAAGAAGATTCTTGTTCACTTTTGTGAGTGAACACCTATAAGATGTAAACCTGTCCCGTAGTAGAAGTAATTAAAAAGAGAAGAAAGACAAAAACCACCAAGTACAATATGTCTAGCTACACAGAGAGTTCCCATGTATTATAGGAGAAAGGATAAAGCCAGGTGGTCAATGAACAATAAAATGTTATACTAATACTTATTTTCCATTACAAGGACATGGCAGATATGTTTGGACATTTAGAGAAAGGAATTAGAATTTAATGTGGAACTTTTTAAGAGGCTGAACTAAACAAACTCAAACTAGCGATGTACTTAAGCCCAAGCCAACGTTTGCACATAGGAGATGGGCTGGAGTCTAGAGTGCAGAGACTGCAGGCCATACATGATTACATCATCAATAGTGTGCATGAGAAATACATCTGGAGCGGCCATCCTTTGATAGATTCCTGTCTTTTTTCTTGGAGTTTTACTGTACATTCGTAAATATGATGACGACTTGAGTGTGTCAACGATGTGAGCAACATGATTTTGTTTATATTCCAGTCTTCTGGGGCTCTTGTGCCTTTTTATCTGCTCGCAACTGTCTAATGGTGCAAACACAGTCCACACATTGCAATAGCTTTGATTTTTTGATAGTATGCCTGTTGTACAGTAGAGTAGATGGGCTCCTCTTTGCCCTCCTCCCTCAAAAATACGCCAACACCGAGCTTGTGATGTCGACAGCGGGCTCCTTCTTGGTTTAAGCTCGTATTCGCAACAGCCGGCTCTGCGGAAAAGCTGACAGAAACAAAGCCTTGAAGGTGGAGCTAGGAGAAAATAATGAGCTGCTTGTGTTGTCCCTCAATAAGCTATATCAATGGCTGGTGCCGCGCATCGATTACCACGGCGATCTAACTGCCCACGTCAGTCACTGCAAGACTTCACAAAAACGTCTCTCACTATTTACATACAAAGACAACAGTGATCTCTTTATGGAAAATAGGTTATCTGTTTTCTGATTCAGGAGATATACAGTACAGTATGAGCTGCATGCATGTGTAATACGCTGCTAGTGTAAGTCATGAAAGATACATCAGCTATCATTGTAAGCCTTGGTTACTATTGCTGCAGCATTTATATTTTATAACCATGTGTGAGGCAAGCTTGAAGGTAGTCATAAGGAAAAATGAAGTTGTTGTTTCGTAGCCTTCAGTTTTGTTGAAGTGAGGCTACATTTAAACAACAGGCTTCAAGGGACGTTTCTGATTTAATGTCACAGTTACAATGTGCGCCATGATAGTATTCGATGAAGAAATATTTGATGCAATCAGGGATCTCGAAATGGGATCAAGCCATATTTCAAAGTAAAAGTAGATTTGAATTACATTTGGACATATGATGGAAGCGAATTTCATTGAAATGCTGTGATCAATTTACATGGAAGTCTAAGCAAGCAACACTCCCACACTGAGTAAATAGAAACACTACATTTAACAATGAAATTGGACTATTTGACTTTCCATGGTTCTGCTTCAACTCTGAAAACTTTCAGGCAAGTTTTGACCCTAACCCCATCAAATATCTTTGGGGTGAACAAGCACAGCGATGATTGAGCTGCAGCTCTTGTCCATTGTCACAAACCTTCAATCAACATGAAGGAAACTTTGAGGGAAAGTGCAAAAAATGTATAGATGCACTCCGTGGCCTTTCCTCTAGAATGAAAGGTTGTGAAACAACTTGTTCCAGGATGCTGGGCAGGACCACATTTGTGTAGGTGAGAAAAGATTTGGTTCCCGAAGAAATTGTGAAAATAGTGATTCTCTCTTTCTTGCACAAACTATCACAATCATAATTGTTGAATTATAGGCTGGCGTTGCATTACCAGCAATGCAAATGGATTTTACTGTCTTAATTTGAAAAGTACGTAATTTTCTGTTGAATATTTGCTGTTTAGTGTCGTTTGTCAGGGTCAGAAATCCAGCAACATTTGGAGGTTTTCAAATTTCAAACAATATAATTGAGCTAAAAAGAAAACACCATAAAAAATGAGACTATATTACAAAATATGAAGATATTATACATATGTTGAATTATAGAGAGTACTTTTACATACACGAGGGGGATTGGGTGCAGGTCGGAAGATAACACAGGCTGAGCTTGGGTCTTCAAGACTTGGATATATGTACATATACGTATGTGAATGTGTGTATTTGCATGTATATACTTTGTGCATGTGTGCGTATATATATATATATATATATATATATATATATATATATATATATATATATATGTTTGCGTAAATAACCATCAAAAAGAGTAAAGATGGTATTTTATTTTGATATCTAAAGCACTAATTGCAACTTCCAGTTTTGTGTTAAATGCTTTTATTTTTACTTTGCATTTTTGGTGTTGTGATGTGGCCATCTAAGGTAGCTTGATAAACGGTTTGATCTGAGCTTTTGTCATGCATGTCCCTTCAAAGAGGAGAAAGGTGTGCTATATTACAATTTGTATGTGCCAGCATTTCTGTTCTTCCTTGAAAATCACACAACGTTGTTTGTGGTTTGATTGAATAAACAATCACACCTTTCAAGACTTTCTCTGTTGCCCCAAACTATCAGAATAACGAACCCACATTTAGAACTTATGTGAAATGGTAATATTTTACTTCCAACAGTCTTTTGACTTCATTTCATAGTGTGTCTTTCAGTTGTTTGTAGCATTTTTTCCCCTCCAATTAGGGATTCCAGCTTGTGTTTCTATGTAATTTTGCCATGGTGTGAGATCTCTGTTTAATTGCCCATAGCAGCAAAGTTGACGAGAGGCACGGTGGTAGCGGAGGAGGTGGCAGTCGCAATGCACGATAGCTTCTCCGTCGTCCCTCTTTAGCCACCTCACGAAGAAGGGACCAATTCCACCAACTAAGTGAAAATGAAATGACAACGTTGCTTGCTTGAGCACATGGGCCTTTGCAGTCCAAGAGCTGTGCTCTAGTCGCGCTAATAGCATAGCAACACATTTAATTACAGCTCCGCCAGCAGCAGAAAATGACGGCGGCAAGACAGAGATGCCTCTTTGTTTCTTGACACTCTGATGACCATACACATTGAAGCTGTAGGCTTGACAGTAATGACTTGTCTCTTGTCACAAGGCCCTAATAGTCGGTGTAGCTGCCCTCCACCTCTACTGGGCAGCAGCCAAGCTCGGTTGACAAATGTGAACACATGGGAGAAAAAAAGCACCGGCGGTCAGTGACTGGCAATAATAATTCACATCGCATGAGTCACACACAGTTGATGAATCTGAAGCATTAAATCATCACAGAGTTTTTGATGCAGTGCATTTGTGTATTAAATAATTCACTTCAAAGCGGATGTTGCTCAATTTCCCATAGCCGATTTGCCCTAGTCAGACTGCAAGATTACTAGAGGAGGGCTAAACAGCGCCTCTGCTGGTTGTAGCTAAGGAGTGCAATCAATTTTTGTCCCCACTGCTTCTACATGTGATTATTCAACAAACAAGTCATAGCTTTGCATGGAAATAAAATATGTAAAGTGTCAGTCAAAAGTTTGGAAGCATCTTCTATTTCTGTGTTTATCCGTTATTTAAAAAAAAAAAATCTTGGATTTTCGAGTAATACTCTCGTTTATTTCAATCTAATTTGCTTGATTGAGGTAGGCGGATATTTGCCATTTTATGTAAGATTGTTAATCTGCTGTACTGTCATAATTTGCTGAGCAGTCAATTAAGGAACGTTAAATGTAGCGTCATTTTCTTATTTGGCTCATGTACGTGTTTTTGTCAGGTAATCTATTTACAATATACTAATTTTACTTACAATTTTTTAATTGAATCGTTTTATTATTCTAAATTTATTTCAATATTTTAAGTTTTAAGATTAAATGAAAATGTATTTTCAGTTATATTCCATGTTTCAAATATACCCTGAAGTGGAGAATGATTTTGTAACATATTTCTCTCTTCTTGAATTACAAAGTTCAGAGAACATTTAATTGCCAGTGGTGATATTTCATGTTTGAAACGACATTACGACAGTAGTGAATGTTTTCCTGTTCTTAAAAGCAAATGTTCAGTGAAAAGTAAATGAAAAACAGTCAAATATGAAAGACAGACTGGTTTGCTAACATGCGTTTAAATTCCCAAGTGTTCCATGTAAAAAAAAGAATGTCAGGCTAAAATTCAGGCACCAAATGGTCAACACTCACATTTCCCCCTCAAACAAATCTGGCCCTTTTTTTTTTTTTTCAAAAAGTTTGGAGACTCCTGAATGAAGTCATCAACATTTTGAAGAAGTATTGATGGATTTATATTGTAAACAATGAACACAAAATAATTACAAAATGTGTTCTATATATGAGATTCTTCAACGTATGCACCTTTTGTACAGATAACAGCTCAGTTTTATTTTCTCATTCAGTTTTATGATGTGTATGATCTTTCAGATCACAGTTGAAAAACATCAAAAGGTAATAGCATGAATTTGAAGATAATTTGAATTTGCGAGTGTGTCCAACGTTTAACTGGTGCTAAAATTGTTGAAAATATTTACAAAGCCTGAGAAATAAGTTTGTCTTTTTCACCATCTCTGAGATCCTAATTTGGCGTAGCTAGAACACTTGCCCAGTGCCATGGCCTGCTCTAGAAAATAACTCAAGAACATTAGCTGATAGTGACAAATCATGTCTGCTTAACTTATGCAAGTGAGGGGAAAGTATCATGCTGCAGGCTGTGAGTGTCTTCTGGCTCCATTTTAGATCCTGACTAACATTCACAGGATGCAGCTCACTTGTTTGCCTTGAGGTGGTGCTGGTGTGTTGGTGATGAGTCCAGAGAGAGACACCTTTTTGGGATGTTTAATTTATACATTTTTACGTTACATTTCCAGTGACCCAAGAAGTCCACAAGAGCAATAATGTTTATTTTGTGGAATATTTTGAGCATGTAAATGCACTTAAGTTTAGTTTGGCGTCATGCAAAGTGCTTCCTGTGTGATGTCATTGCCGAGGTGCTACCGGCGTGCTAACAATGCTAACATCAGACGCGTCAGCCCAAAGTAACATGTTACATATTTGTTGAATATGTACAATGTTAGCCTTAGCTAATGTCAATTGTTGGTTGTTAATTGTTTCGTAAGCAGAATTTTTTGTAACAAGAGGCGTTCGTAAGTAGAGGTACTACTGTATGCATGAAAGAGAGAGAGAGAGAGTGCAATGAACACATAGACTTTTTCTGATTTTATTTTGTCATTCCAGTCATAGTGAGTCACTGTTTTCTGGAGGTCCCAACCTATAAATGTGCTTACCAAGTGAAAAACAACGTTTTCTGACAAACCTGGATATCGAGGGGAAACTCATTAGGATGATCTTTTGTTCACTGCAAATCTTTTTTATTTTTCTACCACAGGGAAAGAGAAAAAAACAAAATTGCAAGTTGTCTTAGTGTTGTCAAGGATGTGTCACCGCAGCAGCAATGTGCTTGCCGAGTAGGAGGTGAAGGCAAAGTGAGGTGCTAAAACTTGTTCAAGTAATCCTTAATAGGCCCACCAGGACATGGAAGTCGAGGGGATGCAGAATACTTAATACGAGTTCTGAAGGCATCACAAAACTTTCTGGGAGACCTAAACTAACCTCCATTCCATCTTACAAAAAAAAAAAAAAAAAATGTAGTTACCTCTCAGGGACTTTCTGAATGAAGACTGTAAACTGTTTTTTTTTTTTTTTTTTTTTTAAATTCAGAAGCACGCCATGCTGTCAAATATCAGTATCTTTTTTTTTTTAGTCTAACTGTTCCTGTGACTCAACAGCAGATGTTGGGAGAAATGATGATGATGTACCGGCAAAGGGCAAACACTGTCCTGACTTAGCGAACAGTTGGTGCAGAGCGTGACACCGGTGTGCGTTCCCTCCCAGCAATATGTCGCCACCTCGCAGGGACCAACTTCAATCTCACTCCGCCAGATACTCGTGCCATAACCGCATCTGTCACAAATCACCGCGGCTTAAATACTTTTGGAGGGCAAAGAAAAGCGCAGAATCAAAGACCCTGTCAGTGCCTTTGAAAGCAATTTCCATTTACTTTACAGCGGAATTGATGAGTCTTAGCTGTTGCCCTCCTGTCGGTAGGCAGTCACTGTCCCATTAGTTATAATCCTGAGTTCCTGGTCACTGGTCCAGAAAGGGAAGTAACCCCCAAAATCCCATGTCGGTTGCTATAAACCATGGGTCACCAAAGACAACACGAGTAGCATGCGGTCCTGGTGCGAAATTGTTTATTTAATTATTTATTTTTGACAAAGTAAAAACCTGCAGAAATGTGTTGTTTCTGTTACTCATCAATTTGCAACCTTATTGAACCATAGTTGCTAATTGTTAGGAGATACCTTACACAATCAGTGACCCTCTATTTTCTGAGTTTGGTCGAGTGATGCTCGCTAGCTGAGCTATGATTGGATATTACCTGAGTCCTGAGCAACTGCGATGCCATTTTCTCAGGTTTATGGTAAATCATCCCAAGTTCACCTGTTTCTGAGTCATGTGATATTCACAAACAGAGTCATGATCGGTCGTTACTGAAGCCGGGACAAACTGTGATGTCATACTCACGCGACAACAAATAGCAAAATTGCTGCCCACTTAAATGGATTAAATGGGTGGATTTTACTGCTAAGTCATATTCTACAAACACAAACTAGTACATCTACATCAAAATATTTAGAAAAAATGAAAAAGATAATAGACAATTGAATATAGAGTATGAATAGATAGCTTTTGGATTCAAATGTGCAAGTTGTCAGCACATCTTGGAGTAAAAGAGATGCGTCATTCCAAATTTTGGAGGACATTTTGGCTTCAAATCAATTGAAAAGTTCAGCTTTAATTTTCTGATTTTCTGCTACATATTTATCAATAATAGGCAATCAACTGTCATAGGCTTCATTAATTCTGATTACAAATCAATGGTACAATTTTATTACATGATTTTGAAAATACATACAGTAAGAGACAGCTATGAAACAAATAATAACCCCCCAAAAATGAACAACTATGTACACAAAGGGGGGAAACAGGAGTCCCGAGAAAAAAACCTATGCAGGCATGGGGAGAACATGAAAACTCCACACAGGAAAACAGGGGCCAGAATCGAAACAGCAACCTCTAAATTGTGAGGGGTACTTAACAACCAGTGTGTCCCCATGCAAGCTATTTTTGATACCCATTTTTCAGTTACACAATTTAAAAACCACCTTTCAAATTTGACAAATAGAGCCAATATAAAACTACAATTATCCTGAAACTGAAACAATAATAGTAACTAAATAGTAGCATAAAACATTTTTTTCCACAGAATATTATACATTTATTCTCACAATATTACATTTTTTTTTAAAAAGAGATTGTTTTGTGTTCCGTATATTACAACATTTGAAGATAAAAATAATTATTTTTGTATTACAATCCACATTGCTACTGTATATACAGTACGAGAGGGTGAAAATTCATGAGAAAAATTGCCATTTTAATGTCCATCTTTGTATTTTTTCCCTTGCTTTTGCCATGTTCTTAACATGTAAATCTAAATTACAATTTTGGTTTGGCCCAGTACATAATGGGTGAGTATCCTCCAGTCAAAGAAGTCCTCGTGTGTTTGCATCGGAGCTCAGCCGTGTTTGCTCGGGACATGGACACTGTATTTATGCCGCCCCTGTGGTGGCTGCTTTAATATGTCAACATAAACGAGGCAGGATTGAGTGTCCTGTGACATGGGGCATTTTTCACTGCTCCCACTCCCTTCTGCCTTTTTCCCTTAGCTCAAGGTCCAAACCCTTTTTTTCTGGCCCGTGACAAAATCTTAACAAGGACGTGTGGTGTTCCCAGCTGACGCCGTTCTTTTTTTTTTTTTTTTAAATCCTTCTGAGCAGAAGGAACATTGCAAAGGGCAAAGCAAGGAAAATAGTGGAATAAAGTGCTTGGACAGACAATCAATCTTTCATCAGTGCGGGAAGTGACTTTTCATTAATGGAGTCCACTTGAGTTTCAGCTTCTAATTGCTCGACTAAGCGTCCCTTTGGAATATTAATTATATAATCTCCACGAGTGGTCCGTTCACTGCTTTATGTGACCGCACTGGATGGTTATTGGTCACCTGAGAGTCTGATGTGACTGCCGGTTTTACGTCAGTCAAAGCCTTCTTTTGTTCGTAATAATAGCTGATAAAAGATGAGGATGGCTATGAATTTTGCTATAGCAGTACATTTTTATGCATGAAGGACCCAAATGCCTTGTGATCTGACTCTGTTCATCCTTCTAGTTGGACCCTAGGTCTGAAAAAGCCTTGGAAGCAAGTCAGCAGAAGATCAACAGTGCACGCAGCCGTATAGTATACATACACCACTTGGGCAAAAGATTTATTACCACAGATGAATTCACACTCAGCAATATTTGAAGGGAAGTGTTTTACATGTTTTCCGATCTGTTACTTTTTACAGTAAATAGGTTATATAAATCAGCATGTCGATCAGTGAGGTGTGTAGCCATTTCAGATGTTTTCCCAAGTTCCCAAGAAAAATGGTGCTGAACCATTTTTGATTTCTATCTTCCATCTATCTATTTTCCAAAGCTGCCCTACTACTCACTCGGCTCGCTGGCTTGCTGGTGCCTATCCCAACTGGTTGCCACTCAATTGCAGGGCACACAGAGACAAACAACCATTCACAATTACAACCACACCTAAGGACAATTTAGAGTGTCCAATATGCCTACCATGCACGTTTTTGGAATGTGCCCGGAGAGAACTCACACTGGCTCGCGGAGAACACGCAAAGTCCACACAAGTGCTAACCACTCTTCTATCGACCCGATCTACTTGTATTTTGTCAACACTAATTTGAAGTCATATAAGTTAAATGTTTTAAGCAGAGTTTTTATATAGTTAACTGTTACTGTAAATCCACACTGAGAAAACTAGTGGTTTTTACTAGTAGTCCTGGGTTGAATGTTTTTTTAACGTATTTATTTATTTTGCACCCTACAACAGCGTGGCTTCGTAATAGTTTTAGTCGTAGTAATAGTAGTAAGAGTCCTGCTACTAGACTGGCCTGTCTGCAGTCCAGACCTGTCTCCCATGGAGAATTTTGAAACGGAAAACCTGACAACGGAGACCCTGGACTGTTGAATAAATGAAATTATACATCAAGCAGGAATGGGAAAGTTTTCTACCTACAAAGCTTCAACAATTGGTGTTCCCGAACGTTTAATTGGTGTTTTCAGAGGGACAGTGGTGAACATGCCCTTGTCCCAAATTAATTGAAACGAGTTGCAGGGATCAGATTCAAAACGAGAGAATATTAACAAAAGCAATAAAGTTTATCAGGTTAAACATTGAAATGTTTGCCATTTGTTTTTTTCTTGCTTTTATATGAAAATGTCCCAACTTTCTTGGAATTGGGGTTGTAGGCAATTATTTCTCAGAAGGTCACTTCCTGCCTATTATTTATTTTTAATGTTAATAGTTATTCTGTAATATTTCCATTCTTGACGCCGTAACTGGCAGTTCCATTGTCTGCGAGAATTATGCTATAACATTATACAAATAAAAAATCAAGTTTCACAATTTGAATTTACCAACTAAGAGAACTATGTTCCCACAGACTTTGTAATTAGAGTTGCACGTTTATAATAATAATTTAAAACACAAGTGGCAAGCATGTAGCAGCTCATCAAAAGGCTGTTAGTTCAAGAAGTTAATAGCAGTCTCTCGCTTTACTATGTGGGCCTTCATGCCAAACTCAAACACACACATGCACTGACACACCCCCGCACACACACACAAACAAACAGCCTTAAATGTATTACTTTGGTCAGAGAAGTTAAAATCAATGCTGCTTCATAAAAAACGATGGTCCCTGAACAATGAATAAATCATGTTGTCATCCATCATGACATAGCGTTCAAAAAATAAGCTTCCACTGTATTTAATTTGCTCCGTTTAGTGAGCTTTCGATGAATAATGATCTTACAAAGAATATGTTGCGCTTGAGGTTGTACTCTCTATTATTCTATGTATAGCTTGTTTAGCAATACGGCTGAACTAGTGGCAGGTAGAGGCGAGCTTCAGGCAGATTTACCATAAAGTAGCTCCTTTTAATATTTATGAACCCAGAAAATATGAAGGAAATCAGTGTTCAATTTGACATGCAGACCTTTTACCAACATTTATTTTTTTAATGTCTGTCTGATTACAGAATAATCTTCTTATATTCACTTTTTAAAGTTTTACAATAGTTGGAAGCTGCAAAGACTTTTACGAAAGCAGACAGCTGGAGAGGTTATTGGAGAGTACAGGGTTGTGTTATAAACGGAAAGGGAACCCGTTATCATCTCACAGGGATCTTTAGGGAGTGCATACAGGCATACAAGGTATGCAGGTGATATATATGCCATTTTGCTATAATTAAAGCAGACACATATTGTCATTGATGTCCAAATTAAATCAGTTCCCGTGCTTGGTGTCACATCTGGAGCACGGTTAAAATCTGTGTTTTTTTTTTTTTATTCTGCATCATGCTTCTGGCACATGCAAATTACCCACTCTCTCTATTGTGGGGTGCATGTGAGTCTGATTCTGTATTACCATGACAACTAGGGGCAAAAGTGTATCAAGTGGTGAATTCAAATTTTACTTTCAAACTAAGAAGTCAATACTGTCATCTGATTCGAATCTGTGTTGTCCAGGTGTCGCTTGCTAGAAAGAAATGCTGAATCTTCTTCATGGCTTGGGGAATTCCTTTTGGGGGTGGCATTAGCCAAAGATAAAATCTGAAAGTTGTAATTAACTGGTTTGGTAAATTTACACTTCTTGAGTTGATGCAAATTCCAGTAAATGACACTTCCACTATCAATACTCATCTAATTATATCCACACATTTTAAAGAGGGCACGCTACTGATTTGATTTTGGTATTACAACCGTGCAAATGCTTCTTCTTGCCTTCCATCTTTCTTTACAAATGCCCAACTTCTAACACTAACTGCATCACCTTGTTGTTAGGAAGGCATCCTAATTGAGAATGATAACCTGAGACAGTTATACATTCCATTCCCACTGTGAGAGGAAAAGATACAAATCTCCAACAACTAATCAATGGACATCTCTCTTTAGCGTTTGTACAAATAAATGCCTCCCGAAATTGACTTTTTAACTGAAAGAGTCTAAAACGAGAGGCAATTAGACATATATTCACTGCTGTTGCACTCATCTGATCTGAACAGCTTTGCCCCTCCAAAACAAAACCAAAAATTAGAGTTGTGCTGGGGTCCTGAGGATGGCAGGGTGACCCCGCCCAAATGAATTGCTCGCTACGCTACTGTTCAAATCCACCCAGCTGAAGAGTCCATGCGGCACAATTCAACTGGACTGAACTCGGGAGATTAAAAAAAGAAAAACACCCACACTGCATCCCACGTAAGCATCACTTCAGGCCAATTTTCCCACAGTTCCAGTGGAATTGGAGCAGCTGAACGATTGGATTTGAGAGAAGTCTTTGAGCTGCCGGATACTTTCATTTTGGGACAGACATGCTTGTCTTCAGACCAGTGGGGGGTAGTGGGCATTATGCAATAGTTTTTGCCAGACTACTGGTTGAAGAAGATATGCTATTTTTGCATCCTAAAAACAAATCAACAGTGTTCCCTGCTGATGCTTCCGACAAAAACGCACTCTAAAAAAGTTGTAAGGGCTTAACTCAGGCGTCAGTGTGGGGAAGCGAGGGTGTAAGACAGCAGGTTACGTCTTCATCTCCCCGTCATGCATCAGCGTGTATGTTGCTGAAAAGGGCGGGATGCTGATTCACACTGGCAGAAATAGACCAAGCATCGGGAAGGTTAGTAGAGAGGGAGGTGGAAAGAGTGCTCATAAAATGTCTCAGAATGTGTGGTTCCGGGAAAAAAACAGTTGATGATAGTCATAAAACTTTGAGCGACAGTAGGCACAAAGACATGAATCACAGCACCGGATGTGATTATTCAGTATTTCTAGCACAACACTAAGCAGAGGACCAACCTCATCCAGTTATACTATTTTATTTTTGCACTAAGCATAGACATTTCGGTTGGTAAATTGCTTGTTGAGAATTTAGTCGATTGTACTGATTCTATTCATAACCCTAACCTCAGTTGGATAGGGGCGTAAAAGTAAGGCAAATTTAGGCACAAACTCAGAAGAAGCAAACATCAATTAGGATGCCACCTTAAGTCAATGCTTGTGAAGTAGCCTGTCACCATCAGCAGTGGTTCAGATTATGAATCTCTGCTGGATTTTAGACACTTTAGCCTGTCGCATACGTGTGTGATGTCTAGCATGCTTTGATCGTGATATCTTACATGAAAGTACTGTACTCTGAATCTCTCCTTCGTCATCAATTACAGCTGTGACAAAAAGGCATGTGTGAGAATGTCACAGTTTTATGTCCTTTTGTTTTTTTTTTTAACATATTTTCTTTGTTATTGTTATGTATTGTATACAGGTATATGTAGAGCAATAGGATGGCTGCGCATACAGGTGAAGTGGCCCTTAGATCTTCAAATACCGTATTTTCCGCACTATAAGGCGCACCTAAAAGCCTGACATTTTTAAAAAGTTGAAAAGCTGATGGTGCGCCTTATAATCAGGTGCGCCTTATATATGGATCAATATTCAGATTTGGATTCGTAGATGGGGAATGAACTGATAAAGTTAGCTTTACCTGTTTCTTTTGTGTGTTTACAGTTGAACAAGGTTGGTCATGTATACATTGAGTAATGCTATTGAGAGTTTCGAGTTATTATTTGAATTATTGTTATTACTTTGAGAATTACTATATTGTGATTGAAAAAGTTTTAAAATATGTAATTAATTGAGGGTGCGCCTTATAATCCGGTCCGCCTTATAAATGGAAAAAAGTTTTAAAATATGTAATTAATTAAGGGTGCGCCTTATAATCCGGTGCGCCTTATAGTGCGGAAAATACAGTACTCTGTTTTGTTGTACATTAGTACAATGAAGATGAAGACATTCTATTCTATTCTATTCTATTCTATTCTATTCTATTCTATTCTATTCTATTCTAGTTATACACCGTTTTACCAAAAGTTCATATTCTAAAGCCTGCGACTTCGAGGTCATTTGACTTTTGCTGTTACGCATGCTCTTTAACATTGTAGTTGCAGTTGCCAAGAACTACGCAAATGAGAGCTGTGTGTGTATTACATAGACATGGACTCTTATTTTCATGTATCGTGGCAGTAAATGTCACTTAGATGCCAAGAGAGATGCTTGCAATGGACTGAATGTGAAGTGCAATGCACATAAAAGCCAAATAAATGTTAGATCCATCTTGCTTCATTCCAGTTTATCGTGAGGTTAACTGTGACGGCTGCAGATGCGTTACAGACAGTTACGGCCCTTAAAAATACCTGGTGACTTTCCTATAAGAAAGTGAGGGAGAGATAGAGCGGGAGAGATAGTGTGAGTGAGTGAATGAGAGAAAGAGCAAGAGAAAGCTATCAATTCCAGGTCCACAATCACAGGAGTTGTCATATTCATCCCCATTCCTTCACACATATTGAAAAAAACACCACAGGTAGCGCATATAGATTAATGTCACCGTGGCTGGAGCGCGCAGTGGGAGTGTGATTGCGAGGTGTTTTCCATCCAACAGCCTGCTCGCTCATCTAAATCTTCGGCATCCTCCTACAAGCCCGCAGGGAGATGTGGAATATACAGCCTGCCAGAGGAAGACAATAGAGAATGGCCGGGTAGAGTATCATCTCATCAATCCCAGCCTCCCTTTATGCTTTGAGTTGTACTCAGGCGGAAACGTATGCTTTTTGCCTCTCTAAATCCAGAAAATTAGACTTGAAATTCCGTAAAGTTTGTCAGCATTTGAGATAAAAGGCATTTACATCTGTATTAAAATCGGCTTACCGAGGAAAGCGTCTGACTCAAACGCGGCGCGTATGGTTGCCGGCTAGTCGCTGAAGACCAAACACTCACTTTGCAGATAAAAGGCAAGCTTTAAGTTCCTAATGACACTTCATCTGCTGCTTGCACTGCGAAACTCTTTGGGCGCTCCCGCTGCAAAGTGGTGCTTTGGATGGCGAATTTAATTATAGTGAGGCCTGAGCGACGAGGCTGCACTACTTTGCGGCAGGTACGTGAATCTGATGCATGTGTCCATTCTCAACCAACGTTCTTTGGCTTTGCAGTCAAATTGTCTGGTTCAGCAGCGAAACTGTCGGATGCTCTTGTCAATGTGTCAAATTAGGGGATGTGTCTAAATCTCGGAGCGCGCTGTATGAATTTTGTCTGGTGGCACACTTTGGAATCGGACTTTTTTCACGTCTTGTCAAGTTGTTAGTCATGGAGTATACAGTGTTGGTCTCTGTTCCACATCTAGGGATTTTTTTTTTCTTTCCAAATCGTGAAAATACTTTTTTTCTGTGATATACCCCATACATAAAGGTAGAAAGTTTTGGTCATATTGTGTATTTTTGTTATTTTTTTTTAGATTATATTGTCTTGAAATGTACTTGTCTTGAAAAGAAAGGATATTTTTGTTACATGATCTCTGTCTCACAGATGTAGAATGCAGGTGCCGCATTGCTTTTGTAAAAATGAAACAACCAACCTGCTTATAGTTTATATTTGTTTTAGCGAACTATGCAAAAAAAATAGCAAAAAGTATTTTTGTAGCAGACGTATTGCAAAACGGTGATACATATAGACTTGGTTTCGTCTCGATCTCAATCTCCAAAAGTCTTAGTCTTGTTTCTCGTCTAATGTCTTGATCTCAGTTGATGTGCTCTTGACTACCAAACCTAAATAGTGTGTCTGGCCTACTCCAATAATCTCAACAAAGAGCAACACACACATAGCGATTGTTGATCAGACATTTTGCTTCTTTAATTGGCTGAATTCCATTCTTGTCACAGTCCATTTACTAGAACAGCTTCCATGGATATTCCGCCTGGCGCCGGGTCTCTCGTCAGAGCAGCCAGTCATAAAACTTTGAGCGGCAGTAGGCACAAAGACATGAATCACAGCGCCGGATGTGTTCTGGCAGTACGAGAGTGTAACGTCCTGAGAAATCAAATAGCACACTCTGTGTTTGTAGCAGAGCAACCTTGGACTTACAAATGCATTATAAATGGTATGAGTCAATACTTTTTTATAATGACCTCAGCCCCTATCACACTGAGGGACAAATATTAGGGACTGCCAGTGAAGTAAGCGCCACTTTTGATCCAAAAAACTTCTGTTCAAGGTTGCAATTGTTCTTAAGATGCTTTTAAGATATTATGAAACAGTCTTAAATATTATAAAACTGTTCTACAGTGTTCCCTTGCCACTTCACGCTTCATCTTTCGTGCCTTCGGTTCTTTGCGTCTTAAAAAAAAAAAAAAAAAAAAAAAGCTATATTGTGGAGAGATATGCTGTGAAATTTTCCTGCACGCCAAACTCATGAGTTGACTGTAAACGCAAATGCCATGGGCTCTCCTACAGATACATGATTGGCTCCTGGCGCAATATTGACCAACAAGAGTAGGAGCGGATTATAACTAATACAACATCTCATTGGTCGATGTCATGCCGGGAGCAAATCACGTGTCTTGTGCGAGTGCCCGTGAGCTAATTGACTGATTCTCGCCAGTCTTGTCTGAGTTGTTGTTGTACCTCCAGCGGCAGTCTCCAAGTGACCCTCACAAGCGAGTGAGAATGCGCTGCGGAAGGAATATGGTGAGGATGAAATTCAGTGTTGGGAAGATATCACCGAGTGCTGTAATGTGTTGTAATCAATTGTCTTTTCGAGTGTAAACGCTGTTTTTCTGTTATCATGTCTGGTCAGCTACTGGCTCCACTCTAGGTCGACGTCCAAGGGCCGCAACTCCATGCCTCTGTGTTCCCTGACTACGGCCAACAGAAGGACAAGGGAATGAGTTACAGTAGAGTTACTATATAAGTTTTAATAATTCAAGATTTAAGTAAATATCTGAACTGCAGTAATCTTTCTTTCAAACTGAACTAAAACAAAAATAATTCATAGACCCACTTGAAAACGTTCAGATGGATTTGAATACATTTTGTGTGATTTTAGCACTAAAATACTGAACACTCATCAGCAATTCTACTTAACCGTGGTCTTTAATGTGAAGATTAGCAGCCACCTTTCATTACCTGCTTTCATCTATGCACTTAATGTTTATGCGTCTGCATGTATGATCCCTGTGTCAAGGCTCGGTTCTCGTGCTGTTAATGAAAATGCACTCGAGCTGCAAGGACGAGTGCCACTTTACGTCATAAATAAATAAACAATTCATCAAGTGGTAGTCGTCTACATTTCCTTTTGACCTGACACCAATGCTAGTCTTTTGTTACCCTTGAAGAAGTGAGGAATGGAAGAATTTATTCCCAAAGTTAACCCCCCACCCCACCCCACACCCAACCCTTGATTAGTTATTACCTTGCGACTGTTGACTTCGATATTACCTTGAATTACAAACATGACTGTGGTGATATAGCGTATAATGTGACACTAAATATGCAGCGCAGTACAGCACAACAGCTGATTCCACATCTGAGTGTCAAAGTGCCATCTGCGGGGTCACCTGGTGCCCCCTGCCTGATGGCAGTGTGCGTGCCGATTGGAAGCGTAGCTGGGCGGCGGTGGGGGCTAAACATCGAAAGAGAAAGGTGAAAATGTTCATTCTGATACATGCACAAATACTACAGGTAAGTGGTTGAACTTTTCAAAGGGCATTTCACGTCACAAAGTCGTAAAAAAGATTTAAGCTATTCATTGAAATAATTGGTTTTAAGGCAATATTGACTGAGTAAAATACTACACACTGGATTTGTCACGAAAAAAATCACTGTGCTTTATTTATTTCACCAGTTCGCTATTGTAAATGCAAATGATAAATTTATCTTCAACAATTCAGTTGGAAAAAAAGGGATATGTTCATTATGTTGAATGCATCAAGCAATATTGCGGAGACGTGCTATGAAGGTTTCCTTCATGCCAGACAGACGAGTTAAGTATAAACATTTTTGCCAAGGGCACTCCTCACATGCCCAACTACTGCACCACACATATTTACTTAAATCTTAATTTATTAAACCTTATATAGTAACTGTACTGTTGTCCCTCTCCATCCCTTTGTAGTCTCAAGGAGAGCCGCAGTTATATTAACAGTACCCGGAAGTCTAATAAGAGTGAAGCTTGGAGCTGACCAAACATGATGACAATTAGCTTAAAATTCCGATTTATTGCCAAAGAAAACTCGGTAAGAGATTTACAATGCTCCACTGCAGTGTTGGTCCATTTCAGTCTCCTTACAGCGTGTGTGATTTTATGAAAGCAGTTCATTTAAACCAGTGCTTCTCAATTATATTTTGCCAAGCCCCCCCCCCCCCCCCCCCCCCCAAGAAAGAGAAAACATTTCACGCCCCCCCCCCCCACACACACACACATACTCGACTCTACAATGAAGTTAGTTCCCTGAATGAGCAAGCACACATCTTTTAGCCATCATTGAAGTGCATCATTTATAATTAAAGCCAGAGAGCAACAACTTGTCATACTAGACTCAACTTTGAAAGACCTTAAAACAGGCGAGTTAAATAAATGAATTAACATTTTATATTTATGTATTAAATATGGATTTGGTATTAATGTTTTATTTCTGATTAATTATAAATTACGATATTGAATATACTGTACTTGCTGCATATCTTTAATGGACCACCACTGTGCTGACTTTCAAAAGCCCCCTGGTAGGCACCTCCACCCCATATAAAACTCACCCCTGGAGCGAGAACGAAATTATACTAATTTATGGTGCTTTCAATTGCTAAACAGATTCAGAAGAAAATTTGACGAGACATACTGTAGTGGGTTGACGTGTTAAAATATCAAGCACTCATTATTGCTCAGTCAATATGTTGTGGTCATTAAGATCGTAGCTAATTTGCATCCATTCAGTATCAAACATGCCTCAGCAACGGGCATTCCTCCAAGTGCTAGCTGACCCACCAAATCTGTATTCTATCCTTAAATTGTTTTACTGTGTTATGTTTTAGTTTACTAGTTTATTCGTGGACCCGAGTCAAGCCAAAATCTCAAACCCAGTGATAGTTACAGATTCAAAGTAATAATTAATTGAGTTTTACCTAATAGGGCTATTCCAACACACCCCGGCCTTCCTGTGTGGAGTTTGCATGTTCTCCCCAAGCCCACTTGTGTTCTTTTCAGGCACTCCACTCCATTTATTTTTAAATTCTAAATATATCCTGAATGTTCATACTTTTTATTATACTGTATGCTGTATTCAATTTTTATTAATTGTCTGCTTGCTTATAAAACAAGGAAGACAAAAGTTTGTATTTCATTTGTTTGTATTTTATTTGCTTCAGTTCAATTTAATACGATTTTTGGGGATTAAAATGATCATTTTGTTGTTTTACTTTTGTTGCAAAAGCATTTTAAAAAGGCAGTGTTTCATATTGATTTGTAATAGAGCTTGACGGTTTAATCGACGTGTGTATGTGTGTGTGTGGTGTATTTGTGCTGTTGCCTGTAATTGTTGGAAAACAATGATTAAATAACATGTTATTGATCCTCTTCACCTCTTCTTTTCTTTATTCACCATCTACGCCTCTATACAACAGCGAACACTAAAGGGTCTAGTGAGTTACATGCTTTCTGACGGAGTTGCATGCTCTTCATCCCGTAATTCAGGACCGTAACTGTGAATAAAGCAGTAAATTACCACACATTGATAAGCTGTTTTATAGTCAAAGAGAGAGCAACAAGTAAAGTGACAGAAATAGCAAAAGAAGCTAAACTTAGCTGCTTCTCGACACCAAAACTTTTGAGAGGTTAAAGAAAAAGAACTTTGGAAGCAACCTTATCGAGATACACACATGGCCCAAAGCAAAAGTCAGCAAGAGAGTCTTTTTATTGATTCTGCATCGATGCAAAGGCAACCTTGTCTAGATGCAAACATGACCTAAAACGGAAGTCACCAAGAGTCTTTTTATTGATTCTGCATCGAAGCTATTTATGGATGTTTGTGTTGACATTGTGATTGAAACCAAATTTCCCTAGGAGTATGGATATGAAAAACCCTCATTGGCATCTGACACACATTTTTTAACTGTTTTTGTTTTGTTTTTTTACTGCTCATGATGTATTTTACTTCTTGTGCGTTGGGCTGTATATGTAATGAACTTTTCTTGTTTTTGGTTACAAAGAACAAAACCAAACAAAACGGTTTTTACTTTGAATGAGGTTTTCAAAAGATGGGTTTGTGCAAACTCTTCCACCCTTACTCAGGTAATGACCACATTTGCATGCTCCCCCAGCAAGATAATGTTGGTATGCAACTTCTCTTCTGTTCAATTTACATAACAAAGTTAGCCATTCACAGGTGATTGAGGATGCGAGTTATAATCCTTGGTGCCATTGGGCACATAGGTAGAAGTGCCAAATGGCACTTCTCTGGCCTTTCTAGTGTTAAGTGCCTACTTTTAACCTTCTTTTCTTCTTCTGTATCTTCTGGCAGCCTGATAGTCACATAGATTCTCTCAGCAAAGTTGGCCACTCTTTAGTGCAAACTCCCTGCCTTGGAATGAATCATTTTACTTTTTCACAGTGCTGGTACAGGTAGTTTCAGACAGTTTTCTTTTCTTTCAAGAAACCACATGACTGAAGTTTCATGATCAAATCTTGGGGTATGAGAGTGACAGATTAAGAGCAAAAAAGATAAAGTGTTTTTTTTTTCAATAGTTAATCTTATTTTGAATCGCTAACTTTATGCTTTCTTAATGTCAATCACATCTCTGTATTCATCAGGCATCTTCTGAGTGAGTTTTTGGAAAACTATGCTCAATCGTGCCCTGAAGTGGACAATGATTGGCTGTCATTGTGTTTAGCATAACCTGAAGGTTCAGGGGTTGAAAACAGCGGAGAAAATACGCTTGCTTACTGCAAAAGTAGGCCAGGTTTAACCTACCACATAAATGCAAAGCACGTAGCTGCACCTACAGCCACAATGGGGTACAGCAACAAAGCCGCAACAATGACACATGTAACAAACTCTTTGAAAGAAAATAAATAACAGAGGCCTCTTTTTTTATTTAGATTAATCTTTTGATTTGCAACAATTAGACATTTTTTTTCTAAATTAATGAAAAAAGTAAAATTTTAGGATAGCTGAATAAGAGATTAATTACATCACTTAATTAAAGGTCTTAATCATCTCTCATTTTATATCTCTTGAGAGCACTTTATCATAACACGACATTTTATGAAATTAAAATGAAAAAAAAAATCTTATTCTGCTCTTGACTATTACTGTTATTCAAAGGCGGACATTAAAGAGTGATTCAAGAACGCTACATTTTCAAAAACTAATCAATTTGATTCACTGGGACAGGTAAATGCTCTCTACGTTCAAATTATTTGATTTGACAAAATACAAAGAAACAAGAACTTATCAGCAACATCAAAAAGATTTATTCCGAAGGTGCATTTCTTATATATCATTTGATATGTAGTTCTCAATATCTGTGTGAACGATTAAAGAAGGGGACATCTTAAAATGTTACTAATTCAGTGTGGTGAAATCCAGACCGATTTTCCGACACAAATGATATGATCTTAGTTGCACAGGTAGACAACATTGTCACTGACGTTTGACATTCCAGTAGTCTGATGGCTTCGCATTGGTGTAAGTGCACAACCATGCACATCTTTATAGACTAGGTCGGTACATGCCAAGTCTTAAACTTGTCACCAGGTGCAATGTCCATCCAATTATCTGCGGCAAAAAACGAGTATTGTGATTATCTCATGTACTTACTTAAAGCCTGTTAAAAATGCGACTAAGCGTAATAAATCAAAGCAACATTCACAGGTAGACTGAAAGACATTATGTCTTGTTCAGTGATTTGCCAGCCATTTGCGAACTGCTAAGAGAAGCATCAGGGCATGAAAAGAGAGGCTGTGCAGTGTCCGCAAATGTATTCTACGCTGTCAGGTGCTTTTTTTCCCCCTTTGCCTTCATTTCTTTTTGAAGTAGTAGTTGCCAGCAGCCACGGGGTGTTTCACATTTGCATGCTCTGAGCGGGCATGCCTCCAAGCGCTGGCTGTGGCCACCACACCGGAACAGATGTCACACCTGCTTTGTGTGATCGCTGTTGTTGGGCTGACCTCTTGATCGCTGAACAATGCGCTTGTCTTTAGACCGAAGAGCCCCAAGACCAGCCCGTGCAGGTGTAAGATTAAACCCCCTTGTAATTTAAATAGTTTTCTCATGCGCTCAATAAGCAGACCACTAAAAATGTACAATGCCTGAACATGGTCTTGGACACCTTACAGAAGGTTCTATTTCACCCTCCCAGACTGCCAGAAGTGGTGCTTAAAGCGCGGAATAAGCTTTTGCGCTAGCGCAGGACGAGAAACCATACCAACAAACGCGTCAATTATGACACCGGTGGCATATATAAGGCAGTAAGTAGTCTGTCTCTGGGAACCTTCATAGGTTCATAGGACATAACTGACAATGCTCATTTTGCCTCTGAAATGTTGGGTTCCCATGACGCACAATACTAAAAAAAATATGAACACAAATGTTTGGAGTCCCAAAACTTGCAAATGAACTTACATGTAGCATCTGTCATTGTCTTTTTGATATGTTAACCACTGATGTAAATGTCCATTTCATTTTACCCTCAGGTGCTTTTTTTTTTTTACTCTAGAATAGTACAACAACTCTGTTTCCGAGTTTGAATCACAGCACCACTATTCCGCCTATGTATGTATGTATGTATTGGACACCTCTTTTACTTTTACTTCCTACTTCCTCTTTTACTTTTTTTCTCTAGAGTACATACTTGGTTTATACTTGATAGAGATCTGATTAACACCAGAAGGAATGTGAAGAAGCAACAGAAATTGAAATCACCCACACTGAGCCCCAAAAACCTGTGGCACAATTTTTCCTCAACATTTTATGTTACCTGTTTTGATATACCTCAACCTGTTTGGGTAATTGTGTTGTCGTAGTCCAGAGCTAATTTATGTTAGCTCGACATGCTTGCCTCAAACTATTCCTACAAAGTAAGAAGCTTACATTTCCAATTCGCAATTAGGATTCAGAAAAGAGCAGAAGGTGTCTACCCAACCTCTGATTGATTAGTTAATTAAGACCTCTGTCCCTTTGAGGACTTTTTTTTGTCCATATAGTGTCTTAGTATAGTCTTATAGAGTGATAAATGAGGAAATACACACAAAGTGTCTCTTGGCTTCACAGCTCCAGTTGGAACACCGCTAGACAATGGAGGTATTCCTGCTCGTCGTCTCCACGGCATTGGAAATCCCCTCTCTCGCGCTCGCTCTCGCTCTCGCTCCCTCTCCATCTCCCCTCCACCTCCCAGCACACACGGATACAACACTAATCTCCCTCCCACAGTCTAAGCAAAGGATTTGGCTGAGTAGCTTCTCAGAAAATGAAAATAAAAAGAGCAAGCGGCGGAAGGTGGGTATTTTCCAAGAGGTACGGACAAGTGCATAATGGAGCTAGGATGTCAAAAGATCATGCGAGGCAAAATAAGAAGGGAAGCGAAACCTGTCACAAGTGGCTTCTGATCTCTGCCTCCACTTAAAGCTGAAGAGAGTTTGTCTGCACAACAAAAGGATCAAGCGTGAAGGCTGTGTAGGCGCCCACTTGCAACAAAACTACACAGTGCCGACGATACTCAAGCAAAAGTCCAATACCTTGAGGGATTGAAAAACTTTTGGGGGTCCCTCAATCCCTTTATGATCCTCATGCCAATTAAACAACTATAGCATGCATACTCCCTAAAGCCATATGATTTACTTTAATGTTTAAACAAAATATTCATGGCCTAAATAAAAAAACAACTTGATCAAACTCAACTTGATGGCATTAAATATGTACAGTATTTATCGTTGCTCACTGAGGCGCACTGGTTCCATTAACAACATGTCTGCCAACAGAGAAACATAGTCTGTGTTACCTACTCAGCAATTTAGTTGCTATATTCACAACGTTTCCTGCCGAACTGGCTACTATTTTTTTTTTTTTAAAGTGACTCCGGACTTTAAATCTTCAGGTGTGGCAAAATTCCAACAGCAAGGTCTGGATTTTGTGAAAATGAGGAAAATGAAGCTAATGGCCCCACCAAAAATACTCATCTAGTTTTTACTTTAACTGTCAGCCTTCAGCACACAGACGGTAGAAACAAACACAACATCGTAGACATACATGCTTACAATACTAGTTTCACTGACTCCACCCCCTGACTCACTCATTCAATCACAGACAGTTCAGACTCCCACAGTCAATTGGATCTCATAAAACGCTTGCAGGAATGAATGCAGTTTTGCTCAGAACTAAAAAATATTCATTAAATGTTTATATGATTTTTTTTTTTCTGAAATAAACATTAGCCATCTTAATAGATTTCTACTCTTGAGAGTTTTTTTCCCTATTGACTTGACGAGACTCTTTTGTGTGACTGATTTAGATCTGCATCACATTTCCTCACTACCTACTGTAGCGATATCAAATGCTTAGCTATGGGTTGAACCTACACACTGTGTAGGTTTTACTTTAGTGTTTGAGGTCATCTTATACTGCACTTGTACAGCTTCTGTTTGAATTTTAAAGAATGATATTTCATTGAGGTTGTTTTTCAATGTGCTCACCTTCTGCTCACATTTGTGTTACAGTTAAAAATTGTACTTGATAGAAATCGCCATGAAGTGAATTTAGGTTTTATGACAATGTATTGATGTGCAAAATTGTCTGTGTGTTTGTGTGCATGCGTTTGTATGTGTTGCTTCATCCTTGCCACCCCCTCCCTTCGCCTGCTGTTTTCCTACGTATGTGTGGACACGGCAGGCTGTATTTAGGAATGCGTGGGACTGCAGGGGGCAGGGAAGGTCATCGGGAAAATGTAAATGAGTTGCATGAATCAGCCGATCCAATTGTAGGATGGGAATTTATGTTATATAAACGCCATGAATACAAATAGTGGAGAGGAAGTGCATGTTTCATGACAGGTGAATAGGTATTACTGGGAGGCAAATATGCCTCATCTGCTACTGGATCATCCGACAATCAAAGCTGCATTTGTGTAGTGTGTGTGCAAGTGCGTGTATGTCTGTGTGTTGGGGGGGGTATAGTGGTCCTATAGGATATAGTGGAAATGAAAATAATCTGCTTGGAAATGCAAACTGATAGTTACCACCGTAAAAAGCTTTTTACAGTGTATGCACTTTTAAAGTAACATTTCACTTTTCGTCATACAAGTGTAAAAATAAGGGTTAGGGTTAGTCATATTCCTAACCCAATCATAATAAGAGGAAAATGAACTGATAGGCATAGAACATTGAGGGATTCTGTTATTGTATGTGAAGTAAAGCACATACAAGCATGAGTATTAAAGAAATGCTTCTAATAATAGTAATGGAAATGCCTTTTTTTATCAGCCATGTAGATCATGACTAAAATAAAACGATTCATGGTAGACAATTTGATGATCAAATAATTGATCAATGTAATGATCAAATATGTAATGAATTGAAATTACGTCTGGGTGACAACTTTGGATCATTTACTTATTCTATGAAAAATAAAATATGTCAATGCCAAACTATTATTATATAGCACATATCACTGCATCGTTTTTTTCATACAAAATAAAAATAAAATAATAAATGCTTATGCATTTAATAATTATTTTACGCAATAAATAATGACCTAAACAAAATTTCAATTAAACTGATTGAAAAGGAGACAAAGTCATAAGCAAATACTTAAAAACACATGGGATTCATTGGTGTGATCCTGTCATGTGAAGAGGTGAGTTAGGACCCACAAAAATCCGTTGTAACCATGACACGGAAACTAAAGCCATGAGCTAGACTGGATCACTGAAACTGGAAATTAGAAACTCAGAAAAAAGCTTAACATGATGTCTTGAGATGTTGGACCTGACAAAGTCTCAATGAGAAATTAAAGCTTAAATATTGTCAGACATCAATCCTATATGCAGTCATTAAATATTAATGACTGCAAATGTCGAAACAATGTGGGCTTCCTATGAATCCTATAAAAAGCTGACCTACAATATCCAAAGAAGAATGATGGGGGAAATATTTTGATATTTTACTTAATTACAATAAATGTTCCATTTGGTCACTTGATTTTACAATACCTAATCAAATAACTAGGCTTCCATCTTCCAAACGAGTGGTTGGTATGTTAATCAATTAAGATGAAGGATAAAACTGTCTTCATTATATTTATTTTGATACTTACCACAAAAAATGTAGCGCATGTAAATTGGTCCTCTACAATCATGTGTTAAAAGACCAACAAGAATAATATTCAGAGCAGTATGTAATATGCAGTTTATTTCATTTTTGTCACTCGTTTACAGATTTGTTCACGATGCTGTGTTTTACAATCCAGTCCTTTCCCGATTGGCTGCTGTGAGGCTATGTGCGAGGGATTTTTTTGCCCTTTTTTTTCTGTGATTTGGCTTTTCCTCTTTTTTTGCTCATCAATTTCGGCCAAACATTTTCATTTCAGTGCATCCATAACATAATCATTCAGCAACTGTACCGCACACGTTTTGAGTTGGCACCCTTAAAAAGAGTAATCAGTATTCAGTGAGTGTACGCGGGTGTGACAAAAAATCATCCTGCTTAGGTAAAAGTTTTTAGCCTGAATCTTGCTGAAATCTTTTTACAGGCAGTTGTGAGAAATACATTCTGACCTCGACGTAAGGTCAAGTTGTGAACACTCACAGCGCATTACGACCTTGAAATAACAGCATTTCCTCGGGGGTGGCTTTGCTCTAGCAGAAGTGAAACACGATGCTTCCGTGACTCTTTCCCGGTTATAAATACGCACAGAAACTACAATCGGCTTTAAAAATAAGAAATTGGGCGTTGAGTAATTGGGTTATAGCGTATTGTGATGGCGGGTGACTCACGCACTACTGGGGAAGTTCATTAATTCATATGCAGTGAGGCATTTTCCACTGAGACGAACAAAAGCCTGTTCTAAAATTGGAGGGGGGGGCATTCACTGTGAATTGAAAAGGAAAAGGATCACAACAAAAATACTTTGTAATGTATGGTTTGATTTGTTGCTGAACACACTGGTGCGAATGGGGAATCGTGGCATGATGGAAAACGTGCTGCATGTTATTCTAGGTGTACATACTGTTTAAATATATATATATATATATATATATATATATATATATATATATATATATATATATATATATTTTTAACAACACTGATTTCCTGAGTCTGCTACTGTAGATTGCCAAAATTTTGCATCAACAATTTAAGCATAAACAGTGTTGAACAATGTAATGTTCCTAAGCTGTTGGTTGTCAAGCGCCACTCAAAGGTAAATAAATCCTTTCTATATTTTTTATTTATGATGTTTTCTGATTGTATACATGTATATTATGTATACGTAGCACTTGCTATACTATTTTGGTATAAATTTTTATTATGTATGTAGAATTTTGATGTTTTTACCTGGTGTTCTAAACGCATTACCTATTTAACATTTTTGGTTTGGATTGCCAGTCATATTCACCTTACAACCCCAACTGTGGACACGGGGGCCCACTGTACACAGAATTCCTCATTCCATAATTTCTATATTTATTTACCATCACATTTCATCCAGTGCTGCTATTCTTGAAAGTGTTTAATATATGCCCATAGACACCTGAAAAAAGTAATAAATACAATTTGTCTTTTCTATTAAAATGTTTTCTGCTTTGTAAGTCAACAAACATTGTCCAATTTATTGCAATAGTATGGCAATACACCCTATCGTTATACCCTTTTAAGCCACAATACCTAGCACATCAATATAGACCGTAGAACCAACACTAACATGAAATCACTTTGAAATGATATGCAGAAAAAATACAGTAAAAGGGGATCATTTATGTATTCTTAAATGCCATTAATTCTTAACAATTATGTTTTGTTTTTTTACCCAGTGACAGTGTCCTTTTTTTCAATGTACACTTCCCAGGTGTTACGTTTTTAAATGCTCCTTTTAAGATTTCCAACTATACGAGGATGGGGATGATCTCAGTGTGTGAACATGATACAAGACCTTGACAATGGAGTCGAGTGGCTTCTGCTGGATTTACATATTCTGGTTCAATCATGACACATTGTCACAGCATGTTGCTGTTGTTTTGTTTTTTTTTTTAAATCCCAAGTGGCACAATTTGATGTGTGCAACAACACTACAAAGAAAATAAAATACATGAAATTGGATATCCTCTGACTGCAATCATGCCTCTTCCAAATATAGATAAAAATAAGAAGTGTAGCATATATGGCAATGCAAGTGCAGAATAAACCTATAGATCAGTTATATTCTGTCAATACCACCCTGCCATAAAAGAAATACACATACGTACTTATGTATGCAGGAATATAATGCTAATTTATGCTCCCAGTATGTAGCAAAACATAAGAGTATTCAAACCTTTGCTTTGATCTATAAGTTCTATCTGTGACCATGCTCATAACTTAAGTTAGAGTATATTTCCTCATCCAAAGAAATGAATATTCCATTAATTCTTTCAAGCAGCTCGACCAAAAATGTTTTGCATTTAATTAAAAAAAATACACAACACTATTTTCTTTATAAAAGCACAGTATAGTATTTGGACACAAAAAGGTATAAATAGCGGATAAAGAGTCTATGCATGTGAGTATTGTTCTGCACTCTATCTAAATATGTATCTTATACTTGTTCAAATATGTCATGTTTAAAAGTTTACAATTTTTACATTTTGCATCAGCATGGGTGGCAAATTTTCATAGGACAAAGATAATGTGCTTTGTTTAAATATGTACGGTGTAATTATGTTTGTTTTATATTTTGCTTTACAGGAAAACTCAAACAAAATAGACAAGTATTTGGCCGTATCCTATGTCACATCATGTCATTCGGAAGTTCCGTCAAAGTTTTTGAAGTATTGTGGTCAGCACACTTTGCAAATGTATCTGAATGTATTCGATGTTAAATCACCCCCTCAAAAAGATAGAAGACTTGCACAAGTAAAAGTCATTTTAATGGTTTTATTACTATTATGTCTGCAGTGCCTGATTACGCTTCGTTTTTGTTTGGGACACATGAAATGCATATCTTGCTGCCAAGATCCATGTTTTGCCAGGTTAAGCCCCCCTTCCCTCCAAAACAGAGCAAATTAAAACATCAGAGTATATTTAATGGGCTTTTGAATGAGGTTCCACTGTATATTGAACATAAACCTTATTTTTTTCGTCCCACCTCATTTATTTCAAATATCCATCCCTGCCTTCCCTAAATCACAACTGTATCAAAGCAGTGTATTGCGAAGCAATTAGGAAATACATTTTAGTAAGCGTGCCTCTGTTAGTTATGTCGCTGTTATGGTTTCAGTACATTAAACGCAAATTTCATTATACAGCAGTTAGAGCATGTACAATATAAAATGTTGCAGTGCGGCTCATTAAGGTACTAATGCAACAGATTTACTAGAACAACAGTCGCTATGGAAAAGGATGTCAAAAAAATCCAGCAGCGTTTTTGATGTTGACAAATCGCAATCAGTACTGAGAGTTGAGAGTGAAGTAGCTCCAATATAATTTTGCAGTGTGTGTTGAGGTGATGCAATAATTTGTAAGAGTGAATTCTATTAGCTGTAAACAAGCTTCTCTGCGTATGGCATTTTGGCGCAAGCGTTTGTTCGCTCTATGTACGCGTGATTGGAATTCGTCTTCGAGATATTGCAGGAAGCTCAAACCAGCAAAGAAGCTTGCACAGGGATTGCGGGTCGTAATATGATGTTTTTGATGCTGTTTGTGTATTCTGTGGGCTTGATGTGCAGTGTGATGAGTTTATCATTTGAGTCAACCCTGTTTTTTTTTGTTTGTTTTTTTAACAGTCTGCTCTGATGGATGTTGCTACAAAAATGTACCTTACCACACACGAGAAACTTACGTTTAGATTTAGAATGTTGGTAGACATAATAAGTTATGATTTTTTTTAAATATTTTTTAATATTACTGTAAAGTTAATCCAACATTGTGTCTTATGAGCCTTTAATTGTGTATGTTAATTTTAGGAGGGTTTTTTTCTTAGACAAGGTTATTTGGTGTGATTTTATTTATTTTTTTATCAATACAAATTCATTTGCAGAACAATATGAACTAATTGTTAAAAAAATTTCAACAATTACTTTCTCTTTAAACATATCACTTTTTGTCCCACTATTATTTTAATGATTAAAAAACATAAAATACATGATGATTTTGTTTCCATCTCTATTTTAATTATTTTTCAAAACCCTTGACTTTGTTTCCAGAATTCAACATCATTATGTATTATGCTTTATGCATAATGAATTGTCAAAAATATCTTTTTCTTGTATTTTTTCTCTGACTTTTTTTCCCCAGAATCACGCTTCAGCTACACTAAGTGACTACATATTTAAAATATGCCTAAAACCATACAACTTTATTCTAGTAAAAAAAACTACGTAAATAAGTATTCATGATTAGTGGGGATAACCTGCTAAAGAAAATGGATGGACTATGATTAATGGCCGTTTTCAACAACTATGTTCTATGAAGCTTATAACAGATATTTACTTTGCTACAATCTAAGAATTAACATGAAATGATCCATTAAAACATATTTTATTTCTTTGACTTTTTAATACAACTTCTGTCAAATACAACTGTTGAAAAAAAGACGACCAAATCTGGGGACAAAATGACCAACGTTTTGTAGACAGACCATCAAATGATGAAAACATTTTTAAAATGATTAAGAACAGTCATTTTTTAAGTGTATAGTGATAAGTGTGCCTGAATCACAACAATATGTGCATGCTCCCTAGTGGACGTGATTGCTAATTTGCAATCTAGTCCCGACACCACACATGTAAGCTCCCTAGTGGACATGATTGCTCATTGCAGTCAAAGACCAAAGAATGCAAATCAGGTAGTGTGGTGTGTGATTAGTTCATTTAGTCTTAAGATCATCTACTTCATAGGTGTCAAACTCCAGTCCTCGAGGGCCGGCATCCTGCATGTTTTCCGGTTTTCTTTCCCCAACACACCTGATTCAAATGATTAGCTCATTAGCAAGCTCTGTAGGAGCTTCAAAATGATCCCAATCATTTAAATCAGGTGTTTTTGAGGGAAAGGGTTTGAAAACATGTAGGATACCGGCCCTCGAGGACTGGAGTTCGACACCTGTGAAAATGAAGACTGTAAAGTTTACCTTTTTTTTCTAAGGTCAAGCTTTAGAAATTAGTGAAAATGATATCTAAGTTTAATTATGTTAGTATTATTATTATTATTATTATAATTATTATTATTATTATTATTATTATATTTAGAAAACATTAAATGAATCTTCAAAGATAATGCTTTAACAATGACAGCAGTATGAGAATTTTATAACTATGAAATGTTCCCTGTACATTTGACATCAATTTAAATGAAGTCTTTCTGTACCTGGTGTGCCGAGTGTCACACTGTTTTTGTTTATGAGTGCTTGTAAGTTGACTTCATGCTGGCAGGTGAATCGATGCTAAAGGTTGACGGCTTCACAAGCATCTTTTTTTTCTGTGACATTAAGCTGACCTCTCATCTCCGATGCTTTCATCTATCGCCCCCTGCCACCATCACAACCAACATTTCCATCTGTGATTAGCACTTAAACCCTATTTATGTAAAATAAAGTGGTGGGCTAAAGGTTGGATCAACTGTGAGCTGAGGTCCCACCATAAGTGAACACAATTTATTTTTAACACATTTCAAAATAAGAACGAATCTAGATCGTCAAAAACAATACTGTCATATTAGGCCGACATTGCATTGGTGACCATGTAACACAAATAAAACAAGAAAGATTCTCTCCCATATTAGAACGAAAACCAAAAAAACGATTGAGAAACACTGCATTAAATAATCAAGTAATCACCTCTCCATCCTCAAAAACATTTAAAAACATGTTATTTCATTTATTTATTGTTATAATGTTCTAAGTTTTAATGTAGTTGTTATCGTTATGTGTATGACTACTTATCAATTTATTATATTCTCTCGAAAATTTACCAGTACTAGCTAGATCGTGATTGCAATTAGCATTAGCGTGCTAGCAGTTACAATTTAAGGTAAACAAAATCTATTTACCATTTCGTTCACAGATACACATAATTATATGTATTTTACACATGTAATACTGTCCTTAAAGTCACTTACAAACAATGCTTTCACAGTACAGTATTTCATGAGTAAACCTGCAATTGGAATTTAGCTGCTATGAGATAAAGAAACTTATTGGTGTTTTTCTTCCTCTGGGTACATTTTATGCTTGCCTGTGCCCTACTATTTAAAATAATAGTTCGGTTGAAGTGACAGGTTATATTCTTGGAGAATACTGCCCTTGTTCTTTTATATATATATATATATATATATATATATATATATATATATATATATATATATATATATATATATATATATATATATATATATATATATATAGTAGCAAAACAGCCATTTGGCCAATAAGTGGTGCACCCACACAAGACATATACATACATACAATATTGTCAAAGTACAGTTCCACTTAAAAAAATAATACTTTATCATGCTTTTTTATTGGAAATGATTTGAAACTTTTGACATTTTCAGTGTTTTGACAGTCTTTCTCCCTTGCCGCCATTGCAACACTCTGTGTTTATGCAATAAGGGTTCATTTGTAGAAAATGGTGGCACAAACATTTTTCTGACGAACCTTCGAGGCGAGTATTTTAAGTCGACCTACTTTTGAAATTGAGTTACCTGACTTGGTTGACATTTCTTTTTCTCCCCAGCCCTTGTAACATAAACAGCAGAAATTACATTATCTTTTTTTTTTTTTTCATCATCATGTGATGTAATTTGTTTGTCTAGGGTTTTTCCTTGAATGAAGCATACTGTAGCAGCTACAAGATATGATGCATTGGCTTGACTAAAGAAGCTTATGTTTGCATGACGTAAAGATTGTTGTTTTTTTGCATAAACGTGACATGCAATGTTAGCAAATCATTGTTAGCAAATCAAGCATTTGGGTTGTGGTATTATTCGTTAGTTTGTGATGTTCCTTTGGTATGTTAGCAAGCAGCCTAAGAAGCATACCTTTGCATGGCAGTAACATCTAATGCAAGCAAAACATTTGTCTGTTTTGTTGTTCTTCCAGGTTAATGTGAGAAGGCAAGAAGCAGCATATCAAGCATCGTCTTGACTAAATGGCCTTATATTTGAATAATTGTGATATCATATGATGGAGTCAAGCGCTTTTTTTTAACCCCAGCAAGTAGCATAACATGCACTGTCTTGAAAACAAACCCAGATCAATATTTAACATTAAAGTTTGATTATCATACTGACAGTGCCAGCCAGTCCAAAATTTATTTGAATATCTATTTTTTTCCCATAGACGTTCACATTTTTGGTCAAATTAATCACAAAAAATAAGTTAAAAAAAAAACCTATGAAAAAGCCTTCTTCAACATCGTTTTAGCCAAGCACCTTGAAGCTCTTTCTTAACTCACATGTCATGTGTTATGATGCTGCACCATAGCTCAGGTGCTATCTGTTTGGCTGACCGCGTGCCGTGGAAAACGGGGAATCACTACAAAGACAAGCACGGTGAATTTTATGTAACAGAGTGGCGCAGTTCAGAGAAGAGAGCATGACCTATTTTTGAGAGCTCTGTGGACACAACGTGTCTGTTTCCCCAGCACTTTGGAAAGCATGTGGTGCATCATTGTTGCTGCTATATTGTACTGTAAAAGTTAAGGTGTTAAGGTGTATTCTAAGTAATTCCAACTGAAATCAGTACGCTCAGAAGACAATAGCAATAAATGGTATGAAAACTGAAGAAGTATATCAACTCACAAGTAGCACTGTTTACCATCAATATGACCCTATGCAAGCACAGACTCATTTCGGTTGGGATTAGTAATCAATTAAATAATTAACTGAATCGAACTGAATTGATTTTGTGGGATTAAAATGTCTTTAATGTAAATAAACATGTGTCTTTTGATGGCTTTCACATGAATGGTTTGATCTCCAGGTAAGAAAATACAGAACGGGCTCAGTTTCCAGAAGTCCTGTTGCACACAACAAACTTTTGTTTGCAAACATTAAAAATGTTTCTTCTGTGGTTTTTCTTAGTAAATGTTTATCAAGAATTTGGTAATATGGAGGTGTGTACAAACAATAGCAATGTTCGTGCAACACGAGGTGGTGATCATGTTCTTCAAAATATCATCTTGCAGTCCAGATTAAGCCCACAGACCATATGTTTGATCTGTAGATTTGTGGGAAGAACATGTTCTTTCATTTTCTTTCCAGATCCAGCAAAAGAGAACAAGCAACATATTTTGCACAGTCTTGCATTATAGCTTGTCTCGGTGAGTGAGCAAGTCAGGCAAGATTTTACGTACTTTATGTACTACGTATTTTCCTAGTTTGATCACATGAAAATGTAGAGTGCTTACAAAAAGAGCATCTCTCTTTTTCTGCAATATTTTTCTTTCTGGATTTAACAAGGCATAGCAGCAAGCAACATTTCATCCACTGCATTGCCAAAAGAAGCTTATTTTTGTGACAGTGACCTCAAAGTATGACAATCCCAACATCAAGCGTGCAATATGATGTGAAACCATAACGTAACTTTGATGTGGATATCGGAAGAATCCTTCCAAGGCGTGGTAGAGAAGGCTGGCGATGTGGCTTAGACTCCAGGGTGATTCCTTCAGAAAGGAAAACTTGTAGTTTGTGGAATATTTTGTGCATAGTTATAAAATGTAGCATATGTCAAGAAAGACACCCCAGAACTGACGATGAATTACATTTGCACCGCAAACATAATGCCAGTCCTTTCCTTCCTCCTTTTTCGAGATGTTGCTGTCTTTTGAGACTGCTGGATCTATCACAACTGGTAAAAAGTCTTTGTACTTACATAGCACTTTCTACATACCTCTGATAGGCTTACACTGGCAACTCATATACCTAATGCTTTCACACACCCATAGTGGTGAACTACATTATGTAGCTACAGCTTCCCTGGGGGAGACTGACGGAGGTGAGGCTGCAATATTATGCCTGCGACCCCTCCAACCAACCACAGCAGCAAGGTGGGTGAAGTGTCTTGCCCAAGGACACAACGACACATGACTTGGACAGAGTGGCATTTGAGCAGCCGACCTTTCGGTTAATGGATGACCTGTTCTACTGCTTGTCCTCAACCACCTTTGGAGGTGTCTTACATCTTGATACTGGGACCTGGAATCCGTATTCGTTATAGATGTACTATACACTATGTTTTCTCAATGTTCAACGTAATGTTGGTACATGCCATGTAGGGCCTTGTCTTTTCATGCTAGTCCATCTGGCTCCTTCTCCCGACTGAGATTGTAAATTATATTGTAAATCAACAAACATCAAGTTAAATTCTCTGTTTTTTTGTGGTATGTTCAAGTTGTGATTTGTTTGTCTATAAAAAATGGCCAATTGATTCGGAATAGCACCTGGGACAGCAGCAAAGTTTGTCTCTAGCTTTGCACACACAATATCCCATATTGTTGGTATCCCACATTTATGGAGTGTTATTTGCTTTTTTAGTACACTATAGAGTAGGAGTCACCAATTTGGTGCCCGTGGGCACCAGGTAGCCCCCAAAGATCACATGAGTACCCCACAGGCCTATTCTCCATACAGCTTTCAAGAAATAGAACATTGGTGATTTTCAATGAATTTTACAAACAATTATACATATATTACATTTACATTACATATGACACTTGATTTACATATTAACTACAGATATTCCATAATTATTGGGAAAAATCATTAACATGATCTGTGTTTTCACATAAAGTGATGGTCCTTCATATTACTCAGTACCAATGAAGTACCTCATAGGTTCAAAAAAGTTGGAAATAAGGAAATAAATTGATCCCTCTAATAGTTTAGGAGAAGCCAGAAATGACACAAAAGCCATGTTTTCCAGGATGCCTAAACAATAAGGTTTGCACCCACATTTGCCTGCTCAACCTTTTAGTAAATCAGTCCTTTAGTCTTTCCTTTTTTAATTAGATTGTGTAGAATAAAGTGTCCGGTGAAATTATGAGTTTTAGAGTCTTTGCCTGATTCAATTTGTATAGAGTTAGCTGTTATTCCAAGTCTATAATGAAGTCAATAAAAATAAACTTCAGTGTTTGAGAGAGTGCCAAACTTTTTATCCACAAAAAGTTTAACTGACACTCAGCCAAGCGAACACAACAAAAGAATCACGGTGCGACAAGCAAAACCGTCGCTTGAAATAGAAGATAAATATAACACAATACATGTATTTATTTAATTAAAGTTCACATTCTCATTGTTCTCTTAGCTGACCTCCATTGTGTGAGTCTGCAGGTGATGGATGAGCTCTAAACACAAAACAAACCGGGCCAACATGCTTGGGCCTTTGAGGATGGATTACAAGCAAGATTTTTCACATTTTATTTTGTTTAGCCTTTACTTAACCTCAAGTCCCTCGAGATTAGAATATCTGCAAGGAAGATAGGATGTTAGGCTTTAATTGGAACAAAACAAGAAAAAAAAAGAAGAAAAACCTTATTATTATATTATATATTTCATTTTTGGGCAAAGTTGCCCACTCATAGTTTAACTACGCACATACAAAAGCTTACACACACACACACGTCTCACGTAGGATTGCTTTGAGTAAATGGAAGGACCACACACAGGAAAGTTTCTCTGCAGCCAGAAAGCTTTCCTGGCTTTTTGCCCAATCTTGACAACCATTTCACCACTCGCCCTGATTGTGCATTCCCCTCTGGAAAAACAGACAGACAACTTTATATGTTTAACTTTGCTTCAATAATACAGATGTACTTGTATTTTCCGCTTGTACAGTAGTGCAGACAGTGCTGGTTTGATTCCCAAACAGTGTTCATGAAGTGTACTTGGAGAGCTCCACAAAATCATCCAAACTGTATCTCAATATCTCTATAGCCATTGTTTTAAATGTATATCGTGGATTTGCGCATTTTCAATATTTTTAAAAATAGGCTTTGATTTAAAGAGAGCATTTTTTGTATGGAAAGAAGCATGTTATGTAATGTTTTGAAACTGATGTAAATAGTATAATAAACTGTGTTTATGCTGACGAGTGCGGAATGGCTTTGGGTGCTAATTGTTTTCATATACATCCTTTTTCTCTTAATGCGTGTCCGACTTGATTTCTCTTCCCACTTCCCACTTGTCTTTCACTCGCCTTGCCCATCATTCCTCTCAGTGTGTGCTTACATAAAGCTGTGTGAAGGCCAGGCTGTGTGGGCTTGTCAAGTACCTGTGAACACCTCACCACTTTGGGAACCTTTCATTCACTGAGAACTTTTCCAAGATTGCCGACCTTGTACACCTACTCGGCCAGCTCATTGCGTCTGAGTGTTGGGGGTTACTGGCGTGTAAAAGACTAGTCATCAACCTACCTTCAATCGTTTTAGACCAGGGGTTGGAAAGTTATAACCCTTGAGCCATGGACAGCCCACCGACCAAGAACGGCTAAAACCTCAGAAGAAATGGAGGTGAGAAAAGAAAAGCCCGACACACCGATTTTCTATCATATATCAATCTTAAACTGGAGCCAATTCCTTTGAAATTTGGGGTGTATCATGGACAATCAATCACAATTGTTGAGGGATTTTCAAGATTAAAAAAAGATGCATGAAGTAGTCTGGAAAACAAATTGTCTCTCAAGTTTCTTTATATTTGAAGCTTCCAACAAAGCACTATATTGGTCTATGAGAGACTGTTAAGAGGCAAGTGGAAGTGAAGATTCTTATTCACACAAGGAAACTAACTACTAAAAGGCATTAAAAAGCAGCCTGAACACAAAGAAACATTTCTCTGTGGAACTTACTTATCTGTCAAGGTCATCTCATTCTAGCTTCGCAGAAAATCCTCATGTACTCGAACTGAAATGTTCTTTGTTCTAAAACAAGTGGTCAATGAATGATGTGTTATGCTAAAGACACCCCTTGGGATTTAGAGTATCCGATTATTACTAAGCAAACAGCATACAATTTGTCAATAGAAGAGGAAGCTGATGTACCTGTTGTAAATGGGCAAACTCCAACTTTAATCACAGGTTCCTATCTCGGATCTTCTATGTTGTCAATATTTAGGTCAAGGGATGTCAAAATATGGGTTTCTGAAACATTTGGAATGTCTCCAATTACATGCTTTAGTGAAAAGGGTTATCATAAAATTGTGATGTAGGGATAAGGTCAAGAGGCAAAAAGACATAATTTCCACTTTTTAACTTTTAACTGTCATTAAAAAATCACACTCATGTCACTCACCCCAAGTAATCCAGTAATTAGTTTCCTTCTTTCCCCAAAAGTGTGGCTCTGTAGTTACCATTTGTTTACCTCATGAATAACTCAATCTATTCAAATGGGCTCAAATGGGCAAAGAGTAACATATCCTGGTGGCTATTAAGTTTTTCTTCACCTCTTGCTTAGGTGAATAAACGGCATCACAACGCATATTAAGCACTTTTGAATCGAAAAGACCCAGATTCCTTGCAGATAGAGTATACACAGAACAAAAAAGTAAAAGTGTATACATGGCAACATGATTAACAGGCTTACAATAGGGGTAACTCGTATGTCTAGGTTGGGTAATTAAAAACATGAAAATTACAATTATTCAAGGTTTAAAGGGTTCTTGACTGCAAGTAAATGCGGCCAGTGATTCAGATATGCAAACCAAAAATCCTATGCACTGCCCAAGCCCAAATCCACAGAATACTCATAACACTTAAAAAAAAAAAGAAAAAAAACTTTGATATGGCTCCCGATGACCTTCATTTGAACTGCTTCGTTTCTGAATGTCATTAGCTATTGTGTTTGGAAGTGCTTGTTGTCTTTGCTTGTTTGAAATGTGCTCTATAAATATAGCTGCCCTTATAAAAAATGAAAATTGCCCCATCCCTCTTCTACAGCCCAATGTAGCTTGGATGATCCATTCTGTTCGTAAAAAAATAATGCATGCTCAACAGCTTGTTCAATCTGGACCGCATTCAAAATTACTAAGGTTCTTGCTCGGATTTAGGACAATAATCTCCATAGAGGATCAATTTGGGAATTACGAACACTAGTGTTCTGATCTGTGTTGGAGTGGATCAGATATCATTCGTTGTTGTCTCGTTGCTATCAATTTAAGCACCACAAGTAGGCGATGTGGGACATGAATGACTCACTGGGATGAAATAAACCATGTAGTGTTTGTGCCTGTATATATATATATATATATATATATATATATATATATATATATATATATATATATATATATATATATATATATATATACATATATATAGATATGTATCTATACATATATATATCTGTATATATCTATACATATATATAGATAGATAGATAGATAGATAGATAGATAGATAGATAGATAGATAGATAGATAGATAGATAGATAGATAGATAGATAAACCCCATTTTCGTGTAAAAACAACACATTTTGAAGGCAAAACATTATTAGCAATGGATGTTTTGTGCTACTGTTGTGATATCAGTTGATATGCAATTGCTATGGTCATATAGTTGGTCATATAGTCATATGGTTGTTATTTATAATGGTCACATATAATTTTTTATTTATGATTATTATTTATTTATCTCCTTTTGTCAATTTTACAGATTTATCACAGTCATTTCTGTCCTTTATTTAGTCTTGTGAATGGTTTGTTCTTTGACAGATCCTTTGCCATGTGGTTACAATGATAATTTAGCTTGCTTTATTCTCCCAAATGTGACTGATGTCTGACAGTGTTTAAGCTCGCGG
This sequence comes from Hippichthys cyanospilos, assembly GCF_059441005.1. Lineage (NCBI taxonomy): Eukaryota > Metazoa > Chordata > Actinopteri > Syngnathiformes > Syngnathidae > Hippichthys > Hippichthys cyanospilos. Next base: position 21,377,972 of record NC_142373.1, on the reverse strand, counting down.
TTCCCAAAGACACGTCAGAACATGAAGTCAAGCTCTCAAGCTTTCATGCCAAGCTAGTTTCTCTCGAGACTCAGAAACTAGACTTAAAAGCCTACTTGGAAATTAGATTTGGAGTGAAACTAGCTTGGCTGCTTATGTTGGATTTTTGCATTTAAAGACTCTACTTTTCCACCTTTGTATCTTGTGTGCTACTGGGTCCAAACTCTGCTTCTCAACTATTTTGCACAGGTGCAGTTATGCTCTTTCAGCTACAAAATAGTCTGGGAATGAACCTAATTCACTTAAAACCTTTTTCATGATTTCGTACTTTTTTGCAATAACACGTTGGCTACTCATATAAAAAAGGGAACACGGTTAAATCCCCCTGATGTGCGCTTATATGAACTAATAAAACACCAAGGCAAGAAAGAGGGTTTGTAAAAAGCTTGAGAAGCACATGGGAAAAATAAAGAGGCTCACAGCTTCCTCTCTACAACAATGAGACCATGGAGACCCATCTTAACTTGAAAATTTACGAACTTCGCCAAAGTACAAAAGAACTGAACCTTAAGTCAAACATTCAACTTTACAAATCAATACATGCCTTGCATGCAATACAATACCTTGACCACCTGGAACACCGATGGTCAACCAAAAACTGGACCTTCAATGTATGTAATTTGAATATAAGATTGGTCAAAATGTGCTAAAATTGCTGGCCCTTAGGTAGTGGTCAAATGCAAATGGATGCCATTGAATTAATTAACTGCATGTCTTCCAGTATGTGTTAAAGCAGTGGTCCCCAGCTAGCTTTATTTATTCATTTATTTATTTTTTTTGTCTGCTCTGTCACGTTCTGTCTGTTTTTTGTTGTGGGTTTGGGGTTGTTTAGTTTCAGTTATGGGTTCTCTGTGTTTCCCCCGCGTGTCTTCACTGCAATTAGCCTCACCTTTCACCCGTGTGTCCCAGCCTCGTGTTTCCACCAGTCTGTTTTCCCCACCCCTTGTTGTTCCCAGGTGTCTTGCGTTTCTTGATTAGTTAGGATAGTATTTAAGTTCCAGTGTTTTGCAATGTCCCTTGTCGGGTCATTGTATGTCTTCCCCCCGCTGTCTTGCCTCGCGCTGCCCTTATCCCATCCTTTCCATGCTGCCTCCCGTTCCTTGTTGTCTCAGTAAGTTTCAGTTTAGCGTTATTGTGACATGACAAAATGACCCGACGGTATATTTGAAAGTGAATTGTTGAATTGTATTGCAACAAGCATATAGCTTCACTTCATATCGCAATCTATCGATATTACCACCCAGCTCTAGTGCTTCATGTGATAGCAAGAGGAAAAAAAAATGTTTACTTATGACTTAGAAATGGCAATTTCAAACCAAAATGGGAGGTTTCCTGTATGTGTGTGTGTGTGTGTGTGTGTGTGTGTGTGTTTTCCAGGGTTGGTTTCTTGGGACATTTGAGCATCTTCTCTCATGATTTACCTGCCTACCATCATCGTCATCAACATCGCGTTGACTCATTCATTACCATTGACGGCTGTACAGATAGCACTTTCAACTTTGTTGCCATTGAATTTAAAATGAATATATTGACAAAATGCTTTGAATCAGTATGTGGGGGTTGGCCTGGGGGTTGGGGGTGGGGTATCAATTCGATATCTCATCAGTTAAGCAGGCAAAAAGAAAAAAAAAACATTGAAAGAAGATAACTAACAAGCAGAGCAAATCATCCGCCGTGAGTCATCCTACAAATTCATGCAAAGTCATTCACAGCCAAAAATGATGAAGTGCCAAACAGCGGCACTCCTCCTTTTGTCACTTTAGGCTACAATTATTCTCCTTCTGTCCTTCTCCTCATCACTCTCTCTCACTTCCTCAGTCTGTCGCTTGACCTTAACACCAAGCGTTCTCGTTCGTTTTTGGCAGGCGTGATCATATTTGCGCTTAGAACTTTTTAAAACCCAAAAGGATAAGTGTTTCAAGTAGAATAGAGGGGAAATAATCACAACTCTCAACATCCCACAAATTTCCATGAAATCAGTTATGTGTGTGTTAGGATAATACTTGATAGACAGTATTCTAAGGTTGAACGTCATGATGCACCTACTGATTTCATTTTTGTCTTTTTTTGTTTTACACTCCAATTCGGCAAGTCATTTTCCTTTTATAATGCTTCACATGTTTTAATTGACCAAATTGTTTTATGATTGACAAATATCTTCCCACCATAATTTTATGATCAACCACAACATTTTACAATCCCCCAATTATATTCGCTCTTTCATAATTCACCAAGTTCACCCAGTTCTGTAACGGTCTGCGGTGGTAAATAAAGAGCTGAGCCGAAAGGCGAAGGTCTCGATTTACCGCTTGATATGTGTTCCCTCCCTCACCTATGGTCACAAGCTGTGGGTGGTGACTGAAAGTGGTAGCTAAGGACTGAAAGTGGTAGCTTATGGATGGAAGGATGGATGTTTAATGAGCCACCAAGTCCTTTTATAATCTACAAAATTGTATCGGTATGCCAAAGTGTTTCAAATACTCTCAAAATTTGTAACTGACACATATGTTGCATGGCCCTACAAGTCATTTCACGAGCTAGAAGCATGTCTAATTATTTGCCATTTTATGATACATAGTCATTACATCATCTACCAAGTCATTTTATGTACTACATCACACAATTTTATTTATAACTAAGAAATTTATTTCATAAGCCACCATTTTTTTATGCTCCATCAAGTCATTTGATAATTTGCAGATTAATATTCAAGAAGCCATTGTGTAATCTACAAAGATGTTTCATAACATACTAAATTGTTTATTAACCCCAAAACTAAATTCAAAATCCACCAAGATGTTCTATAATTCACATACTGGTAGTGCCTTTATTTATTGATTACCTTTAAAAAAAATTAAAGGTCCAGACAGACTAATCTGATTCAGGGTTATTTTTATTTTCCTAGACATAAAAAGTGAGGGGAAAAAAAAACTGATATGCAGCAAATATTACAAGATGTAAATGTGATGAATGTAGGCTCAATCACTCAACAAAGAGCGCAATTATGCAGATGCAGAACAACAACCACGATGAGGATTGTCACTGACTAATTACGGCAGGGTTGCAATTATTGAAATTGTAGGTGGCGCGAAATCGGAGTGTGGTGACAGTATAGCCATCCACTCTCTCATTGGCCGCAACTGACAGGAAGCACCGAAACACCCATGATTGCAACGGCGGCAGCAGATGTTCCCACAGCTGTCTTCAAGTGCATGCTGCGATGAAATCTCTGCAGGAATTTGTTTGTGTCAGGCACGACTCAACACTAAATAATCCTCCCTTTTTCTCCATTTGTTCTCAATTCTTCCCTTGTCGTACTGATCAAATAACATGATGAATTTAACTGTCTGCAATCAGTTGCCTTTGCTGGTGTTCAAATTTAATATTATAGGTTAACTGGAGGTCCCTTTTGCTCAAGTGGATGTCCAGAGTGTGCTTGGACAATAAAACTTAATGTCATTTTTAACCACATTAAATTTCACATCAATACCGCAAATGCTGTAAATCCCACAATTTGTATGGCAATAGGTTTTTGAAGCAGACCACCAGTCGCTGGGAGCATTACACCCAGTGGTCTGCCGTCAGGGCCTGCCAGACTTTCTCAGCAGACCCGGGAAAGTGAAGGAGGGAAACACTTGGGAACGTAATTCAAATCGTGTTTTGAGTGTCGGTTTGCATCTTATGCGCAGCCAAACGATCTTATGTGCAGCCAAACGATCTTATGTGCAGCCAAAAACAGGAAAAAGGTTTTTATACTGTTTGAAAATAAAAGGGGAAGGAAGGGGGGTGGAGGTACCCTCCAAACAGCAAAAGTATCATGACAGTGCATGACGATCCCTTTGGAAGTTAATATGGCTGTAGTTATTGTGTGCTAAACATCGCAAATCAGCAAGGATTACCCTTAAACAGATTGGCCTGAAATAGCAGCTGTTGTGGCTTCCTTATGTGACGGACAGCGCGCTGCGTGTGCTTTTGTTGTTGTCTATTGTTAATCCTTGTGTGTCTGAATCGCTGCCCAGCATTCTACTTGACTGGTAAAATTGTATTGCCATGGACTACCCACCTCTGGTTGTGGAATCCTTGTTTATGTCTACAGAAGCCTGTGGTAACTAACTGGTGTTGACATATTTTTGCCCAAGTTTTGTAGATTCTGTGCTATTGTGCATCGAAACCAGTGGCGTATTCACACACTCTGTCGCTCGCTTAGCCTCGGTTTGCAAAGTATGGTCTATCTGAGACAATGTGGTGTGTGTGCATCACTCTAAATATTACACGCCCACCCCCCCATACACACACACACACACACACACACACTTTCCATTGTCCTGTCCAGGGACCTTTCTGCCCCAGTAGGTGTGCATGTGACATTGATGATGACAGTTGTAAAGATGCCAAAGAGAATAAGAACAGATACAGCTTCGTCTGCCCACACCTGTCAAGACACTTAAGTGCATAGTTCTGTAGTAGTCTACCTTTGGACTCCAAATAATCCATCTTCCCTGTTTCCCCAATATTGCTGTTTTTAAGTAAGTGTGGTCAAAAGGTGCAATTATTATAACAAAACCTTAACTTTTATTACAGGAGCTTGTATCATTTTACACCAGAGAGCAGTTGACCGAAGCATTAGCTTCCTAATGGAAACGTAAGTTAACCTTGAGTCTCTTTTACAAAGCCATTCCAGGCTGTGGAAGTCTAACCAGAATGAAGAGCAAAAAAAAAAAAAACTGACCTTCAGTTTTTAGTACAATTAATGTTTATGTGGGCCATATTGGATTGAGTGTCATCATTTTTTTTTTATTTTTTTTTTACGTTTTTGAGTCATAAAGAAAATCTCAATTACCATATTTTCTGGACTATAGGCCAACGTACTGTATATAAACTGCAGCAAGAAAATTTGAGCAAAAAAAAAACATTTTTGTCACAAAGAAGCCGCACCAGATTATAAAATGCAGGTCATAACATCAGATATTTATGTAGAAAGATGGTCTATAGACGTTTTTATGAATGTTTATTTATTTTTTAAATCAAAACCTTTTTTTTTTTATTGCTAGTTTGTATCGAATCCAGACTGAACATGCCTGCCTGTTTAGTCCAAAAAGATTTATAGAAAATGGATCAATGAATGGATATTTTCAACAGAACACCGACAGAATACTGCAGGTTAAATAGCTCTTCAAACTCAAAATCAATACCTCAATAGCGTCTTCTTCTGCCTCCCTTTGTTTAATTTTTTTACACACATTTCACACATTGAAATTTCATATTAAAGTTCTTTATTTCAATCCATGAACAGGAAACATTTTAATGTTGAATTGACTGATTAATTTGCAAGTCAGTCGACAACAAAAACCTCATGCATATTTTATGCCTGCTCAAAATGGCCAAACCTTGAGACCTCAATACGCATTAAAATACTGATGCTGTATGGTATTTTCTCATTTTTTAAGCGTAGTACATTTTGTTTTACTAATGCTCGGTCTCTATGTGACCGAACACAAAGACTTTAAGAAAAAAAATGGCTTACTCATTGTAGTGCAGTGATTCTCTATCAGTATTGTGTTCTATGTCTGCCGATCTCATCGTTTTCTTGATTCATACATAATCTTTCCTCTATGAACAAGCTTGGCATTTGTGCTTATACAGTTTATGTGTGATGCAGAGGAACAGTTTAATCCTTCTTCGAGGTCACCTTGTCACTCTCATGGTCTTGTTGCCTTGATGTTCAAATTCCAGGGAAGCATATTGTAAGCGCCCCCCATGCACATGCCGCAATGCTTGGCCTGATTTCTCAAGCAGATGCCAACATCATCATTAACAGTTGAAGCACATATAACGCATGGATGTCCTTCTTTGGTTTATCTGTAAACTTGAAGAAGACAAACAGTGCCCGTGGCAATGAATTTGATTGAAATTTCCATACTGAGTATAAATATATACAGTGTACGCTGTCAATACTTAACGCCGTACGACATCTCCTATAATTGTTTTACACTCCAAATTGATGTCCTGCAGGCTTCTGAGAAATTGTTAGTGTTCCGCAAATGGGTTCTGGCCCGCTTTGCTAATAATAATAGCGGCACTTAAAGGGCCAGGGCTTAATTACCGGCTCTTGGCTGACCTTGCTGTCTGAACTTTGCTTTAGATCGTCAATTGTGGCTCATCAATTTCGATGTTAATGAACACCAGAGGCTAGGGGAGGGAAGTGATTGGTGCAATTGTCTCCAGACACAGTTGGCTTCCCGAGACCAGTTGAAAGGACTGTTAGCTACACTTTGTCAACAGTGAGATAAAAATACAGTAAAACTCCTCTACAACGAAACCTGCATGTGCAAAAAAATTCCCCAGTGTGAAAAAAATATCCATGCGTTGATGGCTTTCCTTCTTTCTTACTTCCTCATACAATGAAAAAACCTTGCAAGTTTGTTTTTTTTTTTCCGCATTTGCATTGGACTGAAAATCACTATGGCAAAAACAAGCCTGCAGCAAAAGTCTAACTTGCTTTATACTTGACGCGCCGGCACGCGTTTTGCAGCACTTTATACTCGGAGCGGCTATAAGCGAACTTTCATAAGCGATAGTTCGTCCGCCATGTTGGCCGGTCGTGAAGACATTCCGGAATATATGCATGGACTCCGCGTGGAGGGGTGTGGTTGCCGAAATAACGTCATTTTGACTTGTGCAGGCGTGCGGAGCTTAAACTAAGCCAACACTGAAGAAAAGGGTATACGTAATTAAGATGAAAGATAGATGAAGCAAAGTGAAATAAATTGATGTAAGTATGAAAATGAATGCTTATTGTAGATTTGGAAATATCTTACTTTTTTTTATATTTTTTTTTTCAATCTTGGATGGTTTTGTTTTTAACTTCAGTCAGATTATGGGTTGCACAACATGTTTTTTTTAATGTATACGCCCGAGACATATATTACTAATATTTGCTATTGTGAAAAGTCCACTGTTGTGAAAATGTTTTGGCTGCAAATATGATTTCGCTCTAGAGGAGTTCTACATCACTGAACTTTAAGAGGGGCTTGTCACTTGAGTGCTCCTCTCAAGGGGAGTGGTATCTTGCCATTACACCCCAAATTTAATACACTTTTGAGTTATTGGACCAATATTTTTGAAAAAATATTTTCTTAGTGTGTGGGTCGTGGGTGATTATTACGGCATTTGATGACCCAGTAAAGGAGTGGGGGCCCACCCTTAGTAAAAATATTGGAGAACATATCAGAGAAAAAAAAAAAAACATGCATGACAATTTTGTGTTTCTTTATTTGAATTAACTGCTCGTCCCAGCAAAGAGAGAAACCGAAAAGAAAATAGATGAATGGATGTTTGTTCAGTGTTTAGGACCGTCACAAATTTGCACCAAATCCATCCAAATGCATAAACAGTAGCAACTATGCTATTTATATATATATATATATATATATATATATATATATATATATATATATATATATATATATATATATATATAGTGAAGAAGTCTGCCAAACTGTTTTCACGTTGGTCACCTGATTTTCTCTCCCTCATTTTTCTCTCTTTCACTCTCACCTCTTGTTATTTTTCATGTATCTTCAGCCTTATGGCTGCAGTACAAAGATGGAGCAAAGGAGGTAGTAACCGTCCTCTGGTGTGCTTTCCTTTGAGGCAATGTGTCACTGTTGACCCACTCACATTTGCTGTGTGGACTATTCTCTCATTCACACTCTTTTCTATATGTACCTTTCTTCTGCACCAGATTTTTCCATCCAGTCTTCTGACACACCTGCTGCATGAAGGCTCGAAAAGATTATACACGCTAAAGACGGCGTTCATCGAGAACTGAGGATGTGTGGAAATCCTGGAACGTGAGATTTGTGAATGTCATTCCGATACATTAAAAGCTAGTTATAAAATAATGGCAATTAAAGGGAGTCCTGCACATATTTGTTATCAACAAGCTGGTTCCATCCTGCTGTATTCATTCTTCGTTCAAAAAAAAAAATCTCTCGTCTCTTCATGCTGGCCCACCCCATCTTTGAAATCAACTCTCAATTCGCAGTTGTAAGCGCTCATAGTAAACAAATGGCAAAAACACAGTCCACCAGGACTGCCATTCACCGCCCATAAATACTACTAAAATGCTGAAGTCACAACTCGCTGTGTCTTTAATCCACTCAATTTTTGTTATTTATTTTTCTTTTACTCAAACTCTGGTTGGAGAACCCTGCTCTACTGCACACTGAAATCAATTAGCTTGGTAATGCGACAGACTTGGTGTTTGGGCAGAGCTACTGAAGCACTACTGTAGGTGTATGCCAACACTAGTAAGCTCGGACGAGACCATAGAAATGGTGGCCATTGGGAATCCTGGGAGATTCCCAAATGACGAGTCCATTCCTGGCTGAAATCGCTGCTAATCATTGCCAATCTACAGACCCCCCCCCCCCCCCCCCCCCACCCCGTTACATTTAAAAATGAGCGTGCTAAAACTTTGCATATACATATACAGTTTGTCTTGTCTTTATACAGTAGATGTATCTTTCCAAATCATTCTATTATAACTCAAATGATTTCAAAGCATTCCACAGAATTCCACATTGCCATACTTTTTCATTCAGCTTTCAGCATTCATACACAATTTCTTCAGAAATTGATTTATCAAGTTCAATATTACACACAGTCTGGAATGAGTTATTTATACTGATTCATGGTAAATGGAAGTCTGCTGTGATTAGATTTTTTTTTCAAATATTTTGGACTACATCCAAAAAGCATGAAGGTTTGATTATTCTGCGCTTTTTTGCCTTCCAGGTAATGCATGGGCAATATATTGACACTTCATGCACACACTGTACACCAGGGGTGTCAAACTCATTTTCATGGTGGGCCACAATGTAATTATGGTTTCTGTCAGAGGGCCAAAATGACTTTGAAGTCAAATACATTTTTAAGTTCCTCAAATACTTATGCTAGTTTTGAAATCAAAGGCTGGTAGAAGCCCCCCCCCCCCCCCCCCCCCCCCCCCCCCCCGACTTTAAAAAAATTGAAGCCAACTCGCAAAATTGGTATTTTAGTCAAATCAGCATTTCGCGGACCACATAAAATGAAGTGGCGGGCCGGATCTTGCCCCCTGGCCTTGAGTTTGACACCTGCTCTAGACCTATTTACAAGCCACTACAGTCTTAATTGTGAGCAAATAGATGTGGGCATGGGCTGGTGAAGGGGATGCCCTGTCATGATGTTGGTTTTTACTTATAAATAAATCATAAGGTGTTTTGAAAGTAAAAATTCAGCAGTGAAAGGGTAACCAGAGGTGAAAGTAATAAGCAGCTAAAATCGACAGTGCCCTTTGATTTCATAATGTTGGTAATGGTGATCAACCTTTGAGGCACATTTCTACTTTCCTATCCCGTACTACCACTTGTACTGCACCCTTCAAGTTCACCAACTGACTTGACCTTGTTGGACAATTTAATGAAAGCACAGTGCGCATACTGTTCATGCATCTATGTCCTAGATGATTGTGGAAAAGAAAGATGATAGCGGATGAAGCTTTTTATTCTTGCACCTGTGGGACTCCAACACCCCACTGCTATCCTTCTTCTTTTCCATTCCCCTCTTTCCATGTCTTCATCTTCTTCACTCTTCTTCCCTGTATTCCTCTGGATGGGTGAGAGTGGGGGGGTGCTGATCCCAAGCCCAGTACTCTGATTAAAAGGAACCATCTCAGCTGGGGGAAACATGAGCAACGCTCCCGTGACAGCTTGGGATGCCGGCTTCGGATTGGCTGCTTGATGTATAATTCAGGTTAGAAGCGAGATCTTAATGAGCCGGGGTAATGATGTTGACAAGTGTTTCGGCAAAGATGAAAACTGCTTGTGGATGCATACTGGCTTCTAAATGAATTTAGAGTGACAACATGTTGCTGGATTGTATGAAACACATGACATAAAGAATGAAATAGGAGTACAATGTTAAGGATTTTCAACATTGAATGCCAAAACAAACATCTCTCTATAATGATTTCAGGCTTTTTTTTCTTTTTAATCAATTGCAAAACACATTCTTTAAAAGAAAAAAGGTGTTGACCACCTTGTACTTGGCTTTGGCTGAGTGAAGATCTTATGCCCGTTCAGGGGCTTTTCCACTGCACAGTACCTACTTTAGCAGGTTTTTTCTACTCAAAGTTTTGGATTTGACTTGGTCTTGACTTCTTAAAGCCTTAAGTAAAGACTCGATTTTAACTAGACCTCACATCCTGTCAGTCTTGTCTTTTAACAAGACTCAGGGACCAGAAAATGGCTAGTTCTAAATGTGCAACTGACCATTCAATGTTGTAGGCACCAGCAAGCCAGCGGCCCTAGTGAGCATAAGCAGCTAAAGAAAATGGATGGACGGATGTGCTGCAGGAAATACAATATACATTAATTCAAAAAAATGGTTACATTGTGTTCCATCACTTGACAAAATAAATTTAGGTAAATTAAACACAACCTTTTTTTCTGTCTTCATTTTACTCTAAAAGTAATGTGTTTGGCCACAGTTTAAACAGAGTAAAATGTACATTTGGATTTACGGATTACTTTACTATCTTCCAAGTGTAAATTAGAATTTTAAATTTTACTTTGGTACCAAATATAATCTTTTTAGAGTACAATGTATTTGAAATTTACTTTGTGTGAATAACTGTGTGTGTGTGTGTGTGTGTGTGTGTGTGTGTGGGGGGGGGGGTATTTTACAGGTTGCTTAAATTTTTATCCCGCTTTTCATACACAAGGTATTTAGTATGCATCACACACTGGTATTAAGAGTATAATTAAAGGCAGTTACAAACAGTAAAAAAAAATAAAAGCAAAGTTAAATAAAAATAGCTAGCAAAATTACTGGTGATGCAAATTGTGTAAATAGTGCAAGATTTTCTAACACATGATTATAAAAAATACTTTGAAAGACCTTTTAGTATTGGAAATGAGTGTAGTTTCTGAACAGGACGTAAACACATTGCACTTTATTAGCATCTTTTGAGGCTTTTTAATAATTTATTGCTTATTCATCACTTCACTGATAATAAAGTAGACCAGAGAGACCATATTATACACAAGTACAGAGACGCAATAAAATCTTTCAAAGATAACTTTAGGGGGAGTATTATACACAGGTGCTTGTTATTTACAGGAATTTATGGTCAATCTATTTTGGCCTTCACCAACATTGTACCCATGTGCCACGAGCCTAAAATGTTTCACCCTTTTGTACATGCATGTGTTTATTTTCTGGCGGGAAGTGTAACTTTGTAAAGAATAGAAAACTGTATATGGGAAGAAAGCTTGACTGACTCTTGTCAGTAAGGTGGATTTGCTCACATAACTCCTCCAAGCTTCTGCGCTGGTGTGCGACTTGTCTTTTTTCCAAATGGCTTTTCACAATGTAAGCTGATGCTGCTTGTCAGCATCCTCACCACACGCTCGGCGAGCTGCTTCACTCCTGCCTTTCTTTCATGCACGCTCGCGCCGTTTGCTACCTGTAAAACCGTCAGAGCCTCGGAGGTAGTTGGTGGTGAGCTGCAGAGAGAGGAGGGGAATCTAGATCCCTGCTGAAATATTTAGTAAAGCTCTGCATGCTGCAGGGAGGAAAAAAAAAGACACACCACGTTCTGAATGTTTTGCTTGCTTGTCGCTGCATTTTCCAGCCGGTTGCTGAAAGACAGTGACAAATATAGCTGATTTATTCCACAGCCTTTAAAGCAGATGCATTTTTGTACCTGATGTTGCATCCATTTAATAATTAACACTCCGGTTCCATGCCACAAGAGCTGAGGACCGCGAAGACTCAGCAATTGCACAAGCTCAGACAATTTGAACAAAATCTCCACTTCCTACCCCTAACTCAACTGACTCGGCTCAAATCTGCCTTTAATGCGAGTGTGGCTGGCACACAATAGACAGGGTAATTTGTAAAGAGTGTGAGGATGAGAAGAGCTTTGTGGCCGGTGTCAGAGGAGATGATCACAAGATCCAGGAGCAAAGAAACCAGCCAACTAGACTGGATACAGACTTAATTCCCCCGACCCTGAAAAAAAGAGATTCAAACGATATCTCTGCGGTGAAAATTCCATTTTGCTATTTATGCTTTGGTTGTTTGAAATGCTCAATGTTGATGATGGCACAAATGCGCTTGGTGAGCGGATAGGGGAGGAACAGCATCATCTCTGCAATTACAGAAAGGTCACAACCCGTGCTTGTTGAACTGCTTGTCTTCTGTTACAAAATTCCTCGGCAAAGGCAGAACTGACACCGCTGCCTAGGAGCGATTAGTCTCTGGCTTCTTGGAATTAAGAAACAATGACGTCTTATGTCACAAGGAAGGAAAATGTTGAACATCTCACTAATTGGTGGATTTTGATTGCTCTTTTGGGCAGAACCATAGAGTAGTGGTTAGTACTTTGTCCTGACAGTTTTGATATTCTGGATTTGCAAGACATAATCGGTCACTTTAAGTGGAGCTTACATTTTTTTCTAGACTCTCCAGTTACTTCCCAAAGTACACTTATTAAGTTGAAGATTGTAAGAATTTCTACTAGTGTAAATGGTTTTTGTTTAATCATATATTGTTCTGTGATCAAGTTTGTAATTCAATTGACTTGTACTTCAAATTCATTTTCTCAGAATTTGTCAGGTATTGAGATGTGGTGTTTTCTTTTTCTTTTTGTCTTGTTTTCTTGTCTTGTTTTTTTTGTCAAGTTGTTCGCTGATTTCTTGTCCTATGTCAGTATCTGGTTAGTGTCTTTGTGTCAATCTTTCCTCTTGTGTCAGCCAGTCAGCTCCCTGCAACACTTGTGTCTTGTTGAGTTGTTCATCATTGTCTTGTCAGTTTGGAGTGTATTTAGTTTCCTATTTTCTTTCAGTTCTTTTTGGGTCATTGTCATCACCCAATTTGTCGTTAAGTGTGTTTCTATTTTTCAAGTTCATTATCCAGGACTTTTGGTGTAAGTATGTTTCTGGTTTCTGGTTGTTTCTTTGAAAGCCATTTTTAACCTTGGTTATTATTATAATTTTCTTCCCTTAGGCAATTTGTGCAGCCCGCACAAATCAGCTTCCCTGATTTTGGGTCCACATCCTCCTCAAACCTCACATGCACGCACGAGAACTGACAAAATTCAATCAAAATGATCATGTTCCAGACCCCCCGACACACACCCACACTCATTTTTTATTACATTTTTTTAGGAAAGAAAAATAGAACTGCATTGTAAAGTATAAATATAAATAGATAAACGGGAATATAGGAAATCGCTTTTTAAAAGCTGCAATTAGGGTGATTGTTATATCCATATGCACATTCATATTATGATGCAGATGATGTGCCTTTACGATGGTGTAGTTTAGCTAATGATGTCAGGGGTCTCAACTTAATGGTAAATATAAGCAATCCCCATTGCTTCTTGCATCATAGAGCATGTATGTGTTTGATTGCCAATCCATTTAAGAAAAAACAAACAAAAAACAGCAAATGTGCATTGCTCTCTTTTTCTTTTCCCACGTCACCTGAGCGGTGGTGTTTCTGAACCTTGCTTGAAATTTAAAAAATCACATCTGTGAGTCCAGTGGATCTTCAGTGGAGGTTGATCCGCACGACTTGGAAGTGGTCTCAAATGACTTCTCTCGTTCTCTTTGAATGTAATGTCAGTCGTGCAACGTGACTCTAGAAATGGCAAACCGCACATCTGCACCGTGTAGTGTTCACTTGGAACTTGGTCTTTGGGTGCCTCAAATAGCTTTGCTACACAATGCGATGTCATAAGAATAGAATGCTAATTTTGATACGTTCATTGACTTGTTTATAGAATGATTCAGGGTCATTTGGTAATAGGTTGGAGACTCTTAGGTGTATTGCACCTCTGGAATAAGTGTGCTTTGCTGACCTCCGTCTTTCCCTTGATCGTTCTGAGGACAGGCAAAAAAGAAAATGATTAGATGCATAGGTTCCAATTCTACTACAATATTCCCTCTATGTGACAAGGTTTAGTGTCAAGAGGAAAAAAAAATATGCCTTTCAAACAATTTAATTTCCAGAGCTATACCTAAAAGTCAAATTTTAAAAAAGTGTCAATAGTGCACCTAAATTTTGTCTTGATTGTCCTGATTTTCATTGCTCTCTTTCTTTGTTGTTGTTTATTTTGTAATACATTTTAAACATGTTTTTCCTCAACTTGATCAGCGGCAGGCAAGAAACATCAAGACCACAGAGACAGCTCTAATCATTAGAAGTCCACAGGTTAAAAAAAACCTGGACACGCTTTCTCTACTGGTAAAGTAGTGGAACATGAAACTGAATAAGTATAGTATAAACAATATATAAGAGGTAGATTAAATATAATGTAATTATAGCACATTAAACATGGTGCATTAAATATGTTGGAAAATTGTCTAGCATGTGGAAGAATTGAACTTGATATTATAATGGAACATTTGTGGTTTACAACATGGTTCACTGGGAACTACAATACATTTATATGGAGAATAAAGAAGTCGGCTATAGGTGCTAAATAAGAATTTGGCACAGCAGTGAAAGCCTCAGTGCTGGTTTAATTTAATGTGAAATTGCTGGCGTGCATGCAAAATAAATCCCCCCCAATCCTCGACCTGCTTGTTTTTATTTTTTTCATTGTTGTTTTTAAACTCATTGGAGCATCCCTCATTTGGGAATAAATGTGTGCGAACAACTTTTTTTTTTTTTACATTCAGTGTGCGCGTGGGTGTGTGTGTAAGGCAAAAAAGAACAAAAACAATTATAGTTTCCTTGTAGTTGGACTCCCTGCTGAGGTGTTTCGATTTCCTTATTGGTTAGCCTTATTTTTAAAAGTTTCCTTCTGATCATATCGGATAAAAAGTGTGACAATGACAACTGAACCATAAATGGAAACAAGTCTGACTCATACTGTAAGAGCAGTTCATTTGTCATATGCCATTCATACATCTGTCTTTATAGAATGCTTGCTTATAGTTTTTTGGCCTAAAATGATGAGTTGTATTTTTATATTTTTTGGGGGGGGTGTAAAATGTACATTCTCTGTACCTTTAATTAATGTATCAGGAGCCTTGGCCGATTATTTAAATGTAATTCACTATTTATATTTTGCTATAGGTAATAATATACAATTTTCAGAGGTTTTCTGTCTGCAACTTTTGTTCTATATCCTCAAACTTCATGGCAGCAATCCCTTCCATAGGTTGAATTATGTATTGAAATCTAACATTTTCCATGCATTATCTCTGCACAGCGCAATTATGCAGTTCATATGATTTACAGGCAAATGTGAAAATCTTCCAGTCCTGTACATGCTTCTTTTTAGCATGCCACCAGTTATATTTCACAACTCATCTATTATTCCTCTAAAAACTGAATGCAGCTCGGGGTGTCTCACAATTAAAAGCTAAATGTCAGATTTAGACGCTGCCAACACGCTTGACCAAAAATAATTGCACCCTATGTGGTGTCATAATAAGCTCAGATAAACTTAGATCAAAACGCTTTTGAGAAGAAACAGGCAGACTTTCTTGTCAGCATCAATTTGTCTGCTTGATTTCTTTTTAGTTTTGATTTCCTGCTTCCATCTGGATGAGTTTTTTTCTTTTCAACTATTCTTTGAAAAACAAAGTCTGATCGCATCCTAAAACAAAAGTTTATTTCCGTCCATGCTCGGAAAAATGGGACACGATACTAATTCAAGAATTTTACAACAATCCGGCTGAGTTGTTACAATGGGCCGAGTGAAAAATCTGTCATCTTCTGTAGTGGCTCGTGGGAGTTGATGAGGGAGGGAGGCAGTGTTGTTTGTCCTGTGATCAGCCTAGAAGGTTTTTTTTTTTTTTTTTTTTTTTGCAGGCCAGATAGGTGGAGGTGGATTTATGTCATGGCTATATTTTGTGCACGATATGCAACTTTCAGGATCCTACTCGCTCTGTGAAAGGAAACAAGCGTGGAGGCAGGCACGCACTGACGTCCTTCCTGAGCTCTGCACAGCTTCACATCGCTTATACAAGAACATCCCTCCACACACACACTGCACTTGCTCACTGATGTTGAGAGGTTTGTATGTGAGCAGCACTATGTTTACTCGGAAGCCTGATACTGGAGTGAGATTATGAAACAAATTTAGAAGAAAATACACACATTTCTGAGCTTTTATTTTCCCCACTGCACCCACTGGTGTGTTATGACATCTACACTATTTAGGAGGAGGCTATATCTTCTAATTAAAATTAAATCTCATTATGTACAGTAGTGAACCCCAGCTAGTGTGTGGGTTAGACTTAACAGTAGGACGTCTGCCATGGCACAACCGCCATTTAAATACACTGACTTGCATGTGGCTGCAATTACTGACACCCAGTTTCACCTGTCATCACGCCATTGTAGACTGTTCCTTGGCCAGATTTGATGGCCACTTTTCTCCACTCTTCTGTGTCCTAAAAACATTTAATAGTGAAGCATGAGAGTGGAAAATGTGCATCGTCTACTGAAGCCTATCTATCTATCTATCTATCTATCTATCTATCTATCTATCTATCTATCTATCTATCTATCTATCTATCTATCTATCTATCTATCTATCTATCTATCTATCTATCTATCTATCTTTCTGTCTGTCTGTCTGTCTGTCTGTCTGTCTGTCTGTCTGTCTGTCTGTCTGTCTGTCTGTCTATCTATCTATCTATCTATCTATCTATCTATCTATCTATCTATCTATCTATCTATCTATCCATCCATCCATCCATCCATCCATCCATCCATCCATCTATCTATCTATTTATCTATAATATGTTTTGATGAAACAAGGCGTATGTCAGGGATATTAGTATTGAGTTAAAGATAAAAACTAACCCTAATCCAATATTTTGTTCGATACATCAACAACTTGCTTAATTAAGGTCTTGAGTTTCGTTTCCCACCAGCCAAAAAGTTCAAATTGTAATGAAATTGTTTGAAAATAAGAGATAAGTAAACCATTCACACAACTACTAATGAGTTTTTTTTTTTTTAATCCTACGAGCTAGCTAGCGCGTCCTTTTGAATTTGTCACTGAGAGACGAAGTCCTTGTCCTGTTACATGAATGGACAAAATGACCAATAAATCAAAAACATCAATAATGTGACTCTTTAGCACAACACTGAACAGAAACAAGATGGATGAATATTGGTAGCAACTGTGCCAACACGCCTGTATATTATATACACTGTACATGCTGTTCCTCGCCTCATGGCAGGAGATCAGCATGTCATCCAAACAGCAGCAAACAATCCAAATGAGAAATGCCTTTGATGCAAAGATCAAAGAATTGGATAAGATACAGCAAAAGTGTGCAAAAGTATTTTTGGGTTTTAGGCCAACGAATCGTTTTTGCCAAATTGCATCTATTGTGATGTTAAACTTAATCCGTTTTTAAAGTGTTCAAATCTCAAATGTTGTCCTTAGCTCCTGTGGTCATTTAAGACTCCCTGAAAATTTCAGTTTAATGTCTTTTTCCTACGATACTGTTTGCTATGGACATTTGTTGCAAATTTACAATTCTTCTCAAAAGTAGGGATTTCAACTTGGCAAAATTTAACTTTGTCAGTTTTTGAGCTACCACCATGTATAATATACACAATTCTACATGTAGAATCCAAATATATTAATATCTCCATTTTGATTTGCAGAGACTTGTCTGGTTATGTGAAAACACATCACATAGAGTATATCCATCCACTCTGGTCTTCCCGTGGTAGCTACACTTGCGTTCGTCCTCGCCTCCTCCGCCAGCCATCTGGACGTAGTTGCTCCCATGCATGGAGACAGCGCTACATGTCTATAGCGGGAGGTTATGTTTGTTTGCTTGAGAGTTAATGAATCAGCAGAATGGCACTCAAACTAGCACTCAACTTAAATGGGCTTTTTGCTCAACTCAATTTGCTGAAGAAGTACAGAGATTTTTGGGTTTTTTTGGTCCGTGACGCAGTGTTTTTGCTCCTTGGCAGATCTTCTAAGATGTGCATGCACAGGAACTTGGCCCATGCATTCCACTATAGTGTAGTTGAGCATTACTTAATGTTGCCTTGTTGAATGCGTGTTCTCCTGAAGTCTGCAAACGTCTCTTTCATCTTCTTTACCTTCAAGCGGAGTTTCATTGTTTTGCAACACATGGTCAGTCTGCTTACCTCACTCTTGTAGATTGTGTCGTCATTGCTGTTTATGAAACCCACCAAAGTTATATCATCTGCAATTTTGATAAGAAGAAGTTTGCAGCCGGATGCTGGAGTGCATTCATGGGTCATTAAAGTTAAGAGGACACACATCTTTGTGGAGATCCTGTGGTTGTCTTCATGGTGCTGAATGTATTCTTGCCGACTCAAACCGTCAAGTTAGGGAGTCCAACAGCCCGTTACACAGAGATGTGCTGAGTCCTAGCTGGTCAGGTTTGTGGATGAGCTGCTAGGGGATTATGGTGTTGAATTTAAAGATGAAGTTCAACAACTACATTCTCATGTGTTTTTGGCCTAGTTGGAGGTTTGTCCTTACCAGGCGATGTTATAGAGAACTAGATGAAAGGAAAAATGGATGAATGAATGGATAGATCAAAAAAATAATTGATGATATGCATTAGAAGCAGAAGCATTAAAAAGATGACTAGATGACTACTTAGACAGGTTGATAAAAAGAAAATTGAAGAATTGATATAATCATCAATGAGATGATTCGTGATGAGTTGGAAGACACATTGACAAATAGAATGGCTGATGAATTGATCAAGACAATGATGATTGATAGAGATCAATATACAGATGAAGATAAGGATAAATGAACATAAATGGCTGAATACTAGTGCATAGCAAAACTGCCTCTTGTATGGTTTCAGTTGGGCTCCAACATATGAGTCACTAATGTGGATCAGTAAATGGATCGATTCATTAGTGGATTGATGAATGTCCACTACCGCGGATACATATTTGCTCCCTGATGCGGGATAGAGCCTCACTTTTAGTGAAAAGGAAAACAATTATTGCTTTTATTAAGGTGAATAGAATGTGTTTATTGACAATACAACATAAACAGTGGAAATTAAGTCTATTTGCGTCATGATGTCTTTCGTCTTACATCCTGATTTTAATCTGGTTAACGCAATTAACATAAAAACCTTCACTATAAATCATGTAAATGAGTATATTTTTAATGTTTCAGAAATCCAAATTTTGACATAACCCAACCTTAACGCAAAGTTTGCCTACAAGCAAATACAGTCAAGGTATAGCAAGAAGGAATGATGGATGGCCGATGGATGGTAAATCAAGAGAAGATGGAAATGTGAAGAACAAAAGAGTGATTGTTTTTAAATGTTGTCGTTTATGCACTTTTAGCTTCCTCCAGGATCTAATTTGTGACGGCAAGGATTGGTTTTGAACTACCTGCAATTAGTTTAAGACAAAAATGCGAAAGTGCGAAAAACAATCTCACCTAGTCTGCTAAACAGATCACTGATCTCCACATACGTATGATGTTTACATCAATCAATGTGTCACCAAGCGAAAAAATGTCTGTTCTCATTAAATGTAGTGGCACATGTAAATAAATGCAAGATTCAAATAGATCCCGTCACAGGTAAACATTTCATCAAAGTACCTCAGTGAGTATAATCTAAATGGCAATGAAAAAAAAAGCTGGCAACCTGGCGATTTGTTGGCAAGATGCTGGTTAGATGGGGAGACTAGTGGATTGAAAGACTGAAGAGAGAAAGATTGATGTAGGAAATAGCAAATACATTGATAGCTTGATCAACTGACAGATAGATGAGAATGATGAATTAAAAATAATAATTTCCTTAGAGGGTTGGGGGGATGAACAGATGACAGAACAAGAGATGGAGCAGGTAACTAGATTGATAGATGCATTGCTAGATAATGAACGTGAGGGAGACAAATACAGATGAAAAGAATATTGGATGATAGATGGAAAGCAAGAATGAGAGTACAATGCCTAATGTATGTTAAGGTGTATAGATTATTCCATGAGAAAAATCAAGTAAATGACTGCCTGATGATGACGAATGATACAGCAGTGATGGAATGATGTGTTTCGGCATTCGGTGGGCACTAGGACCATGGGCAGACCGGTCACACTGCAACCACAGAGCTGTGCTGTAGAGGAACATCCCCCTCCTCTCTCTCTCTCTCTCTCTCTCTCTCTCTCACTCTCTTTCTCCCTCCTTCACCGTCTTCCCTCTCTCTCTCCATCCTCCCCCTTATTGGATGTGACCATTTTTCTGCGTGCATTCATTTGCCGCCTTCCCTCCCTGCACATCAGCGTAGCCGCACGAGGAGCAGCGCATCTGGGATGGCCAAGGATTAGACACAGGGCATTCTTTGCCTCATAAAGTCATCAGGAGGGAGACAGGGGGGTGACTCTTGGGAACCCTCACCCCCCAACCTTCTTGCTTTTTTTCGCCCATTTAAATATCCACTTAAGAGCTCCTGACGCACTTGTCAGCCTCCGTTCTTTTCATCTTCTGACAAGATTTGTGTCTCCTTTTGGGATTATTAGGGTCTGAATGGGTGACCTCACTTCCCATCCATTCATCCATCCATCTTATGGAACCTTCCTCTTTTCCTCTCACTCGGAGTTGTCATGTCCAAAGACGACTCGCCCCCTTACTGATTGACTGACTCGGGAAAGAGCTCCGGAGCATTTTGAAATTCGAATCTTTTGGGAATCCAGTTGAAGGTAGGCCAGGTACCCCCTTCCCTCCCGACCCATTCAATACATTTTAATACTCTTTAAAGTTTGCGCTTTACTGCTGTGAATGGATTAAGATATGTGCCAACATCAAGTTAAGAGGGAAAATATTTTTAATAATTATTTAAAAAAAAAACACGCAGATGTATCATTATCCCATTTTTTTTCTGTCGCAGTGTGGGGGCAGACTGGTGTCTCTTTTGGAATGTGCCTCTTATTTATCTCACAGCTCTTTTGCCAGTTTAATCGTGGATACACCGGAGAAGCCATCTGCAGTGCAGACACACACGCACATTCAGACACACGAACACACACTCACACACACACAGAGGAAGGGGATTCAGATAAAGGTGTAATAGAAAGCAGCAGCTGTCCCTTTAAAGCTATAAAAACGTCCATTATAAATAATAATAATACTACGCAATGACAGCTTTAATGTGAATGACTCACCCGGATACTTTTTAATTTCTATTGGCTGCAAAACAACTTCTTCTGATGCGTAGTCGCCAACCATTATTGTGGTTGGGGTGGAGGATATAATTGATTCAATGGATCGTGTGCACGCAACACTGCACAAGACCCGATACTTACACGTACATTATAGCTTGGTTGTCAGGCTCCACGCCTAAGTCCATCTCGAATCTGTACGGTAACTCTACTGTAAGACTTTGCTCATATGTCATGGCGGGAAGGGCTGCCAACTTTCAGTAAATCAAAATGACGCTGGATTCCGGGTTCCCATTTGTCTATCAGTCAGGGTTCCCATCTATCTATCTATCTATCTATCTATCTATCTATCTATCTATCTATCTATCTATCTATCTATCTATCTATCTATCTATCTATCTATCTATCTATCTATCTATCTATCTATCTATCTATCTATCTATCTATCTATCTATCTATCTATCTATCTATCTATCTATCTATCTATCTATCTCTTTCATTATTTGTCACATCTCCATCCACCCATCCATCTGGTTGTGCAGTGATTGACAGGTGGGAAATGAAGCACTGGGCCAAAATGTTTTTAGGGCTTAAAAAAATAAACTGACTTTGCAATATTGGTCGTTTTGGCAACATGCAGAAAGTATGCTAATCGTACTACATCAAAATGGGAAACCTATGAGGGGTATTAATAATCAGCCTTTTTTCCCTTACAAGCAGAAGGTATAGTGGCCCTAAAGGGTCAAAAGAGAAACACAAACGAGGTAGTATTTGGCCTTACCCAAGGCCTACATATTTGGCTGTTATAGGAGTAGTATTAGTTTTGGTGGTTGTTGCACTGGTTCTTACGTCTCTATTTGTCAAACACAGGCCTTGGCATGGTGGTCCTAAAAACACAAAGGAGGACATCCACATGTAGGGGGCACAAATGCTTGACTCACTTTAGGCCTATTTTAAGGGTTTAGTCGGAGGTCACTACTACTATATTTGCCCTAAATGGCCAGAAAAAGGGCATGCAAAATCTCAACGCAGCCGAGCCAAAGGCATGGGATATTGAAAGCAACGGTAGAAGAAGAAGATAAATTTGCAGGTTCACGTCAGCCATTTTGTTGAATACACTACCAAAATGTATGGTGACCCACGGAGATCTGAAAGGAACAGCGATGCAATTTCTCTAACTGCCTTTAATGTTTGGATGTGTTTTACATGTTGATCCCATCTATGCAAATGTTGATGCAGAGTACTGAGTTCTTCGAGTTCCTCGGCTTGCCGTGATAGGCTGTCTTGTATCAACCAGCATTTTATGACTATTCAAACCCTGGTTCTTGAGGGAATTTAAGACAGAAGAGTCAGGGATGCCATTTAGTGGAGATTTGGGCGGTGATAACATTGCTTTTCTGTCACACAGAGGGCGGGAGACTAGACATGTGGAACTGTCCGTGGTACTTGAAAAGACAGCTCCTTTGTTCCACTCTTGCTTGTTGAAGATGTTCAGCTGGCCCTCGGGCCTCTCAGCATCGTCACTTAAAATATTTGAGAGGCATCTAAGCATTGTGTTTTTGTGCGTGTTGACATTTTCGCAGTTGCACTAACTGTGTTATCTGTTTTATATTGCACACCGGTGACATTCCCTCTGCCCAGCATCGGCATGTGAATTATGCTAATACCCTTCATACATATTTCATACAAGCTGTCTTAATTATGACATCAATTCCCCGTGTAGCCCCACTCAAACTCCTCTGCCCTATGCCTCGCTCAGCACCATTGTGGAGCGGCACTCAGTTTCCTAATAACTTGATTGACCAAACTTGTTACATATACAACGATTTCATGGCATCCGTTCAAGCAATACAATGGAGTGCGTTACTTAGCTTCAACCGAAGGAGGTGGTGTTGACTAGTTTGCTGTCTAAATCAGACAACATACTGTATAACCTAAGGCCCACATGCGTGATTAACTTATTTTGCAGCACGAGGGTGACAAAATATTAGGGTCCCCCTCTCTGACAATAGAGACTCTCCTTTCATTAAGGTGCATGCCCCCCACCCCTGATTGACTCGACCGTGCTTGCTACCCGCCGTTGGAAGGCGATCCCATAGAGAAGCGCATCGACGGAGCAGGTGGACGCTGAGCACAAGCGCTTGTGTGGCCTCAGGCAGAAAGCCGGTGGTGGTGGCAGGGAAAGGGGGAAACACGCTCGGGGGGAGTCCTGCTGATCACACGGCAGATTGGGAGGCCTCCGAGCCAACGTCTGTCGCTCCACGCCTCCGGGGAGAAAGGCGGGGAATGGGTGGAGCTAACCCAGATCTACATCCAAAATACACTCGACTTGAAACAGTTAATTTTCCTGTCCTGTTTAAATATTTGTATCTGCATTCAATCAGTTGGTGAGAAAATTACAGATTAAACACAAAAACTGAAATTGGTTAACTCGAGATTTTTCAGGAAGGTGAAATTTCACCCATATGGTGACATGTCAAAGTTCAACTTCGTCATGACATTACTAGGAGTGTACCATCTATTAGACAAAATACTTTGTGAGAATAATGTGGAAAAAAACGGCTCCAATATGGTCCCAATACTGCACAAGAGTTAAAACCAACAATTAGGTTTTTTTTTTCCAATCTAAAGTGTGTTCATACACAAAAACTTTGTCATTCGACAAATCATTGTCTTTACATAGTGGTATAATGGAACCAGCAGAAAGCGTTTATGGATTAACAAATGTTTTGTGCAATCTACTTTAATAATTAAAATAGAACTAATGGGTGTGTGTGTGTGTGTGTATATATATATATATATATATATATATATATATATATATATATATATATATATATATATATATATATATATATACACACACACACACACATACATAGATACACACACCCATTAGTTATGTAGCCATTTTTTTTCGTATAATGCCGTTTTGTTTTGTTTTCGTATTGTGCCATTATTTTTTGCTTCTTTTTCAGTTGATGCCATGAAGTGGACTGGTGAACGTTTATCAAAACAAACGAATCTGGGACAGGATCATGTCTACGAAGTTTGAAGTGCAAATGGAATGCTCGTGTTGCAGTTACAGATTAGTTTGTTTTGAGGAACGTTTCCACAGTGAAAGTACAATCTTCTCTGGTGTATTTTATTATTTTATTCCTTAACTCTGGAAGGTAGCTCACCAGATTTATTTCTGCTAGTAAATTGTGCCACTAATGCCAATGCAAAAACAAATAAAGGTACAATGTCTAGAAGTCACTATTACACAATGTAGAAATAAGTTGCTCATGTTCCAATTAATTTGCTCTTAATTTTAAAGTTTCTGTTTCTGATTTTGAATTGAAAAAGCTTTTTTTCACTTTGCTGATACGTGCAAAAATCCTGTTAAAATTTTATATATATCCCGAAATGCCTTCACGTACCCATATTTGAGAAGTGCTGAAGAAGCAACAACACCCCCAGAAACAAACATATGCCTCCAGTTGCGCCTCACCTCAAAATTTGTCACAGGGAGTCAAAGGTTTTATTATTAATAGATTTACTGATTTCTATAGCTTCGCTCTTCACTGTGAAATCGTTCAACACCTACACTTTTCCAGGTGAAATGATTGAACACACACTTTTCCGCCGTTATTGCATCAACAAGCACTATGCCGTCGAGATCAAGCAAACTCAGCATCACATATGCACAACATCCCTTTTGCAATCAAAACATTGACTTTGTCGGAATGCCGATCAGATGAGTCACGCTCCGGCAAATAAAGCATGAAGCGTGCCTGCCTCTTTTGATGCTTGCCGCTCTGAAGTCCGTCCGCTTTGACGCGGACCCCTGAGAGGAGGCTGGTGGGCTGAGCTCCCACTGTGGCAGATTGATATTTGTAATTTAAGGGAAGCTGTCACGCAGCATCCTCCAGATGGAGAGTGCCGCAGAGGCGGCGGCGTCCATTTAACACGCTTTGTTTAGGAATAATCATTTGGATGCGGGAGCTGAGAATTTTTCATTTCCAGGCGCGGCAGCTTTGAGAGTTCAAACCGCTCAATTATTGAGGAATGGGCGTGAAGTCACATGACCATAAAACAAAAGGTGCTGCCGTCTGGGAATAAAAAGAAAAAAAAAAGGCACTGGTGCATCCTGGACCGTGTCAGGATGGTGAGGGCTGCTCAGTGATTTGTGTGCCTCCTGCAGCAATGTTAAGCTAGTCACATGTACGTTGTTTCACCTCCTCAACTGCCTTACCTTTGATATCTGTCTTGTCTTTAATGAAGTCCTAATCCATAAAGACAATTCTTGCTGTGATAAAGACAATTTGGAGTGATTAAAGGCCCTTCAGAAGAATCAAACTGGAAGCAAATCATTTCTTAGGCAGTTAAGGTCGCACAGGTTTGGTTGACTTTATATGCCTCATTAAATCTGAGCAGCTCATGATGTGAAACAACATCAAAATCTTATTTATCTACAGTGCGGGAGACTTGCTTGGAAACTAAAATATTTAATTTGCTCAACTGCATGAATGCTCAACTGATTGATTAATCATGTCTAATAGCAACTGAGGCAAAGTGGAGTGGACCATGGAGAGACTCGTGATTCCCGTATAACTGGTTTGCACTCAACATGGCATCCAACATCAACACAAGAGTCAAACTTAAGGCAAAAAGACAGATGAGGTTTGTCAACTTCATAATTAAAAATATCATAATTGCAAATTGTCTACACATTCAGTAAGATTGTTATATTGCAATTTACAAGCATTTTTTCACTTTTTTTTTCTAACCAACTTCCGATTCTGTAAGTAGTTATCTATCATGATGTCGCATATACAGTGAATTAGACAATCAAAATACATTTATGTTGCTTGACAGTCTTAATGGCCCTCCAAGAAAAGACATACCATATTTCTCTGAATACAAGTCAAGAATTTTGTCCTCATTTTTAACCCTCTATATTAAGAGGGGTTGACTTACAACCGCATAACTCGAACAGACCAATTTATCCACATATCTGTGTTTGAATAGCATTAATTCAAATGTGAAATAAGTAATATTATGCCTAATTGCCTCTTTGTTGAGGCAACGAGGCTGTGTCGCTCATTTTTTCGCCGGACTTTGATGCATTATGAAAATGGAAAGATGGCTTGACTCCTTGTCTCCTTCAGCTTGTGAACGTGTACAGGTGGGGGGAGAAAAAGCGAAGGTCACCGTTCCATGCTCTGATCTCAAAACAGTCATCACTTGGGTAAAGAAAGCTTGGGATATTATCCCAAGTAAGATGATCAGCAAATAACTACCGAAGACCTCCATTTCACACAAATTGGACAGGTCCAAAGGTGATTAGCCATGGAAGTGTAACAAAGATGTTGAAACGAAAAACGTCCTGGAGTTAAACGGGAGGAGCAATTTGGCGTGTCAGATAGTGATGACTACTTTGAGGGCTTTTTGACGTTAGTTTCAGCATTTGCGTCTATGCGTACACCTAGAATGTCTCACACTTGTTTTGTTTATGCTCCACCCCTCCCTCCCATAACCTTAACAGTATGTTATTCGATATACATTGTAGAAATGCCACTTAAAATAGCGTAATTTCATCACTTTAACAATGCACAAGATGTGTTATCATTGGGCAGCCATGATCTATGTGACCATTATAGTCAGGGGTTGACTTATATTGGCCTTTATGTAAAATGTTGTAAAATTCACCCATTGAAAATGCACAATTAAAGCAAAAAAAAAGGGGGGGGGGGGGTCGACTTATAAGCGAAGGTGACTTCTACTAGGACAAACACAGTAATTATGACCCGACCCCTGGGTTCGACACCCAGGTTTTCTTTCATTATTCGTCACAAAAGTCTTAAACTTAACTTTATTAAGTCATAATGCCAAGAAAATCATACTTTTGACCGGCTAGCCAGGAGATGACTAGCTACATAGCAAGCATTAGTGGTTAACATTTGCGCGCATTCCCCTTACACTGGGGTCAAATATCCAGCGGGTGTAAACAAAAACACAAACAGATTGGACAGCCAACTGCATCTGTGAATCATTTCTTTCCTGTAGTTACATGCAATGATATATTAGTGATTTAGTTAAGGTCCGCTCAGGTTAAGGCGAAGATCACGGTGACACACTTTTGTCAAGGCTCTGCACGCAACGTCGCCAAGGGGCCTTGACGTCTTGACGCCATTACCACATGATAGATGAGAACAGACTGAATATGAGGTCCAAACCCTCGCTTACAGTTTGACGTCGTCTTTTTTTTGCTTCCAAGTTGAAGATGGCTGTACACTTACATGCAAGCTTTTATCTCAGGTGGATTGACAAAGTAGCACCAAAGTGGTACAAATAAGCTAATATACTGTGAAATTTTAAGTTTGGCACTAGTAGTACAATCAACAGGTAACGGCAATTTAGCTTTCGTTTACATCTGAATCTTAAACAACTTTATTATTAGTTAAAAAAAAAAAGCACTACTTTTGTTATCGTCATCAACTCAACACCAAAACATTTGTGTTGCTATGGTCTTTATGGAGTTAGTATCTTGTTGCATGATGACAGCTACCCCAATCACTTTGGTTGCATTTTTTCTTTTTTAAATCAGCAGACAAAATATTTGTGGGCGTCAGAGTTGAAGAACTTGCCACATGGTCTGATGTAATGTGGTTTTCTTCTTTTGTTTGTACTTCATCTTTTGTAATCATTTGCACAATCAGGTCCACAGTAGATTTCCGTCTTTTGCAAATTAAGCATTTTATTATTGCTCACAGCAGTAGTGATAGTAGTGGTCCCAACCGCTCTTGACCAAAAATCCAGAGTCTGCTCTGTTCAAGACCAAGAAGTGACCGAGTAATAGCGCTTTGGACTCCAAGATGAGATGGAGACCCTTAAAAATGTCTAGACCATGACCAATCTCAAGAATTACAACGCTAGTACTTGGGTTACAAAATACATCTGTCAGTCACGTGGTACAATATGCTGAATTTAAAACAAATGGTGCTCTCTACAAAGTAATGTAGATGATCTACACATTTAACCTAGAAATAAAGATATTTTCCAGAGTAAAGGAACGTGCCTCACTGTTCCAATACTTTTGAAGAGGAATGTACAGATATTATTTTTTGAAGAAGGGCAGGATGAGCTATGAACTGTATTCACTTGTGTCCACATACAACCCACACACATGACATTGTAAAGCCTGCAAGAATGAAAAGCGAAGCCAAAGGAACTCAGGTTTTCCTTGCTCTAACATACAAACACGGTCAGTCTCTGAGAAACGTGTCAGACTAAACCGATGTTTTACTGGATGAAATCTCTTAAAATGATCTAATTTTATCTCTTGCACAGAATTGGAATGGAGAGCGACTGGCCACAGCGGTCCTTTGAGATGTTGCTTATGAAAATCTCTGCGCTTGCATTTACTCGAAAGAACAACATCGAAATCAGATTTGCTCGCAGCGGTGAAATATTAAGCCGCGATTTCTCTGCGGACTACACGGCGAGTAAGGAGCGACGAGGGACTCAATTTTCTGTTTGCCTTGTCAACTTGCGTCTGAAAGCGACTCCGATGGCCTCTGCTCTCACGCTGTGAAGTCCGAAAAAGCCAAACAACAAACAGGCCATGCGAGATCTGGCAAAGAAGGAATCGGAAGCGACGGGAGGCGGGAGAGGGCTCGCTGCTGTTTGTGGACATTTAATTTTGTCATCTGCAGTGCTGTGTGTTATGCTGCAATGAGTCTCCAGGGTTGTGCAGGGCAGCAATAAATGCGCTGTGTGCTGAACAGCCATCTTTGATGTCGACGAGAGGATACAAGCTATTAGCTCCCTTGCTCTGTAATGAGTGCGCCCCTGGTCCGAAGTGACTTTGGGCTTTTCAACACGCGTAATCATACCAAACTATTTTTCGGTCCGTCCTAGCCGTGCATTTTCTGGACTGATTATCCACTACAAGGCTTGAACCCGCTCTGTTTGATTTTAACAAAACTCTCTCGACGAATCACCTTGTTTATGCATTTCCTGTTGGATCACTGACGGATGACTAAAGTAACAGTATAAAATAAAAATAATAATATTATAGGATGCAAAACTATTTACAAGCTTCGAAGAATGTCCACATTATGATATACTGCAAGTCGTAGTCTGAGGCATTTTTATCGTATTTTATGGACGATGAGTGGCTTATTTTGCGAGAAAAGTTTTCAAAATCTGAGACACAGAACAGCAGAGCCGGCACTTAGTTCAGTTGGTGAAATGGACCCTTCTGTTCTCCAAGTACTCCAAGTCTTGAAATATATCCTTCAAAGTGCTCCAGTGTGGAGCCTAGTGCAGCAAACTTCCAGCATGAGCTGCTCCAAGATGCTAATTGCATCATAACATTAAAAATGGGCGACGAATGAACGTGAGCGTATTGTGGGTCTACCTTTCCAAAAATACCGTTTTACAAACACACACCACTTACACAACAGCATCCACTACAGAGAAGCTCTCCTTTTCAAGTCAAATTTTAAAAAATGGCGTACCTTAAACTACAATCCTGCATCACATCATAAAAATATAAGATAAAGATTCATATAAATTCTTATTTTAACAACGTTGTTTACTTGTCAGAGCAACAAATGAAGCAAACGGCGGCCATTTTACTTTGCGAATGCACAGATCGCTACAACCCCTTTCCCACCTGGGGGGGTGAATGTTGCAAGTGTTAGCAAAGGAAGGGAAATGTGCGTGGCCATCAGGGGTTATCGCAGTACATTCGAGCAGTACCTGCCAACGTCGGCCGATGTCTGGCTACAGTCCGGGAAACATAAACCCTGCGGATATCAAAAGAACATTCGTCTCTCAGTAGGATATGGACTGAATAAGTGACAGAATGGTCAACAACAACAGTGAAGATTGTTCTTTAAGAAGCTCTCATTTGTCAATACAGGGTTCCTGGTGTAAAACACCATTGATAGAAATGTTTTCAATGGAAAAATAGCAGAAATATTAAGTAACCGTGGCAATGTATTAAGGTTTCACTTCTTGCAATGGTAGAAGTCTTTTCGGCAATTGCGCCTCTTGCGGCTCTAAATAAGTAAGTTGCAGATAGATCCTTTTCTTTGCGGGGGTGTTACACAACTATGGACTTGCTATTTTACAGTAATCCTTCTTACGACTCGGTAAAACTCACAGGACTAGCCACTCTACAACAAAAATGACTCGAAGTCCAAAAAATATGGTAATTCAGATTTCAGAAATGCACATCCTTTTGCCTTGAAATGCTTTTATGTCTTAAAAGCAGCTGGAGGTAAGGGGTAAGTCCTTTGATTCCACATTGAGTGGGATAGACAAATGCATTTCATGGACTTTAATCTTCTGTAACTTCTTCCAGAGGGAAGTGAGTAGAACAGTGTGAGTCCAAGTTGGGATAGCTCCTCAATAATTCCACTAGCTTTCCACAACTGTCTGCCGGTGTAAATGTCTCTGAGGAGCGTTAGTTTCAATCACCCACTTTGCTGCTTTCTCTACTTGCTGCAGACCTTTCGTGTCCTTTTCAGTACATCTGCTGAAGGAACTTGTACAGCGGGTCGATGGGTGGACTCCAGGATAAATCTGAAAATATTTTTCAGCAGGTGTTAGGAAAGCTTGGCTTGGTGTACTTTTCTAAGGAAGTACAGTTTTTAATATGCGTTCCTGCCATAATGAAGAGTAAACCAGGTGAGGTCTGCTCAGATGAGGACTCTGAAGGACGTAAAGATTTCGGGCCTCTCATAATCTTCTTTCCGTAGCTGTAGAGGGTGGTGTGACTCAAAACTTCTGAAGTGTCTGAAGCTTGCTCTCATCTTGGCTGTTTAAAAAATAAACTTGCTATTTTTTTTCACTTGTTGGAAACATTTTCATCACTTGTTAAGTCACAGTTAATGCGTACCTTTCCCCCAGACACACATAAGGGGTTTGTTCTATCCAATTGACATAATGCATTTCCTAACTACTAACCTTAACCATCACAAATGATTGTCAAACCCTAACCCTTACCTCAACCAAAATCAATTTAAACCTATATTCTAAAAGCAAGTCTTGACCCTAAAAGCAAGTCTTGACCCTCAAGATGAGGTCTGAACTATGGCGTCTGCCAAATTGGTCCCCACAAGTGCAAAATGTCCATTTTACGTCATCTTTTGCAAACAAGGAAATGGCCTGATACCTTACTAATGGAAAATCAATAGAAAGAATCAAAGAATGAGGTGTTGTTTTTAGTACCAGGTCATTTGTGGGTCCAGGTGTGTCATAACTATCTGGGTGATGCATCTCTTTTTTTGCATCTTTGCATCTTTTTTTTCCCTTTTTTCTTGGGGGGGGGGGGGCAAGGAATTGCTTCCCACACTACAGGATTAAAAGTAATAATCAGACTAATTGTGTGATGGCTGAAGGCTAAAAGGTTTCACAGGTTAATCCTATTTATGCTGACTACTTTTTTTTTAACATGCATCTCCTTCCACATAAATCATCTCATTTGTATTGTTCCAATTTCAATATTTGTTTTATATTTTTTTTCATTCAAAATATTCACTCCCCACTTTCCCAAATTAAAAACATTTTAGCCCCAAATTCCCCATTCATTTACAATGAAGCAGAGTCTACCCCATTTATCATTCATTCCAAATGGACATTTAAAGTTCAACATTTAGATTGTTTTCATTTGAAATTCAAATCATTCAGCTCATTCAGTCTACTTTGGAATTGGAGACATTTAGAAAATTGTTCAACTTGCAAAATAATCCCACTGAGAAAAAAAAAAAATCAATATTTACACCAATACCCACAAAATAAATCACTATTTGTTACCAGTGATTCTTTCAATGCAACAGAATATCATTATTCCCATTTGAAATTCTAAATGTTCACTCCAGTCGATTTGTATGCCAAAAATGTAAAAATGCAACATTTTCTCTAAGAAAGATGCCACTAATAATTCCTGATTCATTCTTTTTGTAAAAGGAAAAGCAACATTCATTACATTCAATATAATTTTACATCATTCTAGCAGAACTGATAAATCTGGGCTCCATGCCAAGCTCATACCACAGGGGTGGCATAAGTCAAGTAAACCAGTTCTCAAACAAATGAAGACTGGTGAAAGAAAATTATTCATTCTGCTAAAGCATTTGAGGATACATGGCATTGGTTTTCACAGTTTCTCACAATACAGTAGATTTGCATCTCTGAAATAGTTCCAATCCACTTGTGGACCATTCACACATATGTTCCATCAGTTAACACGAATTGAGGTTTCAATCAAGATAATTGACAGTAAAACTTGGAAATCAATAAGCTGCACTCATCTTTAACTGTGAGGCCTCAATAACAACTCAAAACCCCCAAAAATGCATTCTAGGTGAGCTTGCAGCTTCCATAGTAGTCGTGAAGGTGAAGAACTTGCTGAGTCATTGTCAATGGTCAGCACCACCCATTGACTGCATGTTGGTGTTTATCCCACATATGTTGTGTCTGTGTGTGTAGATGTGACACACGGGCCCAGTCAGTCATGTTTTTGGCGTTAGTGGTGATCTGGCACCTCTCCTCCTCCTCTTCTTGCTCCTGCATCTCCCGCCATGCTCACACCTCCGGGCTAAACAGTCTGGCTTAGCAGGATGTCAGATAAGGAATGCATCAGCCCGCAGACTCCATGATGGAAAAATGGCAGGGCATTGCAATTTGCAGGCACAAAAGGCGCTAAACACGTGGCCTGTGTCGGAATTCCACAGGGGCCGGGTTGGAGGGAGCGCATACACGCTTGTGCTGCTGTTCACATGCATTGTGTAATAGGAAATCAATCCAAGTGGACGACACAACCGCTTTCCCTCTGTCGGGAGCGCTTTCGCTCACACACTGTGCAAATCCAAAACACAGACGCCCTCCAAGAACAAAGTCTTAACAAAAATGATAGGCATTCAACAATTTCAATGACTGAAAAAAAACAAAGTTTCCTTTGGTGGATGGAGACTCCGGATGACCGGAACTCATATTGCCATATTATATTGAGAAAAGTAATGCGCCTGAAAATATACTCATTCATACTAATAAATAAATAAATAAAAAACGAAAGCAAAATGTGTATTGCCTGCTGAAGAGAAGCATGAATCTAATTTTCCATGCCACCCTACTTTACTACAACTGAAGGAAGAAGATTTGTCAATCTGTCAACAATCTACAGCACTACTATTAGTACAACTACTTTGACTACTACTATTCCTAGTAATATAATTAAAGCTGAAAACAATGAATAACATTCCCTGGAGGCACCCTCAGCTCATGGAAAGCCTCAAAATCATCCAATTTTGGCCCTCATTAAATCGTGGAGGCTGTAATATTTAACAGATTTAAGAGTCAAAAATCTTCCTACACAGGATTGCCATAATCACAAAGTGAAGAAATTGATATATGGTTCTCGTCCGCACAGTGAATTTATCACAAATACCAAGTTTGATGAAGATGATACTTGGGGAAGACGAGTCAAATGACTTTTTTTCTTCATGGCGAATGCTTGAACTTTGCAGACTTTGACGCCAGAGACTGCTCACAGCCAATGACTTGTAGACAAAAAGTGTTTGCAATTTGAATCGGCTGTGTCAAGGATATCTGATTGTGATTGAATATACAAAAGGGTGGTAAACACATGTTCATGAAAACAGAATTTTTATATGTTGCCTAAAGCGGGTATTTAATGTTATTGTAACCCACTGCAGAAAAAAGAAAAAAAACAAATTCCAAACATTGATTCAGTGTTGCTTATACAAAAAGCGACAATACTTTTCAATGTCACATATAAACATATATGAAAATGTCATTGAAGTCTAACTGCAAATAGATTGTACTGAAAAATTAAATACACCGAACTGAACTTAAATGTACTGTACTGGAAATATACAGAATATGACAAGGCAAATTTTGAACTTTAAATTCAGCAATTCTTTCTTTTACCATGCAGGCACCATGTGTGACATGCTTTTCTCAGTGGAGAAACACTGACATAGACCAAACAAACAGTGGAGTTGACACAAAATGAGTGCATCGTTTCTTGAGACGATTCCTGGCATCTAGTAAAGATAGTCACGTCCAACAAATTTCAGAGATGAAGAGGTGAGGGTTTTCGACCAACCTATGAATCTTCTCAGAATCCTTACTCTTTAAGTTTATTGCTTCTTTAGCTAGTGAAGATAATATATCTTTCTTGTAAGAAGGCTTTTAAGTAGTAGAGAAGGTGCTTGAAAAAGTTTGTGAGTTACTGTTGGCTTCGACCGACCTCACTCAGGTAACAGCGTCAGTGCTTTCTTTTCTTGGCATAAACACACACTGCAATTAAACGATATTTATGAATGTTGTCCGCTCTGTGTTTTCAGTCTCGTGGTCATTTTAGATGGAGACAAAAACCCTCATTTTAACTTTACAGACACCTAATGATATGGACTCCAACACATCCTTCATTACTTGCCTTTATCTGCATTGTTGTTTTTAAAGTGAGTGTGTTGTTATATTACATGAATGACCTATAAGATGTCTGCAAAGTATGACGTTTTATGACAGTATGCATAACTGTTGAGGCATGTTTAATTTTACAACCTGTTGTATTTCATGCTAAAGTCCAGGTAAGGAAAAACATACTTATGTACAAAAGAAGATCTGTTTTTATAGAAATTGTATTCTTGTGCTTGAGTTGTTGGAGGTTAAAAAAACAAAGATCAATCACACCTTGACACCAATTGGCTGTCATTGTGTTTAGTGTAGCCTGATAGGCCCTTGTTGTGTGTGGGAAGGCAAGTCCAGAAACAGAAGGTAAACATGGAAAACGGAGGATCATGTAAAAAAATGTTAGTCTGTTGAATGGTAAATTTAACCTTTAAAAATCTCCGTTGGCACTTTTGATCAAGATAGAGCGATTATGCATTTTTTCTTAAGAAGCTGGCTCACCACAGAAGCAGCTTAAATTTAGCCTACCGCATAGATGCAAAGCACCCAGTTGTGACCGCATAGCCATAGTCATAGCCAAGCCTTTTGCAAAAATAAACTCAAGGACAACCCATATTTAAGCAGGTTTTTGGCAGTTTTTTTTATTTTAATCTTATTTTCTAATTATTTGAGAACTGTAAATGGATAATTGTAAAAGGATAATCCAACTTAAAGGTTGTAGCCAAAACCTGGGACTACTGTTGTCTGAAATACCACAATGTAATTAAATAATTAAAACTACCTTTGGATTCACCTTTCTGAATCATACGGTTCAGAATGTCTTATAGTACTTTTGTAATTTATTTGTACGAAATGTGGTACAGTAGCAGACTGTTTAGCACCTTGAGCTTACAGTGTGAAGTTTGTACGTTACCTTCAAGCTCTGACTTTCCTGCTTTGGGTTTGCATGTTCTCATCATGCCAGCGTGGGTTTCCTCCCACATTTTGAAAATATGCATGATAAACTGTAAAAAAAAAAAAAAAAAAAAAAAAAAAGTCCTAAAAATCAGTAATGTTTTGGCCACTGGGGCACAAATAAAATCCTGTAAAATAACAGAAAAATATTTTATCATAAATACATACTTTTTTGAAATAATTAAGATAGTTTTTACCCGTAATTAAAAGATTTGACCTATTTTTTTGTTATTTTAACATATAACTAAACTCTCATTTTAAAACAATTAAATCACCTCCAAATATGGTAAGTAAACGTTCTGTTACGATTAATAATGCTTATTTACAGAAAAATTCTACCGGGAGAGGAATCAGCAAACCTGCAACTCTTGTGAGGATAAGCGGCTATAGAAAATAGATACATGGATGTTTACTACTAAATCAGGTCCTGTTACAGCTCAGTCTGAACCCGACTTAGTATCAAACAAAGAACATGCACAAATCCATCCATCCATTTTTTATAGTTGCTCCTCACGAGGTTGGTGCTGGTGCCAAACCCAGCCGTCTTAGGGCAGTCGGCGTGGGACATCCTTGATTGCTTGCCAGCCAATCGCAGCATATTCGCAAATGAATTGAACATGTATATCTAGTTCTATTATATACAATTCTACTATAGTAGATTCAGCCTTTTTCTTAATTGATGATGTGGAGGTGAAATCTAACCATTTTTGCTACAGGCCTTTAATAAGAGATGCAGGTGACCTTTAACATTTGTGTATGACTTAAATGTCTAAAAATCACTACAAAACTTTCGCCTGCTCCCTAGATGCAGAATATACAATTTCAATTTCCCAGCTGACCGTGTCTCAAAGACGTGTGGGTGAAATGTTGCCATTCTTTCTTGAGGCCTTTAATACACGATGCAGGTGAGCTCTGACATTTGTGTATGACTAAAATTTCTAAAAATCACCACATCACTTCCGGCTTTTCCTCAGATGCATAATATAACATCCAAGTGGGTAGCAGTTGTAGCAAGCTTTGAAAAATCCAGGCAAATACAAACTTTCAGAATTAAAACAATATTAATAAATCTGAATTTAAAGTGAGTAGTTCTTTTCATTGAAAATATTAGTCATTTAACAAAATATTTATACTGAAATTGTCCTTTCTGCTTAAGTTTAAATGTTTGAAGTTTAAATGCACCAGCAAACATTTGTGGAACACAGTACATATGTACGTGTATTTAAAAAAAATAAAAAATAAATTATATATATATATATATATATATATATATATATATATATATATATATATATATATATATATATATATAGTGCTGTATATATAGTATTGAAATAACGCAAATATATTGCAGTGTAATTTTACAGTTACAGTGAGTTTGTGGGTTTTTTTTCCCATTTGAAATGTAAAATTACATTTTTTTCTGATAAAAAATTGATATTTTAAAAACTGAAAAACATTATAATATATATATATATATTTTACAGTAGGTTCCTACTATTTTACTTTTTTTATGACAGTGTAGGTACAGTATATTTGACACTCGAAATCAGAGGGGTCACAACTCGGTCCTTGAGAGCAGATATCCTGCATGATTTCCAGGTTTGCGTCCCCTCCACAGCTGATTCAAAGGATGAGGAACGTTACGAGGCTTCTGCTGAGCTTGCTGATGATCTGATCATTTGATCACGCGTTCAGAATTTCCTTTAATAGAAAGGATTTCCCCAAGGTCAAAGATGTCCATTCATTCCAAAGAGAGACTGCGGTCAGGGCTTTCGGGTTACACGCATCATTCTCGTCACGGTGTGGCGCCGGAATTTTGAGCATAGATCAAAACATCGGTTCAGCAAGTTGCGCCGGCAAGGAACATTTCTGGAACGCTCCCACTGGGAAGGCGCAGCGAGGCTGGATCAAACCCGCGACACAGCTGGATCTCAGTGCACTCGGCCCCGTTGGGATGCCAGAGTAATGTCACCCGATTTTCCTCCTTTTGCTACTGGCAGAAATTTTGCGGCCACAAGAGGGCTTTTTGTTTTTGTGTCGTAAACATGCATCTATGTCAGCTTTTTTTGTTGTTGTTATTGCTTTTTTGAAAGGAGGAACATTGTTATTGCTGCAGTAAATGTGGCGAGAATCCAAAAAGTGAATGTTGTTCCTTCAGTGGTAGTTTGAAGATTGAATGCCCTAGTTTTAAGTTGAACCTGTATTTGCATTAGACCTCATTTCAGCCACCTTCAAAGGAGTAACACTGCAGTGTGATTTAAGAGTACATTCTAAGAGCTTCTTGTGGTACTAGTGTCTGTTCTTGTAACCAAAATTCGAGATCAAAGTTTGTTTACAGTTTAACCAACGAATCCCCAAACAATTTGCATGGGTTTTTAAATGTAGTTGTTTATTTGTCCAGTGTGTTGTGGTGTCATGATGGTTAGAGATCATGCCCAGTAGTCATTTGGATAGGGCACAGTGTTATAGTTAGCGTCGGACAGTACCGGTTCCTGTTTCTGGTTTGGTCATATTTCCGTTGACTTGATAGGAATCTCTCTCTGAGCAACAATCGATCTACCTTTCGCCTTTGGATTTTCTGTAAGTATCCTCATCCGTGAAGGAGCATTGAGTTAAGAAGCAAACAAACTACCACATCGTTTTCCCACGTGATGAAATGGTGTGTTGTGCATTAATGTTTTACAATAGTGGTAGAGTCAAATTAATTATTCCAAGTATAATTGCTCTCTATGGAAATTGCATTGAGGCAACACAGTGAACCAGTGGTTAGTATGCCTGATGAACAATCACGTCTCCGGCTTCTCGGTGTGGAAGTGGTAGGTTTTACTTACAGCATGAAACTTGAAATGAATCATTATGTACGAAAGCATGGCGCTGCTAATATCGAATAAATATTTTTGACTGGCAAACTTGTTCAAATGTCCTTGCAAATCCAGTCAAACATATTTGCAAGAACGCTTAAACGTTATTTGTTGGAACGTACTGGCAAATATGTCCAAACGGACTGCAAGGCTAATTGCTAAAAACGTATTTGTTCCCATAATCCCATGTTGACAAGCATACCATATAGCATTCTGGGGAAAAATGCTATGCTTTTAGCATTCAGCTCAACAGTGGAGCATTCATCGCCCAACCGGAAGGTTATGGTTTCGATCCATGACCCTGCCGACTATGTCAAAGAATCATTGGCCAAGTGAAACGTTCGTCGGTAACTGAATTAGTTGACAACTGTAAAGTGCTCTGAGGGTAAAGTGGAAAATGTATACCATTTATCAGTACATTTGAATGTAATTGCAATTGTTCAAACCCACTTGCAAATGCTGCAAAATATATTTGTAAACAAAATTCTAAATAGCAATTTGTTCCTATAATGCCACTGGGTGATGATGAGCATACCCCAGAGTATTATGGGAACACATTAATAAGTATGTTTGTATGTATTTACACATATGTTTCAGCATATTTGTAAGAACATTGCTTATTGTAGATATTTCCATTTCTTTCTTTTTTCTTTAATGTTTTGTTTTTAACTTCAGTCAGATTGTAGATTGATTACACAATCCAATTTTTAACGTCTACATTGAGACATAGATTTGCACTCGTGAAAAGTCCCCTGTTGTTAAAAATTTCTGGCTGCAAATATGATTTTGTAGTAGAGGAGTTTTACTATATTTTCTCTGCAACTTGCTCACGACCGGTACAGTGTTTACCTCACCATCGCTCATCCAATGTTGGCAGACTACACTCACCATAAATCAGCTGTTTTAGACTTCATCTATGAGTCCTATTGACAGCGCATAGATGATTTTGAAATGTGTTGCATTGTATTGTATTGGTCAACATTTGGGGCACCACCGTACAATTTACACGCAGTGGATCCATGTCTGACATTAGAAAAGAGAAAAGTCAAAAAAATGATTTAAGATTACATTTCATGAATGGATGAACGGATTTTCAATTGCATTAATTTGATGAATGTCGTCAAAAAAGTCATGGGACGCGAGGAATTTTCAAATCAAGCTGGATTCCTTTGTCTTTGCCCATTCAGATGGGCCGGCACGAGGATGAAGCGATGATTGAAGTTTCCACTCACTCGTATCTCTCTTATCTTTTGTAACCTTTTCTCGGCTCTCCAGCTCCCTTGCCACCTCCTCCTCCTCCTCTTGCACTCTTTTCCTTTCAATTTCTTCCACTTCTTTCTATTCCCAGCTGCCCCTAGTGGAGCGCAGAATCGATTTTTAAACAGTCAAGTCTCTGGGGGCCGAGCGGGGGGACCATTATTGGCTTCGTTTAGGCTCCACTGACACAAGGATACCTCCTCCAGACAACGGGATAGGCTCTGCTGTGGATACATTGTTGTGCATGCTCTTTCCTCGCCCATTGAAAACAGCTCAAGCCAGCATTTTATGCCTTTAGGGAGCTTTGTTTTTAAGTGAAATGTCGCACCACAGTGCCTCATCCAGCACAATTGAGATAAGAACGAAAAACTTTCAGCAAATATACCTTCCTATTCTTTTCACATGCTCACTTTTTCCTGCTTTTTTTTTTTTCTTGTTTGCAACATATGGTAACAGATCAGCCACGGCGTGAAAGCAGTTGTATATCTGTCATGCAGCTCAAGTGTACAAAGCCAGGCCTCTTTCTCCGCTCAGAACAGAAAGCTTTCAGAGAACGGTTTACCTAAGCTGGTGTCCAGGCAGAAATGATTAAAGTGAAAGATGTGCCCAGGGCCTCGGCCTCCAGAGACGACGGCTACTACAGTACACGCGCATGAGAATGAAAATAAATGAAGTGATTTTCTAGTCAAAACTGAATTTTACACGACGCGCTTCAATTGATTTTTTGGGACCATTGTTCTGGCCCGGTTTGAAGCGGCAATCTGGCAGGAAAAACAAGATGATGAAATCTGACGTGCTGTTATCAACGTGTTCGCCTGTATTGTTTGTTTTCCAAAAAGAAGACAAACGATTGATTGTTGCACCTACCTTAACGGAATGTGTAATACCAACATATGCAATTTGTTGCTGCAAGCTTTATAGTTTAGGTTTAATACACCGCCATCATATATTGATACTGTCCATGTTCAATGTATAAAATACAATTTAACATATAATTTTTGTCATATGTGGCTGCTCTGTTCATATTTTGACCATGGACAAAGAATAGCCATGTGATTTGGTATTATTACGGTATAATACAAGTCCAATACATTCAATACTGCTAAGTAATACTTGAAAAATTGATAACACAATCAAATTGCTGAATTGACATTTGTTTATGTGACATTGTTTTTTTTTTTTTACATGTTTTGTTTAAACATATGAATTACTTCACTAACTTAATATGTTTTTGTTTGTATTTTTTACCCCAAATTTGTACAGCACTTCCTGCTGGCCGTGATGAAAAACGGTCTAAATCTTACACACTATCCCTTTAAGCAAGTAAACGTTTCAATTTGTGAAGCTCACCTGATCTATGCACTCAGACAACCAGTGTTTGGATGATACCTGAACCCTAACCAACTGGATCACATTGAAAATATTATTGGAAGGAAGCGTCCTGGGTTAACTTGCCTTTTAAAGCACAACACATAGTTTACAATTTTAATTAACAGAAGATGAGAGCCAATGGTTGTTGCTTTAGAACAGTGACTCTCAAAATGTGGTACAAGTATTTGGAGACTGACAGATAAGACCAAATTTCTCATCTTGGAGTTGAATGTACAACGATGAATTAAAAAAAAACAAAAAAAAAAAACGATGTTTTGTGCTGTTATATTGTTTTTTTTAAACATATGTATACTTTGATGCTATAGTTACTCCTCTGTTCTAGGTTGGCAAAATCTTCCAACACCGAGCTGGCAGGATGTTTTCGTAACGAATTAATGTCTCAATAGGACTGTAATTTGATCCTTTAAATACTTGAAATAGAAGATCATTGGAATATTGATATAAAGGAGTAGGAGCTGGAGAATTGAAAAAAAAAACAAGATACAATAATAAAATAGACCGTAAAGAACATGCTTTTGAAGTGACATGCTTGAATGAAACATTTGAGAATTATTTTCTTAATATCACTGATTTCAGTAATATCGAGAACACAAAACCATGATCATTATGTTTTTTTTTCTAAAAAATTAGACTTAAATGTGTATGTGTCCGTACGGAGTCACTGGTGGTCTGCTTAGTCTTGGCTGTGCCCGCCATCAAAGACAGCATTGACTGCAAGGCAGTCATCCTTAAGACGGCTGACAATGAGCCACATAGCTGCGAGCAAATCAAGTAGCTCTGCGGGGAAATGCCTCGCTTGCTTTTCTCCTCAATCCCGTCATTGTGTCTGCGTGACACAACAAACTCGCAGCTTACCCTAACCTCAGCCGATCCCGAGAAAATGCTTTGCTCCAGAAGCCTCTTTTTATTTTT
The DNA here is from genome assembly GCF_059441005.1 of Hippichthys cyanospilos. NCBI lineage: Eukaryota > Metazoa > Chordata > Actinopteri > Syngnathiformes > Syngnathidae > Hippichthys > Hippichthys cyanospilos. The sequence goes on along the minus strand of NC_142373.1, from coordinate 21,335,918 downwards.
GATGCACTTCAACCAGCCAGACTGCAAAAAAGTAACCATATTAATCATTTAAAACAATCTCTTTACACATAATCAGTCATTGTACTAGCCATTCATTGTACATGCTTGTTTTCCTCCTTGGATTCAATGTTTTTTTTTTCTGATTCATGCAAAATGTATTATTCCTTCATATAACATACAGTACTTTCTCAACTTTCTAACCTAGTAGCATATAGTGATTGACTGATCAACTGAATACTCTTCCACTAGAGAGCAGAAGATCAATTGAACTAGAGAAGTCACTTTTGCTATTCAGACATTAGAATAATCAAAGTGCATTCAACTAAATAAACTAAATTGAGTGGTTTTTAGTGGCATCCACAGGGATTTTTCCAGTCAGTGATGAAATCTAGTGCTACCAAATAATTGAAACATAATTGATAAATTAATTAAAATCTGTAATGAATTGATTTAATTAATCTGTTTTAATCTCACCTGAGGTTTTCTGAGACAATTCCTCAATTAGTTTCGATTACTTTTAATTTACGTTTAGTACTTTTGTGGCAGACCAAAATATTGACAGATAAAAGTTATATTGACATAGAAAAAAAAAGTTACTTCGGTCATTTAATTTCTTCATGCCCATTACTGTACATTAAAATGGATCCGAGCAGCATGCAGAAACCAAACAGTCAGAGTTTAAAATTTGGATTAGACGCCAAACACTAAATGTTTTATTTTTTTCTGTCCAACGCCTGTTCCTGTTTATATTCTGGCTTTGACACGTAATTGTGAAAATGCTATGCCGTCACTGGCTGGCAACTCACTCACTATTGGTTGGTCTACATCATCATCATCAATCATGTTCTGCGTGGAATCTATTCTGCAGGTAACATCACCCATTGATTTGCAATGGGTCTTTAGGTGCTGCCTTCTTGCATGTCTCTGAACGTTAAAAACTCTGGACATCAATAGCTGGCATTGTACTTTTTTTGTCTATTCTGAACAGTCAGCACTGGTCTTTCTTTTCCGCACAAAAGCATCTTACAGCTAGATGAGTGTCATTCATTATCCGCAGAGGTACTGGAGTAGAAAATAAAACATTTTCCTCAGAGATATGCTGAGGGATTCCAGAATGATCGAAAAGAAGAAAAACAACAGTTTGTAAGCAAGTAAGCGAAAAATAGCACTTGGCTAACCATTACCAGTTACTTTCCACAGCGGGAGTTTCCTGAGTGCTTGAAAAGGTGCTTTAGGCGCATGTCTGCTGTCGGACGGAACAAACTGAGCAGCGAGGATTCGAAGCAGTTCAGGACAGCGCGGTAATTAATCTCACTCAGCGAGCCACCGAGAGAGCGGTGCATGATGGGACGAAGGCAGGGCATAGCTCAGTGCGCCTCGCTTGTTAGCGCCAACCTCCTATGGGCGGCCTCTGGAGAGGAACAAGGCCTGCCCGTGGTCAAAAGCGTTTAACAAACATCTGCTGCTTGGCTCGACCCAGTTCATCATTCATTGTTGGCCGTTGTCACGGCAACACATGATTTGTGCAAAAATCCATTTTTTAGAGAAAAAAACATTACTAGGTCTGTGGTCCTGTGCATGCGTTACTTTGACGTAAGGTCACAAACATGTAGCAACCGTATTATTTGGCGTGGCAGGTTCCTTTTGATTTTAGCATGTCACTGGGAATTCAATCTGATAAATGTTTTGACAACATAATGCACTACGCAGCCCTAGTGATATACATTTTCATCATCTATTGCATCAAGTAAATAAATAACAATCATAATCCAATTTAGAGGGCAGCCACTTTGTCATGCTGTCTTTATTATCAGGTAATAACCAATCACAGCTCAGGTTATGAACATCACATGACCATATGTCAGCCAGGATTGGTATTTACCTTGTTTTTAAAGCCTTGATAACAGCAACTGGCTAAATGGCTGCCCCCAGAGATGAAAAAAATGGGTGGCATTTGCTGCTTTGGTCATTGTTTACAATTGCAATGTTAATCAGTTGGCACTGTGTGGGCGGAAAAATATATTTTGGGAAAAAAATGTGCTTGACTCTTTTTTTAAAAGTGTCAAACGCCATGTTAACAACATTTTAAAATTCTTCTCACTCTCCTGATGTCCTTTTGGAGATGTATTGAGTAGTTAGTCACTGTAATGATTTATTTGGTACAGTTTTTACACCTCACGCCCTGCCTGACCTAATTAACTTTTATATTTTTTAATAATTCTTGGTACCTGCAATGGCTGTATTGAGCCACTTGCTGAGAATTTAACCCACACCATCAACACTTACCTCTCCACTACCAGTTTCCAGTAATGTACTGAGTCGATTGATGCAAATGGTTATTTTAAGGGACCGTGTACTACAGTATATCCAAATGGTGTTGCTTTGAGGACTTCATACAAATTGGGTAGAGCTGTACATCAGGTTACAGCAGTAATTATTAACATGATCATTCGGGGGCTGCTGTGATGATTGACACCTATTATAGACCACCCAACGTATAATTTCTAGTGGATGTAATTTAAAAGTTGAAAAGTTTGGTAACAACAAAAGCGGGGGACAGAATACCGGTATCATTTCGAGCATAACTTGTCTGCTTTGAATAATTCTTCATTCAGCTTAATTGCGTTGTTTGACTCCAGCAGCTGCACGGCGTTATTGAATTAAATATCAATTCATGTGTCTCTTGCTGGATCGCTTCAAAGGTTTCTCTGAACAGCGGCTAACCGCATAGCATATCAATAATGTAGCGTTGCACAGAACGGGGTCTGCTATGCTGTACATACGGCCCTCATATACTGCAGGGACGTACATGCTCATCCCATGACACCAGCTCTATGATCTCATACTATTTTTCCACCTGCCCAGCTCTCATTTAACTTTCCGCAGTTATCGCTCATGCATTATTGATCAAGAGTTACTACTGGCCTTGAAGTACAGAATGTGTGCGGGAGAAACTTTTAATTTCTTTTATTTACAGCTTTGTGCTCAGAGCTGTGCCCTTTCCACACACTTTCATAACTGTGCAACTTTTCTTGCTTAAGTATTTGTTTTATTAAGCCTTATATTCCGAAAACAAATAGTTCTTGTCATTACTTATTCATGGCACTTAAGGTTTAAAAACTCTTTGTACTTACAAGGGATGTTTTTAGTCCATTATGCAGTTTGTCTGTTCAGGAAAGAATTAAAGTTAATACCTCCGATGCCCATGAGGTGTGAAAAATCTGGGCGAACTTGATGCGAACTTGACAGAAATGGAAGAGTAGGATTGGCACTTTTCTAGATTTCTGACTGAAGGACCACCTGTGAATGTCTTTAGGATACACGCACAGAAAAAAGGAGTCACTTTCAGATTCCTTGTCGTCATACCTAACGTGAGCAAATTTCCGAAAAGAAGTTTGCCAAAAGTACGGTGACCAAGTAGTTTGCGTATCTGCCTCACAGATTAGATTGTACAACATGCATCTTTGTCATCTAAGACATTCGTTTTACCAAATTGTGTGTATGTAACAGAAACTGTCCCTACAAAGTGGGCTTTGTTAGTTTGTATTTAAATATTTATTTGACTAAGACACGCAGGGTAAGGGCACGTTTTGGTACTCAATTAATTGATTTGATTGTCAGAAGATTAATCATCACTGTGACATAAAGAACTACGACTCAATCTTGGGGGGGGGGACCAGGTTTTTCCCATGAACTAAGCATGATCCAAGGGCGACTCTAACCTTATTCCAACTTCATACTGTACTTTAAAATGATTGTAACAAAACTGATTCCTCTCTTCATAATTGACTTTGCAACATCTGTACATAAGTGAGTAATGAAGATTTGCGCTGCGGTATCTACACGACATGCCGCCGCTAGCTTCTCTGCTCAACATCGCAGAGCGAGCGCCTTTCCTGAGAGGCGCCGGGAGCAGGTGCGTTTGAGGATGTGCACAAAGACATGCCGTGAGATCCGTGCGGCAGCCATGCATGAAGCGTGCAAACAACATCACATCATTGCACTCGTCTGCCTTCTACTTTTTTTGTTGGAGAAGAAAGATACAAGAAGGGCTTGGCTTAACCGACCAGCCCACTCAATATTGTGCTCGACTTGAATGCTTCTGCTGTTGTTGTTGTTGTAGTTGAAGTTTTCTCCCTGAAACGTTGACTAGTCGGGCGTATCTCCTCTTCTGGTGTGGATGAAAAATTTTCACTGGGTCACTGCTTTTTTTTGGGTACTCCCTTGGGCATGAACAGAACAAATGAAATACATATTTGTGCCATATTTCAGCTAGGTAGGCAAAACGCCATCTTGGCACAAAAAACTGTTGATGGTGTGAAGCCAGGCCTACTCTATGCAGTTTTACAAGTGTTCATCTCAGTGTGCAGCTCACATGAGTGAATCACCTACTAGTAAAGAAAATGTGAGGCAATTCTTACAAGTACTTTTCCACTTTTTTTTTTTTTTAATTGCTGTATGGATCAAAGGAAGCTTAAAACAGGTGAAGAAATGATTTGCAGATGCGTCCTTCAATCTCTCATTATTGACACTTAACACTAAAAGTTATGAGATAGACTAAGATTGATCAAAATCTCACCAGGAAACTGACATGGGAGACAATGGAAGGAAGGATCGGCTGTCAACCGTCATGAGCTAATCTACAAAAGAAGTTTGTGCAATACATCATAAAATATAAACAATCCTGTTCTAGCGAAAACCAAAACGTGCTTTTTTTTTGGTAAAAACCACAGCTCGAACCTACTTGTGAATTCACCGAAATGAGTCCCAATCTGACCCAAGTAGGCAATGCTCAATATGCATATTATGTTGAATCATGCCAAAATGATGAATGCCATTCATGACTGTAGTTTCTATAGTTTCCAAAGACTTCCGTCGTCTGGCTTACTTTTATTTTTCCCAGTAATGAGCAAAACATGCTTCAGTGTCTTTTTTTAACTGCCTCCATGGTGCTGCCAACAAAAGAGCGTCCGGTGTTTTTCCTGGCTTTTTGCGAGGTCCACAATGCACCTCTGTGTGTGCGTCAAGAAGGTGGGTGATGTCATGGCTGGCAGAACCTGAGTTCCACTGTGTTTGCAAAGCCGAGACATGAGCGGGACAACATTGTTCCTTTTCAATCCAACTGCGAGCTTCCAGTCTGAGGCTCCGGTCGAGCGAATCAAAGTATAATTGGCCTATTTCCCATGTTGGACAGCTACAGTGTGGCCATTGAAGGGATGCAAATGACATTATTTAGGAAGCATTCACCGAAATAAACTCCTGGCTAATTAGTGTACTTTGTTTTGCTTGTGTGACCAACTGTGTGTGCCGCGCAGCTGCTCTCTGGTGGGCTTCAAGGAGGTGGTTTGTTAACTGTGCTTGGGTTCATTCAGAGGGCTTACTTATTTGCAACTGTTCAAATGTACACAATACAATAAATGGCATTCAAACATACTAGTACTATACCACAAAGTGAAATTCTTATTCTGTAAACATGTTCTCAAAGTTCACATAAAAGTAATATCCAGGTGATCCTATAGCTGTGGATCCATTTGATTTATAGTTTTTTTTTTTCTTGACAACAAAAGATAACTGAATCCAGACTCTGTGCTTGTAATTCAGATGAAGCACCCACGCATGGCACACTGTCTGATTGTATGGCAATGAAACAAAATTACTAACAATTATTTAGAATGGGTCCTTAGGTCTGGTGTACAGTATAACATTTCCACAAGTACAATGTTGCATGATAGACAGTCACACTAAGAAATTGTCTTTACTGTTTTATTCATTAATTATTTTATAGTTAAGGCCGAGTTTTTTTTTTTTTTTTAATAGACATATTTACTGTAATAATCTGTCTACTCTTTGTGTATTGTAATGGTAGACTGCGGTGACAATTTTTGTACAAATGTGGGTTTCGTTGCTACACTTTGTAACTTAAGGATGTCCAGCAAAATAAAATCTCAACTCAATTTAAAACACATTGTGCTCAGCCAACTGTTAGGAAAAAAGGACACATAAACCGGCTCACTCATATGCTGGATAAAAAGGATTATTCGTCACTAACCCATATTGTGGGTCCGATGACTGAATTTGTAAACTCTAACCCAGTTCACTATCAAAACCTGGAATATATACTGTATGCGAAAGCTCACAACATTCTGAGATGATTGCACTTCAGTCTACTCGAATACTAATGAGGTTAAATGCACCATGTCCATATTAAATAAGATCATTTTAATGCTGCATATTAAAATACTTGACAGCTTACAGCTAGTCTCCTCACAGTGGAATTTTCTTTTAGGAAGGAAACCTTTTCACCAACATCTTTTTGGAATTATAGAGTATATTTAAATTCGGACAAAAATAAAAAAAATAAAATAAAAATATTTTATGGAGAAATCTGTGAAATGACAATAAAAGCTTAAGTTATGTGGCTGTCTGCCACATGACCTTGGCCCCCTACAACAATGCTGAGTGACCACGTTCACTGAAATGCTACCTTTTTCTAAAAGGCAGTCTCCACATAACCCAAGGTCATCTCCAATACCGTGCGAGAAAGTCGGGAATGTCTTTCATTCGTCTGCGAGACTGTTGACTAATTTTGTGAGTGCTGCTGCTTTTGTCTTAAGATCACACGTGATTGAATTATCGCGTCATGGCATCTAGCTCGGGAAATGGGCAAATTTCCATTGTACTACAGTACAAAATTACTGTAGGACCTTATATAGGCAAGTACCCCATTTTACAACACAGTTTTCATTTCCCTAATGTTGTTATGCGTTTTTAAGGGAGCAGGTGTCTCCATTTGTATACGTCTAATTGCAGGACTGCGTAGGGTTTTAACTGTAGCTAAAATCAGCGAGCAAATCAACAAATGATTTAAAGTCCATTTAGTACAGGGAGAAAAAAAAAAAAAAAACATCTGCCATTGTGTTTGCCAGAATGGGATTTCTGCAGTGTGCTGTGTTCCCTTTGTGTGGACATAAAAAAGAAAGAAAATGATTGAGGAGAGAAAGGCTTCTTGTCCAAACGTACGCTTAGAGAGGCTCCTTTCATTTGCTATGCTAATCTGCTTGACACGTGACCTCTGCTGCAGTTCGCTGGCTCCCCATTCGATGGTGGTTTTCATCTCTCCAAATGCCAGGGTGCTCTCCTCTTCTTCTTCTTGTTTAACTTTACGGATCATTGGCTTCTGTTGTTGCATGTTCTCATACACGCTGACAGAAACATGATGTGACTTGAGAATTCAAGACTCTTCCGGATGGATTCTTGTAAAACCTGACTCTACAGATACATTCTACGCAGATGATCGTTTTAGTCATTGACCTGACAGTTTGGTACTGACGGTGGAAAGTAAAACTTTGAATAATAATAATAATAATAAATACATCATTCCAGTATAAATGCTTCATATTTTCAGACCCAGAAGGTGATTGTTAGGAATTCTGGCAATATTTAATTAATCATGTCTTGGAGCATTGTCAAAGGCAAAATGAAATGCACTTCTACAGCTACAGTCAGCAGAGGTGCTGTTGATTCACTTTTGCATAGAAGAAGAAAAATAGGCCAATCATGAAGGAAAATTTCAGCATCAGTATATGCGTCAATACGGACATGACATTATTTGCCGCTGGCCTAAACGCAGGAGAATTAAACATTCAACTAGAGATTCTCTACCTACCTTTACAAATAATATGGTATTAACTGATTAATTATGGAATCAACTGATTATTATTTGCAGAGATTGTTGAGGCAAACTACATTTACAATCTTGGCTCCTACCCGCATGGGCTTTGTTGATTCACTCCTAACAAAGTAGACTTGTTAAAGCGCACGTTTTTATTTTCATTTTTTAATGAGTCGAGAAAAAAAACGATATCTTTCCGGAAATCACAAACTTAAATCGTTCTTCTTGCTCTGAAATGATTGTATGAGGTTTTGTTTAAAATGGTTTTCAAACAGGACTTTTTTCGAGGCGTGCACCTCTACATTAAAATGCTGGTTTTGCTTTCATCCAATACATCGGTTTTTGTGTATTTCAATGCTCCATACACCATTTTCTGCGTATAGTCTGTAATTCTGGCGGTTGATGAATTTTGAAAGGCGCAATCTTCTGGCGTCAACAAACATCTTCTTTCATTAATGTGTTTTTCGTTTGTTTAGTTTTTTTTTAATATCAAATTCCTAGACTGCCACTGGCTCTAATTTGGAAAGCTCCTATTAGAGCATAATTACCTCATGTTAGATGATGTCATTTACTCAGAGATGATGAGGTGTTGAGAATGACTAACCTCTGTCAATTAATTTGATATATGAGTCGATAAGGGATATAAGAGGGATATTTGCTATAACTCGGTTAGTCAAGAGGTAATGATTTGAAATTCCCTTGTCTGGCTTTAATGACGGCGGCTATTAAAAGTGGTGTTTCTTACACGTGTAATTATTTCTTTATTGATTCGTCAGCATCTCGAGGAATGGGTTTCAGAGTGAAATATATCCACTGGCTATGATAACCTGTCCCATTTGCAATTATGGGAGAGAAAGACACCCCCTGGGAGAACTTGGGAAGAGCGGACATGAGGGCCTGATTGTTTGCGTGTGGACCTTTGTACTAGTGTTTGGAACATTTATTTATGTTCATAGCATGGGGAGTGGGGAATGCTCAGGGTCGACAATTTTGGAAAGTGTAAAGTTTCAAAGGAGAAAAATAAATAGCTGTTAGTAGTGCCATACTTTAACAAAAAAATAAAAACTACATTTCAGAAGCAAGATGGATGATTGAAAAGCAGATGAAAAGATAGTGAACTGAAACAGAAGAAGAAAATGTTCCAATAAAGGGAATGATGTCACACAAGATTCTCATACTTGTGCTGTAAATGTATTGTCTGTTTTGTAAAGTCTATAACATGAGATATTGCAGTTACAAGTTCTTTGTTATTGGAGAAAAACTTGCTCAGTTTAGCAAATGACCAATCATGGTCCAACTTGGCCCAGCCTTGATTGGTCGTTATCTGAGTTTGGGAAACAGTGATGTCATTTTCAGTCAACACTCCTTTAATATTTAATAATAAACACCTGATAAATATTGCATTTATGCAACATGAAAAAAACGAAACAAGTCCGTTTTTTTTTTTTTTTGTCAGTCTCAGGGGACGGCCATTCTGCTGTTGTCTGAAAATGGCTCCACAGTTGCTACGCATGCAGAAAACCACTTATAGCTCAATATGCAGATGTCACATGACCTCAGAAAACAGAACTCAGAAAACAGAAGAGAAGAAGTTTTTCTCTGAGTGAAAAGTGAATTTTGCTGCTTGCTCCATACTCCACAAATACAATATCAACAACAATGATGTTTAGACAAGTGTAGTGCACTAAACATTATTGCAGAAGAAAAATAAAGTGGGTTTGACTTCTTCTTGTTGATTTTTTGGCCCAAGACATAAATTTGAGAGTAGACGCTGAGAAAATACTGTAATGAATATTAAAATCTAGCACAAAATTAGCATTTCATGAACAAATGGCTAGCTGTTCCTAAATGTTTTTGTTTTCAAGGGAGCAGGTGCGAGATGGTGCAATCCACTCCAATTGCAATACAATTTACTTGAATTACTTGGTCACTTCTCAATGAATCCAAAACGTAGCCAAACTTTGGCTACTACATGATTTGGCAGAGAATTGCGACAACCTTGGCGTGATTTGTCCTCAGACAACAGGAATACAATTTGAGACACAATGGAGAATGAAATAATCAAATGGACATTTTTGGCTGGAAAGTTTGGCACAATTTGTAACTAAACAGAAATATGAAGGACAATGTTTGTTTGTTTTTCCCCAATTGTCATGACTTTTGATGTGATGCATCTCAATTTGATTGCAAATCATTTCCACAATGCATAACATTTTTCAAAGTGGGCCATATCACTGAAGACCATTGTTTATTGTTGTGTAATCAAACAACGTTGTACGTTTATTGAAATAAGTGTCAGAAGGAAGTTTGTCGATTAGAACATATAGTCACTATCTTATACCAATCAGAATGTATTCTGGAATTGATTTTCTGTGCATACCTTGCTGTTTTTGCCAAGTGAAATCCACTCATGTAGGAGCGCTCTCTCATTTGTCACACTCACCCTTCTTTTTTTTTTTTTTCTTCTTCCAGGCTGCGAGGCGAGGACAGAGATGAAGATGAGAGCTCCCGGCCCTCTGCTGATTCTGCTCTATGTCACACTGTCAAAGTGTCTCAAGGTGGTCTCCAAGAGAGGCTCAGGTATTTAACAAACTGTCGCCACGGCGACAACCTTGCGCGGTTCTTGCATACTGCCATGTTCTAATGAGTTCGCGTGCGACTGTCTCTTCTATATACAGTTGTTGTAAGGCCTTTCAATAAAAATAGCACACCACAAATTAGGGATTTTCATGCAAAAAGTAGTGCATGAATAAGTCAATCATGCTTTTCTTTTATGACTGTAGTGCACCTTTAGTTCATATATGTGTTTTGCAATACACAAGTTCATCTACAGTTTCATTTTCAATATTTGTCTTAAAAATTGTATACTTAAAAAAAAATGTTATATTTTCTTTTCATGGGAGTGAGCCCCACTTTTCATGGAAAATGTTTATCAGAAGTTAATACCTCCCTCCAATAAATATTTGGGGCATAAAAAAAGTCCATCATTACTCCTGGCATGGGGAGAACACGCAAACTCCACACAAGAAGGCCAGAATGAGCTGGAATTGAACTCGGGACTTGAAACTGTGTGGTGGATGTGCTAATCACTCTGACACTGTGCTACCACCTGATGTGCTAACAGATATTTATTGAAGAAGACAAACAGTCATACACACACAAACTAACTGGCCACAATTCTGTTTTCACTTACCAGGCCACTTTAAAAGCGCACATACAACATAAAAAGTCAAGGTGCCACTGTGCCTTTGTTTGGAAATAAAAGTAGTTTTGTGACATTCAGCACTTGGTATCCAGTCAGGGTTAACATATAGCCTTCATTGCTGATCCCTGCCAACGCTGTCCCCTGTGTACACAAACAATAAAGTGTGTGCGTGTGTCTATTCCTGTGTGTGAATGTGTATACTTGTGTGCGTGTTTGAGTGCATGTACCTATGTGTGTCCGCGGGAGTGACACAAGCTTTTAAAGGGGATTTTGGCCTCCACTCTTGATTAAAACATTGATTGAGTTATATATCCTTGCAGTTAATTATGTCGCCATTTAATTAGCTGACAAATTTATGAAAATATGCAAGATAAAGTGGACGCTTTTGACAGAAGCCAAAACACACATTTTAATCAGTCGGTTCCAGGAATGTACAGTATTTGAATTAATTATTTGTTAAATACCTAAAAAGACATGATGGAATGTTTTTACACATTTCAAATGAGCTCACTCACTTATTCAATCATGATAGGGACTATAACAATACCATAAAATTAATTGTACCCAGACCAAATTTTGACTGAAATCTGTAAATGACCAGAGGAAATTGGAAAAGACTGTAAAAAATGTTTTAACATACAGTGTAATATAGACTCAATATATAAATCTAATTTTCAGATTTTTTATTGTGAGATTTCTATTGGCATGCTTTTGATTTTTTGACTGCAAAAGACCATGTTTTCCTTTAAAAAAAGTGACACAGGATTATAGATGAAAATAGCATTTATCAACATTTCCCGCGCAACTTCTTATCTGTTTTAGTGTTATATTTGCAATTGGAAAATGCCCGTTCAACCCAAAAACTCACGTTTACCGTATCTCATGTACAGTATGTATGTACAGGTATGTATGTACTGTATGTGTGTACAATATGGGGTTTATGAAAGTTTTTAATGATCAGAAGAACTGCAGGAGAACCCTTTTGCTTGGGACATGCATCAATGCTTCTAATACAAGAAGTTTAAAACTCTGCATATGATTTTTAAATGTGGGATAAAATATTTGTATATTTACTAGTCTCCCGAGCAACAAAAGTAAAAACTATGGGTTTGTTAAGTCAAATTGTCAGGTGTGGAAACGCAGTATTAGCTGGACTCGGCTCAATCTGCAGTGAGTGACAGTTCCCAAATGATCCAATTTGGCAGAGACTGGGTTGCCAAGGGTTAACGTCAAGTCATTTTGCTTTCTAAATGCCGGCAAATTGACTATCAATTGGTAACAAATGCAAAGGTCACAAGAGAAAATGGAGAGCAAAAACTCTGAAAAGGAGAACTTTTTGTGAATGCATATGAGCATTTAGCTCTCTGATACGCTGCCACGGACATTTAACAAAGATCATTCGACCATGTCACACTTTAAACTTGGTAAAGATGCATATAGCTTTTGCTCCCTTACAATTAATAACCAAAGAGAAATTCATGTTTAGAATTGTTGTACAATTAATGAAACCCTTCCTTTTCTTGCACCAAACAAATAATTGCACGAAAACAACTAATGAGCTACCACATGTTTATTTAATAACACTTTTGTTGTATTATGTCCAATCCTTTGATCGTTAATAATAGGGAAAGCATTGAAAAAGGCACTAGGGAGCTGAAATTCCACCGCGACAGCGACAACGTGTCAAATTTCAACATGGCATTACCGTTTAGTTATCACACTACTACTTCAAGAATGATGAAGCAAAGGACCCAAAAATGGTCAAAATACTGCACAAGGGTTAAAAATGTTGTTGCCATCTTCCATCATGAAAAACCACAGTCTGCCCTAGTAATTGTGTTCCCCAATGTCATAGTCATTACACCAAATAAAGTGAAACTTCACAGGCAGAACGCCCCTGACCATAAAAATCAGAACCTGAGCATCTGTCATCCATGGCGCTTAAAACTTGTTTCTGTATCTCAATAAATCAGCTCCTCATCCACATTGAGGAATTTTAGTTAATTTTAAATATTTTTAGGACATTTTGTTCATAGAAAGCTGCTATATAGTCATAAATTCAGTTTTAAATGCTAAATGTTATAAAGGGTCAAATGTTAAGAGCTCAATGAAAATGGCAGTGGTGGCATTATATCATTTCAAAATGAGTCGAAAAGGGGCAGGTGGCCTCATGAACTGCAATATGTGCATTTAATTTGGCCAATTAGATCAGAAGATAAACCGACTCATTTTAAGAGATGCTGTTAGTTACCTAACAGTCAATTCCACATCATTGACCATTTTTAAACTAATTCAACTAATTACCGACTATCTCGTGAGTGATTAATCAATGATTGCGACCCTACCCCTTATTTGCCTTGCTACCATCAATCGACGAACACCAAGAAATGCTACAAACCTTGCAACTAAACTAAGTATGAGAGCCCATTTGTATCAGCAAAGAATCCAAGTTGAAAGCGTGCGACTACGTTGCATTGCATTGGCTATTTAATGGCACTTTGAAGGGCTTTCCTGACCTCCTGAAAAATTAATGATGGATTGATGCAATGTGAAGCATCAGACCAGATCACATAAGACTGGTGACCCGGAACTAGATTCTGACTTTTTACGATGTACCGAAACTTCAAATGAGCCCATATAATATGTTCTTTTTACAATTCTCTCCTGCACTTTGTCGTTCTCATATGAGTCCTTTAGTAACTCGGGTACCTCAAATGATAAAAAACAAAAAACAAACAAGCAAACAAAAAAAACCCTTTAAAACAACAAATAAAGTGGTTATATCATTTATACTTGCCCATTTAATAAGTAGCTCGCATTCTGAAAAAGTGTGAACACACCTCGTCCAAAGTCTCCACACAGGTCCAGGGCTCTATTTTCTTCTTCCTTCTGCGGCTAAAATGGTTCCTTTTCTAGAAGCATATGCAGGAGAGTCTAGTTCTCCTCCCTTGTTGTTGTGTGCAAGTGTTTCTGACTGATGCATTTAATATGGCAAGTTTACTGCAGTGCTATCTTGAAATAGAAAACCTACTGCCTCAAAACAAAGCATGCACCATAAGATATGAGCTGAGCAGGAACGGTTTGAAAAACAGGTCAGCTGTTTTTGCTATCGTTGAGAACCAGCAACTGACAGGTATTATATCGAGTGTACCTACCAGTAGGCAAGGATTCCGTCTAATCAAAATGAGCAAACTGCCCTGCGATTGGCCGGCAACCAGTTCAGGGTGTCCCCCATCTACTGCCCGAAATCTGTGAGGATAAGCGGCCCTAGAAAACGGATGGATGGGAGATGAGCAAACAAGCTTATGTTAGCGTCCTTCGTTGACTTGTCCTCCATTGTTGCCATTGTCATTCTAACTGATGCGTTCAATGCAACATAATTGTCTTAGTTTCTTCTTTGAAATGGTAAAGTCACATTAGTGATGTATTTCAGTGCCGTAAAAAGCTTCGTCGGTCAGAGCACAGGTGCGTTATTGTAGTATTTGGCTCTTAATTTGAATAGATGTCTTCGCCATGGCAAATGAATGGTACTTATGCCCCACGCTCCTCAGCATTATTAGTCACTGACAGATTGCGCAAGTCTGCATGTGGGCTGTCCATGTTTAAGATGAAGGGTGGCGCTAAAGGAGATGAAGTGGCTGATAAAGCCCCTGGTGGGAGATTGTTTTCTGGTTCAAAGGTTTTGAACATTTGTCTTCATGTGCCGCACGTGAAGGAGATGGAGTGGCCGGACTTTCGCGGCCTCTATTAAATTAACTTCAAGTGACCACCTCTGGCTTCTTACATGCACCTGGGGCAATGTCATTTATAAGCGGCTGTTGCTTTTTACGCAATGGGTAAGGTTCACCGTGAGGAAATTGGGAGATTATTGTTGCCCTGCATTGTGTACAGAGCATTCTAGGTCCAATGGGAATTCTCCACTTCTCTTCGTGTTTGGAATCGCAAGCGCGCTTCTGAATCCTACACCATGAATAGTTATTGTGGAAAGATCAGTCATGAAGGCCAGATTGGCCCTCAGGAGATGATTTTTGTTCCGTTGATATTCTCCCACAATTTCTCGATACATTCCCAGGATAAAGCCTACGGAAGATTATTCAGCGTGGAGTCAGACAGCTTGCACCTGCATTACTGCAACTTAATGAGTTTGCCAAAGGTGTTGCAAGTGTCTCTTATTCCCTCAATTCCAGCTCTCGGCTTTTAATGACCAGTCAGACCTTGCACAATTGGATATCAATTGGGTTAGATTGCCTGTGCTGGTTTGCGATTGTCCAATTATATCTGCACAGGCTTTGCATGTCCTATATCAAAGGCAGGATTTACACGGCAGGTCAAGCGCTCGATTCCATTTCATGGCTATTTAGATTTATTTCCGAGTGAGCCATATCATTGTGTTTCAGTTACCTGAAATGCACTTAAACAACTAATCAAATGCAGACATTGGGCAGTGACAATCCAAAAGCGTCCATCTATCAAACCGGTTTCTTTTGCACCTGTCCTCATTTGGGAAGGCGGATGAGCTTGAGATTATCCCAGCTGACTTTGCATGAGAGGCGGGGAACTTCCTGGCATTCACACCCGCATTTATATCCGTAGCTAATTTTGACTATTAAATACGCATCAATCAAAGACTCAAATTTTACCAAACGCATGCCAACAACAATGAACTTTTGTTATACTCTTGACTGTATGTTGTATTTTTCTCTCCACAATGCCCCAAGAAATATCTGAGGTGGAATCATGTCACACTTTGAAACTTGTCGTGAAGATCCATCCATAGAATGCTGCTGGCCATCCCCCTTAGCGTGGGCCCCATGCAGGGAAATCTTCTCTTTGCTCACTGTTTGCCGCGTCTCAGCCTGATTAACGCCTCCTAGGTACATGTAAGACTTGATAATCCTCAAAGTGGCATAAGTAGGCCAGCGATGGCACAAACACTGTCGCTTAAAGACCAAACATTCAAAAAAAAAAAAAAAAAAGTGCTGCCTTAGGCCCCCACTGCTAAGACATCAAGATGAGCACTTTCAGGAGTGTTATGATAGTGGCCATAACAATTAGCATAGCCTCTAATCAAGCGCTAGCATGCCTCATGACATAGAATAATCTTCCTGGAGATCAAGCAGTCATGGGATGTGACAGCTACAGCCATATAAACAATACATATATTACACAATACAATTGTAGAAGTGCATGGGAAAAAAAACAAACAACAACAATAATTCGATTCAGTGAGTCTGGTGATCAATACGACATGACATGCCCGTATAACAGTCACTAGCGTTTCCATCAACAAGGCAGAAATATGATTTTAGCAACTTTACTGCAGCAAAAATACATGAAGACTAATAAAAACATATAGGCAGCCCGGAGGTTGTTGTTTTTTTTTTTAACAATACATTTTATCACTGTACTGGGATGACGTGGAAAGGGGCACATGAAAGATATGACTGAGATATAGTGTACTCGGGATGTCCATTTCATTATGTTCCCATGATCAAACATGGAAAGTCATAGATCATTCTTTTATATCACATTTTAAGCATCGTGAGAGTCTCAATGGGTGTTCTTGAACTACAGGCGCCATGCTTGTACAAAAGCCAGAATTGTGAAGGTCTGAGTAGATGTATATTTCAGTAGATTACATAAACATGGTCCTCAGAGCAGAAAAAAAAAACGTATAGTGGGAATTTGCAGGACATATCTTTACCATCAGAAAAGATAAATCCAATTCTTCGAAATAGAAGTATGGGACAAATGTGTAATAACTAATAATTTCAGTTAACATGATGAAACCAATCCTCCAGTCTAGTACTCCTCTTATGTTGTGGGAATTATTATTCACTGCGCCTACTTCAAAACATAACATATTTTAATGTGTTTAGTGTTATATTTGGTGAAATGTCAGTGTTTTTGATTTTATTATTTTTAAAGTCACTTTACCTATATATAAGTATGGTCATCATCATAAATTTGTTTCAATCACTCATACTAGATTGTTTTTATTTCCTCACTTAAAATATTTCAATAATATCCAATCTATAGATATAATGTTTGTGATATATTTTGTTTTTGTATGTTTAATGATGTTTTTGTCATGACAGTCACTGTTTTTTTAAGGAACAGACACAAAGTATGTACTGTTTTATTGAATAATTAAAACGATTTTATTGAGGCCTTTGGCACATTAATAATTAATACCATTAAAAAATCAACACACACTATATTATTGTTGGTCTGTAGTGTGCAAAAAAGGATTTGCCTCCTGAATCACCTCCCTGCCACACAATGAGGACATGTTAGTTGCGTGTTTGAGCTGTTATATGTGATTTTCATTGATTCGTGAATATTCCCCGTTAATCAGAGAACGTGCAAAATTCTTGATAGTGACTTATTTTCACTTAATAAATCTTAGCGAGGGTCCATAATTCAACCTTATTCAGCCCTGCATACATTTTGCTGCCACCTTAGAATAAATGCAATGAAAAAATCATGAGACTGGTCAATGCCATAAATTGTTTTTAGCCATTCATGTGTCATTTGGCCATGAATCAGTACACAGGGGCCTAGAAGCACAGCTTTGCCTCAAAAGCTCCTTCTGGTAGATGTCTGACACAATCTATCAGGCTCCATCCATCAGACTCTCCATCACAGGCTTATCTGTCCCATTCAGACCAGGGTCTGCTTCTTGGTTGGAGACTTGCCCATTAAAAAAAATAATAATAATGAGACCAGACGAGGGCTGTTTTAAATGAGGTCCTGGTTGTCCTAATAAACCCAATTACAAGTTTGTGACAGCTTCACTGATAAACCCTAAATGAGGAGAAGACAAATTGCTCTTCTTTTGACTGTTCTGAACTCCTGTTTCCAAAAGCCAGATTGAAGAGATTAATGCTGGAGGCCAGTGTGGATGAAGGCCATAGCTGACATCACGCAGCGAGACAGTAAATTAGAGTGGAGTGAATCACTAGTGCTTCTGCTGGTTGCAGCAAAGCAGTTCCGCATTGTTCTAAAGGCAAAGCTAATGTTGTGTATGTCATTTGAATAAAGTTGTGTACAGTGGGTAACAATCATTGGTAAGTGCTTACATGCTAACGCCTTCCATTTCAATAAGCTTTTCTGGTGGGTTTCCCCATTCATTCTCCTCAAAAAATCCAAAATGCAGGCTTGCTGTAGTGCTTTAGGTCAGTGCTTCTCAATTATTTCCTGGGGGGGGAGTTTTCTCTTTCCTAGGAGGGGCTTGGCAAAATGTAACTGTAGGAGAAGTTAACAGTTGTTACAGATGCTTTGTATTGATTTTCCTTTTGTCAACGTTAAAAAAGATAGGTAAACTTATACAATTTTTATAGAGAGTAATCTTATGTAGGGTCTGCGTGGCATGGGCGGGGGCACGAAATGTTTCCTCTTTCCTGGGGGGCTTTGCAAAACATAATTGAGAAGCACTGCAGTTAAGCGAACTAAAGAATCATAGCAACAGTGTGACGATTGATACATCAAGGAAAAAAGAAACCACAAGAGTAAATAGATTCATTAGGAAACATTACAAAAGGAGACAAATACATGACAACTGCAACTGCGTGGCCGCTGATATTACAGCATGGATGGATGAGACCAAGCCCAACCTACCAAAACGTAACCCATTTTATGCCCTTGACCCTGAGTTTGGAAACCCCATTTTCATGCATCAGTACTTTTCATCTTACACACAATTGAGTCGTATCATGCATTTGCATTACAGAGGTGCCTTCAATGGCCTTGGTCTTATCTTGCATCATATAGCCTTATGCAGTATGGTTGTAAATGTAGTTGTAGGGATTCCTCAATGGCTAAGCAGGTGCAGAGCGTGAACGCAGTCCATCAATCAGTGTCAGTCGAGTCAAAAGGTTGAACGGAGGTTGAATTGAATCATCATGCAGGGTCGTCATCGCCCTCCGCTCGGACCCCCTCGCCCTTGCCGTTATGCGAAGCGGTAAATGTGCAGGATTAGTAATTGCTGGCCTCCTCTTTGCCCTCTGAGCCGCTTCACTTCAACTAGTCCATACAGGGACAACAGTATAAAAAAAGGGCAACATGATTGCTGTGTCTATTTATGCATTTCATGAAAGCAGCAGACAGTACACGCCAGTGAACACATCCAAGGTCTACTCGCAAGGAATAATGGCTTTTAAACACAGGCTGCAGGGGTGAGGGAAGCTCATGCGCAAGAATACTCCAAATGTGTTACTGTATGGCTTATGTTTGCAAGTCAGTTCAAACAGCAACAAAAAAAAATGTCGGCAAGAGTCATTTTTAAAGTAGTAGAATTAAATCCTACCCATTTGCTGTTTCTTTGTGCTCGGATCAAATATAAAACTATTGCTTTGGCGCCATTCTGCAGTCAACAACATATACCGACGTGAGGGGAAAGGCTTCATTTGGTCAGGCCATTGTCTGGTCTAATATAAGAAAAGTGTTTTTCTGCCACCTTGTGGCAACTGCAGCAAGTGAAAAAGCATTCTTTTTTTCCCACATTGGAATATGTCAGTGTAATGAATTCACATAATAAATCACTCCTCTCTCAGTTTCTTCGTCAATGCATTGGCAGATAGGCTGGCTGAATATCAATCTATGGCCCCAGTCATCATGTGCTGTTGAATGTGAGAGTAGCATTTCATTTGCCTGAGAGAGAATTGTCCCACCCACTAACCAGTTTTTCACAAGAATACATTTAATCTTTATTTTTTTTAAATTAAGAAATACATTTTCACATGTACCTCTGTATTGTACTATGACGAAACAAACAGTGACCAGCGATGAATTGAATATATTACAATGCATCATTACAAACAGAGCACATTTGCTGGAAGAAAACCGTTTTGCAGCAAATTTAATTGATATCTGTCATGAAAAGGTTTTTGGCATCTCTGGTTTATGCACAAGTCATCCTAGAAATTATATTTCAACAGCCAATTATTCTGCACTGAGCCCAGGAAACAAATTCAAATGTGAAAATAATCACCTTGAAACTTCAGAGCAGGAATCAAAACGATGCAGGTTAATTCATTGGAATATGATTACCTGTTGACTTGAGGTCATATGTGTCTTTAAATCCTGATGCATGCAAAAATAAAAACGTTGCACACAGCTCATCCAGTTCAAAGCCACAAATTTGAAATTTGAAGTCATTATTAAATCAAGTCAAATTTGATTTGACAAATATATATATATATATATATATATATATATATATATATATATATATATATATATATATATATATATATATATATATATATATATTTATATATATATATATATATATATATATATGATGATGAGAGTTCGAGTCAAGGACTTGGCACAATATGCAGTAAGCCGGTGCCTTTTGAAGGCTTCATACATGCGATTGCATTTTAAAATTGTTCTTTTCTTGGTACCTTCCTGTTGTCAAAAGCCACTGATGTCAGCAGGCTTGTTGACAAGCGCTCTGACAGCATCTGCTACCCAGTGTTCCCAGCAGGACTTCTCAACCATGTCGAGAGTGTGTGCTTGCGTGTGCATAAACATATACTTTAGTCTATATATGTGTCTGTGTGTGTGCGCACATGTGAGTGTATGTGTGTGAGTGCATATGTACTGTTGTACTTCAACCTTGGTTTCTCGCTGTTTCTCCGGGAAAGGATAAAAACAATCCCCGCCAATGTTCTCGATGACTCTGCAAAGTCTCCGCTCCAAATCCCCGATAAGAGCCTGTCATGGATAACTGTAAATCTGACATGGCCCCAAGGCAGTGTGGGGGATGAAGTCCTCCTACCGGGAGGGGGTTGAGGGGCTTGATTCAGGCTGATGCGGCAGAAAGTGAGCGGAGGACGCCGGTCACTTGTTTAATTCATTTGTCAAGGCGCCCTCAAATCATATTGCTGCAATTTCTTGGTCAACCCCGATTTTTTGCCAGCCTATACGTTTCCTCTGGAGCAGATAGCTGAAATGGCAAATATAAATAAAGCGTAGTGAGACCTTTTCTCCCACCTGTCACATATACAGTATGCCTCTTTAAGTCTAAACACTTATTCTCCATTTCCACTGCACGCTACCTATTTGCCCACTATTGACAATTTCAACTCATGATGGTAACACTCACCCGGAACGAAAATCCCTAATCCGAAGGGGGTATTTTTCTAGTACCTGCACAGCCAGGATTCGAAGATGGTGCTATGCAGATACCACTTGGCTGATGTTAATCGCTACCGGGCTCTCTCTATGTAGGGGATTTATTAGGAAGTCAACGCATACAAATGTTCTATGTGCTCTACAAGTATGATCTGATAATAATAATAAATAGAATGATTTTTTTTTTTGTCCAGCACAGTGGGCTGCCATGTTGCCATGTGCTGTCAACTAAAAATGACATCAAGATGTCTAAGGGTCCAAGTCATGACTGTCGCAGCTGACCTGTTTTTTGGGTTTGCTAATGTGACAGTCACAAGCTGAGTCCTGTCACGTTATTATCAGTCGAAATCAAGTGGCAAAATGACCGCCCCCTGAGACGGATAGAAATGAGTGGATTTTGCCATTTAATCCACATTCAATTAACACAATATTATCCAGAAGGTTGTGTTTGGACTACTGACCCCAAAGAAAGGATTTGTTTTTGTCAAGTGTAATTGCAATAGAATAAGAATTTTCATCTTTTTTTTTTCTTTTTTTTGGTTTGTTTCAGGCACTTTGATTTTTTAGTTGGTTATTTTATTCTGTTTAAGACTAAGCTGTAACTCGTATAAGCACTGTAAAAATAATTACCAGTTGTTGATAGGTGATTTATATTGTTTTTTTTTCTTTTGTTGATGTTAAAAAGGATACAGGTGTAGGTATACCTGTGCAATCTTTTTTTTTTATCTTTTATTTATAGATAATAATCATCTTCATAGTCAGTGCATCAAGTGGGGGTAGGGGTAAAAAGTTTTCTTTTTTTTGGGGGGGGGGACCTTGGCAATATATAACTGAGAAGCACTGGCTTATGCCAATGCTAGTTGCTGATTTGTTAAGCAAAATTTTCTTTGTAATATTTTGAGATACACTGTTATTAAAACGAGACAAGTTAAACATTTTCTTACAACACCTTATTTCCAGCTTGCAAAATAGTTTTGTATAATTTGTTTAGTTAACAGATTTTTTCAATTTTATTTTTACGTTTGGGATGTAACCACAGTACTTCCTTGGAAATCTAAAAGGTGCAGGATAGCTATGGATTTTGGTGTTAATTTTACCGGAGTTTGTTTGACCTTGGATACAGAGATTCAAATCTCCTTCGCCTTGATGAGCTGGAGACGTAGAGCAGGAAAATGACAGTCACTGATCATTTAGCAATGGTAAAAGAAGATTAGTTGTTTATTGGCACATGAAATGTACATATTGATATACGCGTGCTCTTGTATAAGATTGCTGCCACTCCGGAGGGATGTGATTGATCACGCCGAGATTTCCCCTTGACGCGCGTTCAAAAAGAGTGTGATGCATGGAAAGTGATTTGGCCACTAAGCAGGAATTTCAAACAAAGGCTGCGTCGACGAAGGGATCACAGCCGTGGATGTCACTGCGGACTGCTGTTGACATGCAGCATGTGCGCTTCCATGTGAAAGGATGCGCGGGTGGAACAAAGGGCACTTTTGACAGTACGGCACGTTGGCCCCGCTAGACGCGCTCGGTAGGTTGTCCTGGCGCGGTCAATAGCACGCTCTCCAAATGATGAGGAATGGCCGGTGCTGCGGTAACACAGGCGGGAGATTGATCACACGCAGACGGCCCGAGATTAAATGGCTCTCTTGTAGCGAGCCAGACTGCGGGCCCCCGTCGCCTTGGAGCGAGGCGGCATCTGCATGTGATCAATCCACAACCTATTGCTTTGTGTGCGTACGCATGCATGCGGGTGCTTTTGACTGTGATATTGCCACAATTTCTTAGGCTGAAAAACGTGCCAAATTATGCATCTGTCAAGACTTTAATTCACCGGATTGTTGTTATCGGATGTCGGTGTTTGCAATATGAAGCAATAGAGAGAGATGAGATTTGAGAGATTTTAACCCTCAAACCAGGAATACATACACATTAGCCTACAGAGTTTTACATTTTTCCCAGACTAAGATTGTCACACTGTTTGCTTATAAATGAAATCCTTTTTCACTATTTACATTGTCATTTATTTGTTCCAGTTCACAAAAATGTCCTTCCACCCCAAAACCATGAAGAAGCATACGTGTCAACCTCAGTGAACTAGAGTAGCTCATTTACAAACAGCACCATAGCACCACAAATCCAACTTTTTTTGCTTGGTACTGCTTGCTCCTGCCAATGTAGTAAGATTGACTGCCCCTTAAACTTGATGCAGTCTTTCCGATGTTAGTTGGTCACGCAAGTACAGAACTCTTTGTTTTTTCCTGCCACATAGATATAGTTCGTAGCATTTTCTTTAAAGCAGTTAGCGCAACATATTTCACTGTCCCACATAGAGAATGCGCCAACAGAAAGGTTAAAAAAAAGAATGAATGAATAAATAAATAAATAAATAAATGACCAACATGAATTCGGCACAGAACAACTCAGGGCACAAGGCTGGAATTTGGGACTTTCCTTTTTAGAAAAGGACATCTGGTAACCCGAAAAAGAAGTACTTTTATACTTTTGTAGGAGGATCCTTTTTTTTTCCATTTTGAGTAACAAAAGAACTACGGTGGCACATTTTTTTTTTGTTATTCAATAATCATTATTCAATCAGATTAAAACAACATGTATTAAAATGAATCAGATTAAAAATAGGTTTTCATTACATCTTAATTTAAAAATGACATTATTTCAAATTCACACGAATTAATTTTTATTTCCTTACTAGTTTGGGCATTATCTCAGAAAATCAGTCAGAAAACAGCCAAATATATTGATCATCTTTCTAAATGAAAAACTTGTTGTTGTTGTTTTTTAAAGATAATCAGTTTGTCATGGAGGACTGCAGAAATCCTGAAGCTGCAGATTCCCAAATGGTTCGTTGATGATCAAAAATAACTATTGATCAATGTGATAATCGATTAATTTTCAATTAACTGGTTGCACTTTCCTCAAAAAAATAAAAGAAACAGCTTCCTCAAATCAGGATAACAAATGCTGCATTCCCATCTTCTTATGTCAAACAAACAGCAGTTCATATTTTCTTCTGTTTTCTACTAGCGGTAATCATTTTCAGTAAGCACGGTTAAGCATGTGTCTCAGTGCTTTTGCGCTTGCTGTGCCAGCGATCGGGAGTCGACATGACGGCAACACAGAAATCATTCTCGAATTTTCTCTCTTATAGACTAGTGTGCGATTGAAATTATAATTATTTTAAGTATATTTTGATGTCCTGCATTTGTATGTGTTCTATTGTTGACAAATGATGCATTCTGTACTTCTCCGATAATGACACAATTACAATGCCGAAGTAGTTCATGTCTGCGGCACAAGCAATATCACATAATGTAATGTGTAACACGAAATAAAATGTGGCTCTCCTGAAGACTGGTAATGTTGAGTGCGGCTTAAGGAGAGTCATAAGACGCTGTCATGGACATGAAGATAAGTGGCTTCATGTTGTGTAATGCTTGGTAGTGATGCTGCTGAGTACTGTTTGGGAAATTGTGTTCTAAAATGCTTTATGATAACTTTCAAGGGGAAGGCAATATAACTGCAATGCGCTGGATTTTGCTAAACCCTTACGTTTTTTCATACTCGACTAAAAAAGAAAACTGAAAAGCCTTGCATTGTAGTATTCTTGTGAACATTAGCATTTTCAAATATTTTCTTTGCTCTACTCAAGGTTTGACTTTGTAAGATTTTAATTAACAAACAAAGCAGATGGCGCTACAGCTGGGAAAAAAGGGAAAATTCAGCCAATTGTGTTTACAACTAGAAAATTATTCCAAAATGGACACGATGGTGACACTGAATGTTGAGACAGTGCATTTTCCAATTTATTTTTACAATTTGAAAATTATATTTTAAGTTTATTTTGATTAATTTACTTTTGAGATGATTCCTCACAATCACTGTTTAACATGGAACATAGTTTCTATTTTAGATTCTTGGAGGATACACTAGAGACATTTGAAATGACCTTTTTTTAAATACAGTATATGTCATTTTGATTTTGATTTTGATTGAAGTTTTGAATTTCCAAGACTATTTAAATTTTAAACTGTAGATTTTTTTTTTTTTTTTTTTTTTTTACAATTTTTCAAAAAAGCTTCTTAAAAAAGATTCTAGATTATTTTGCGTTTTCAACATAAACACGACTACCAACCTGCTCATTCAAGGAAACCCTAAACCCTAAAAGAAATTATTTCAACCATTAGCATAGCATCATGAAAGTAAGTAAGACATTTTCATCACAGGACATTGATCAATATTTTGTAGGAATGTCACATCATTTTTTTTTAACCAACAAAATTATGATGTTTCAACCTGACACCAGCTATGTTAAAATTAGGTAGTTTTTGTGAGTGTGTTTTTACGCTGTCAAAATGTTTGGCGATGTGGCACCATCAGCTCATCACGTCAACATGTGAGCCCATTGAACACATTTTACTTTTATCAAACATAGAGCTATTTTAACTTTAAACATGCTTCTGAAGTCAAGGCAACAGCACGGAGGATTAGACGGACACGTTGTCATTGGCTGCCGTGCTGCCTAGCAACTGCTATCTTAGTTCTTATATATTATCTTTAGTGTGACTTCTTATTCTTAATTGAATGCCCATGGTGATATGTCTACAGGACATGATTCTTTATACACCAACGAACTTAAAGTAAATCCTCAAAAGTCAAATATGAAATTGGATAAGGAAGTCATGCAAAATACATATCGAAATACCACAGGAATTCAGACCGACTTTGTTTATGACGTCAAGCAAAATGTTTGAACGCCATGCAAAACCTCAGGTCAATGAACCTCAAAGGTTGTTCAAGGGAAGGAATAAAAGACATTGAAGATAGAAATGAAGGTAAAGTTTTGTACGTTTTACAGCATTTCAATTTTTTGAAAACTCAGATGGGATTTGACATCCTGTTGCCCAATCAGGAAGCAATTGATCTGCTTTAAACAAAGCCCTCTCGTTACACCTCTAAGTCAGAATGCACTTAAATTCTTGTACTCAAAATCAAAGAAACTCCTGTTATCCAACCAGAAATTTTTAGCTTTATTTTTCCCTAAAAGGCATTCAGGACGACTTGGGGTTTTCATGAGCCAATCAGTAGCCAACTTACTTCTTGTAACAGAATCAAGATACACCTTACTTCCTGTAACCTGATCAATAAACACCTTACCTGATGTTACCCAATCAGAATGTACTTGAATTTTTGTAAATCATTGATAATTGAAGAATGTGAGACTTCCATAGGCTCAATCAGGAAGCATCTTACTTCCTGTAACCCTGTCAAAAAGCACCTGACTTTCTGTCACCCAATCAAGAAACACCTGACTTCCTGTAACCCAATCAAGAAACAAATTACTCCTTCAAAACCATTTAGGAAGCACCTGATCAAATATTCGTCATTTATATCCAGTATTTTAGTTACAATTTCAATTATTTTCTGAGAAACCTACATTTTTTATTTTTATCAATCATTGCCATTGACAATTTGCATTTAAATGTGTTGTTTTAATGTGTGTCAATTTGTTTAAAGCCTGTGTGGTATTTTTAGGATTATGCTATGAAACAATTATATTCAAGTTGAATCTACTGTCATTAAATTTTATTATTTCAACTCTTTAAAGGAAGGATCATTGTAGACATGGTCTAATAATGCGGTGAGCCTCAAATACTGAAACTTTGTAAGCAACTGATGCAAATGTTTATATATATATATATATATATATATATATATATATATATATATATATATATATATATATATATATTGCCACAATAAAATTCCTCAACACACTTCCTCATAGTTCCTCGGGTCTAGCACTTTATATTTCTATTTATTTTTCAAAATTCAGACTTCCTCCAATGTGATCATTGTATTTGTGGACACATTTATATTGATTGGTTTTTTTTTTGTTTTTTAAATTACATATCTCTTTTGTGATCCAATAGAGGACACTTTGTGTTTAATTTTTGAGGACCAATACAAAGTTTGAAGTTTGAAAGGCTCTAAAGTTTAATAAATCAGTCACTGATGGCTTGTTTTAATTCTTTTTTTTTTTCTAACCCAAGAATGCTTTCCACTGTTCAAGGGGTACTTGGATGAAAATATACACAGGGGGTACTTCACTGAAAAAAGGTTGAGAACCAGTGACATGGTTAATTGTGAAAGCTTACCGGAACGCAACCTAACATGAACCGTGTTACTGCATTACGCCTTCCTAAGTTTCTCTTTGCTAAAAGTGTCGAAGAAAGCGGGGGAGGAAACATGAGCGCACGGATGAGAGGCTTCGTAATACAGTAGTGTGTATTCTTCTTTGTGTATTGTTGGCTTTGTTTGTGTGTGAAAAGGTAGGGAGTGAAATATGCGCCACATCAATTGCTGCCTCATCACTGTGACAACCGTATCTCCTCCCGTTATCGCTATAACAACTACTTCTCCACAGCGCCCGCCTCCTTCTTTTATTTGTCGCTTTTCTTTTGCAATCAAGTTTTTTTTTTTTTTTGCACGCTCAGCTCCTGGTTGCCACAGCGCCGCCTCTCTCGTCCTTCATGGCTGCTGCCTGTCACGGCGGGGTTCATTTTTCTGTGTGCTTTTGCACATGTGGGTGGATCCGGTGACTGCACAATAACCTTTCTTTCCCGCACATTGCCGGCGTACCATCGATTTAGAAAAATAGAGAGATGAAAAAAAAGCGGCCTATTGTTGTATTGATTTCATACGTTGCCATTCAAATGACAACAGCTGTCAGAGACGTGATCGGCTAGGTGGGTCCGCAGAGGATTAGTCCTCCTCATTGCCTTGCGTTTGACCTAAATGTGTTATTGACAGCCATGTCGGGCCTGACAAGTTGATTGGGCCGCTCTGCTCTGGGATTAACTCGCCAGCCTGGCAGGGTTTTTACATTCAAAGATCAAGCCAACGTGCTGTTTGGCCGAACAGCTCTGGGATTGACTTAACAGCCTGATGTGCTAATGCGGAGTTATTCCAAGGTTGAGCGAACACAAAAGGGAAAGGACACGAAGAGCGCTCGCTTCGCCCGCGGTCGAGCAATGCTTATCGTTGGCTTCGTTCTTAATCACCGCTTCAAATAGATCATTGTTCACACACTATTAGGACTTTCGACTCACCAAATGACTTTATTCTTCTAACATACGACTTTATTCAACTAGATTAGACTATAATAAATTACATTTTTATCATTGGAAAAAGGCAACTTATTTTCATAATATTCACACATTTTTCTCACCACTTTTTTTTTGTCACAATTATTTTCCTGGTCATGATGACAATTTAATTCTTTGGTTTTGTTACAACCGAATTCTTATTTTTACTTCATTTGAGTCCTATTACTTTTTTTTGTGTCTTTTTTCGGTAAAAATCACCACTTTATTACAACATTTAACTTACAAAATGCAAATGTAATCAGCCCCATAACATAAAAAAAGTCATGCATGTTCTTCCAGTGTAATCATATTTTTACTTACAATTGTTTCTAGTGCAAAATGACTTTAAATGACTTTTATCATGGTATTTTAAACTTTCAACAGTTAAATCTATGCAGATAAATGATGAAATCTTATATTTTGGCACATTGGCGATTCATCTTCATGGTAGCTACATTTTTAACCAGAAAGTGAAACATCTCATTGACTGACACTGCCTCAATCATGGGCCTTCATTACATCATTCTAAAGCCAAACAGCCACAAAACAATAACAAGCATTTTTTTTCTTTGGGGGGCAAGCATTAAATTTGCTTAATGCCAGTTAAGAATTAGAGAACACGGAAAGGTAATCCATTTGACTCGTTTATTTATTGCGGTCTTTTGGCATATACACACAATCACAAACTCTGTGAAACACGGACGCTTCTCAAATTGGTAAAATGGAATCGAACTGCGTCACTTGGAAAAGGAAAGACAACAGCTTTGAGTGCATTCTACCTTACAGTTGCAAGGCGTTGTGGGACAATGTGGGAAATCTGAAAACTTAACGTGCAACAAATATATGGATTTGAACAAGAAAACATGAAGAGTTTAGAAAAGATGACATTTATTCTGTTTTGCTACAGTGTTTACATTGTTGCCAAAGGGTCAGTTTGTCTTATACACGGTGACAGAAAATACTAGAATTTGACCACCAAATTAGGGGATATTTTAATATTTGGGGAACTACAGTAATTTTCTTACAACATTCAGCTGGATCCACTTCATAGTTTTAGTTTTCCTTGCTGGTAGTGACCTTCCTGCTTCTTTTTTTTTTTATTTTTTCCCGGGATGCGTTCTCCACTCGCTTTGAATCCAAAACTCAAGGGAAGCCCTCCTGGAAGCTCATTTATGTAACTCAACACCGCCCTCCCTCTCACCTCCTTGCTCCTAAGTACATTCACGCACACACACACACACACACACACAAAAGAAAACATTGACGCGAGCACTGAAGGCAGTCCGAGTAACAATCCTGTATATTTCGCAAAAGGGTTTATCCTGGTGATGATGAAAAAGCTCCATTTGACTAAGAAAGCCAAACAAGAATGAATGAATGAATGAAGTGGTCTGTTGTAGTCTGGTTTGTATAAAACCTATTTCAGGCTTTATTTTAAGGCGCTCAATCCGACAAATGTCTACCCTCACAACCCCCAACCCGACGCTTGATTGGCTCGCCATACGCTAGCAGCTCTGCGCCGGCAACATCTCTATGGCCGCTTTTGAAGCCGTAAACTGGCTTTCCGTCCGCCCAGCTACTCTGCGCTGTCATCAAGGAGGTTGTTTTTAAGCCTTCCCCCGGCTTAACACCATTTACATTTTCATTATTCAACCGCAGGCAAAAAGAGACACCATGAATTGCGGCAGTGTTCGGTATATTAGACAAGCTTCATTCCGGCAGTGAATGGATTTACATAAATGAGGAGTTTGATACGTAGAAACACAAGAGGAAACTGAGAGGGAATATAGCAACCAAAGTGAACGCAAACAACTCGTACAATTTCAAAGAACCCACCCCCCCTGAAATGACCAGGAAGAAGAGTGGTGAAGAATAACGTCAAAATACCATTAAAAATGCAGCCATGACATTATTGTAAAACACGACAAAAACTTGGGAAAGAATTAACATTATGATCATGAAGAAAATAAGACATAAAATGATAATTTTTCCTAACCTTAAGATTGGTTTAAATTCATTGTCATGAATTTATAGATTTGACTTATTCTGATGAAACCAGAGATATGTAAGGAATATTTCAAGTTATTGATACAAATATTACTTTTCTTCAAAAATGTCCTCTTTTTAATATTTACAAAAACAACCTCCTCGTGGTCTTGAATTTCATTTTCCAAAAATTCAAATTGTAATTAAAGTGTATGAAAATGAGACATTAGTAAAAAACCTAGTACCTTGCCTTTCTTTTTTTTTTAAATTCAAGCCTGCGACCCTTGAATGGATGGATGGATTCTGACTTTTTAGTGTGAAAACTCGCAACTACATTCTTACACACTGAAAAACTGTATAAACTAAAAATGTTGTAAATTTACTTTATGAAAGATTGTTTTTTTCTATTCTCCAATACAATGACTTTTACTGGCACAATGAAAATTTCCTTTTTATAAAATTATACATATTAAACCCATACTTTGACTTAATTTCTAAATCATAGTATTATTTTTTTCTTACAATACTGTAACATATGTAAATCTTTCTAACCCCCCCCCCCCCAAAAAAAAATAAAAAATAAAAGGCAGCATTATTTGCCTGGTATTTCGCCTTCAATGTAGCCAGAGTGTGCTTATTTTTCTCTTTTCAGCGTGGTATGAAATGGATGTGATTGAAAAAGTAGGGAGGTAAATGAGGTTTCTTTTTGTGGCTCTTTCTGTCTTTCTTCCTTTATATAAACACGTGTATAAAGTGGGCTCCAGGGGACTGAAAGAGGTCCTCTTGAAGCAAAGCAAGCGATCAATATTGCTCCAGGTTCCCTCATTACAGGAATACACCTCATTGTGTTTACCATACAATGGACTCAACGGCATCAAACTCCTCTGCAGTGTATTTGTGTGTGTGTGATCGTACGTGCATAATAAGGCACGTGTTGTTGCTCTCCCGGTATCCTCGGCAGAGCATTCAACGCATTCACACTTTTTACTGCCAATCCTCACTTTTGAGAACTCCACTAGCAGTGCACTTAAGAATCTACTTCTTCATTTAGTCTCGCACAAACGACAAAATGAAGGCCAGCAGGCAGTGCAAGGAAGTCCCACTTGTGCCGGCTGATCGCTCCGGCGGTTTTGCAGAACGCTTTCCCGACCACTGTGCTGCAACACTCCATCATGCTCAGTCAGGTGTGCGCCACAGCCGCATTAAAGCACAAGCTCATTTTCACGCCACGCTGATGCACTCCATAATATAGTGTACCTCCACCAAAAAGCCAATCCTTTGTGGTCCCCCGCACTCCCAGAAAACAGAATATGATCGTGATGGCATTTTGCACAATAGAAGACTTCTGAAGTCGGTCTGGTGCAAGAAATGAACAACGCAAGAGGAATGTCTAAGTATAGTCCTCTTCAAACTATGAGGCCGAAGTGCGGCTAGCTTCTGCTAAACATGATACACCATCATACATTTTAAATACAATGGACAAAAATAAAGACGTAAACTGAAGAAGAACAAGCAAGATTAAAAGAAAAAGACATTATTATTGTAACGTAACATTAAGCGTGCTGGTAATGATATAAAGATGATCAAAAGACTGAGAAATGAGCCCTGAGGGACACCCTTTTCACAATAAAACTTCTGTATCACTACAATCCCAAAACTACAATACTTGTCCTATTTAGAAATTGACTGACTCCAGTCTATTAACGCATACCAGCATTGGTCAAACACAACTAGTGATTTATTCTTGGGATGTCAAGTCAGTTTTGTATGCTTTGGACCCAATAATGTTGCAATGTTTTTCCGCAAATTCATATCGATGGCAGCCCTTGTTTATTAATTTTCACACAATTTCACACCTATACAATGGTAAAATGGACCATTTTAAATACCATTTTTCTCAAAATGTTCACATGGTCACATGTTTTTACAATATTACAAACGATCTTTTATATAGTTTTAAGTCACAAGATTGGGAGAATGAAATGACCTGTGTGTGGCTCCAAAAATTATTGGCAGAAACATGTGAAAACAATGCCTCCATACCCTTCAGGCTACTTGCATATAGATGACTATGGTCCACTGTATGTATCCATGTGATAATGATGCATTCAGGATTCCTTCAATATTGTGCTTGCATTGTCACAAATGAGGATTAGGCTAATGTTATTGTTGTGTTTGTTGCTTTCTTTCGGTCCTCAAAGTCCCTGCGGTTCCTTTTCGAATGCTAATGATGGATTTGCCTCAGAGGCTTGCTCCTTCTCTATTGAGGGTCTGTCACAAACAACATTTCTCTCTTCCAATGGCCTCAGTGCAAATTTTCAAGCCCCCACATCCCTTAACCCCAGAGACGCTCTCACCTTTTTTTTTGTTAACCAAAAATAGCCTTGACCATCACAAGGAAAAGCTCTATTGCCCTTTTTTCCCTTCCTTTGCTGTCTATTCATCTGAACATCTTTTTTTTTACATCAGATTTTACGCTTTGTAAAAAGCTTCAGAATCTGTCATTGTCTTGTTGGGTGCTGTCCTTACCTTGGAGGGCTTTCAATACTGAGTTCAAAAGGAGATCATGTTTTTTTCCTTCTTTTGATGCTCACCCTTACGTCACGATGCTTTTTTAAACGACAGGTGTTTGATCAAATTTCGTTGTGTCTTGTGATATCTTACTGCTTCTTTTTCAGATCATCGTTTAACATAATACAGTGGGCCCCCGGTTTACGAGATGAATCCGTTCCGCAGTTGGGATCGTAAAGCGAATTCGCCATAGGGCGGGCAATCCAAACCTATGTTAATTAGCTAATGCGTGTAAAAGCCCAGGTAAAAACATCAAAATTGTACAGTAAGTGATACTTATCCATAATATACATGCATACACTAAAATAACATCAGAAACAAAAAAACTATAAAGGATTTATTTTTAAGTGAAGTGACGAGCTTGTTATGGCCATATTCACTAGTGAGGATAGCCTAGCCTAGGCTCAGCTATGTACCTTAGCCTTCGTCGTATTTCTTGATTATCTCCAGCTTCATTTCCATATAATTCATCTTCTTCTCTCTTTAACATCATTAGCAATCTTGGGACCCATGGCTAACCAATCAAAGTTTGAGTTAAGCACTAAAATACATAATAAAAAGCGTATTGACAGCACTCTCAAACGAGATCAAGTCCTTAGGCAGCCATCTTTGTGACCCTGTTCGCCGACCAATAGCAGACCAGTATCTTCGTGACCCCCTGCGACGCCAACCAATAGTATATCAGTATTTTAGGGAGTCGTGACACTGACCAATAGCAGACCAGCATTTTAATGACGTAAGTGACGCGTGTAGTGACGTATGAGCGCGTTGCTCCTAGTAGACACGCGTGCACACTGACCGCCACGTTCGATGTGACGTATGGTGAAAAAAAGGGCGTGAAGAGGGGACGAAAAAAAAATGTCGCGGTCCACATCGTAAGGTGAAAAAAAAAGCTAACGCAAGGACGTCTTAAACCGTGGGTCCACTGTAATAAAAAAGATCACTCGAGAGGAATACACAAATACAGAAACAGGCGGTAGCAAAATAGACAGAATAAAACAAAACAAATGAATCCAAAGAACCAGGGAAACGTCCAAATTGCACTAAAATAGCATTTTCTTTCAATTTTGAATGTTCATTGTCCTCATGTGATTGTTGGTGAAATATGATGAGAACATTCGATTACCCACCCTTAGTTCTTAAGAGTGCTATGGTCACCATTTATCTTTTCTCAGATTTACTGCCTCTGAGATGAAAGAACAGCACAATTTGTGCCCTCTGTAAATGACATTGTTACATATTTTCTGGTCATTTGATCTGGTCATTGGAGTAGATGACGTCAGAAAGGGCATTGCATGCTTGCGTTCTCACCTCCCAGGTTGATGAAAAGTAAACGGTGTGAACACACAGACAAGGCAGCGATGAGCACTGAGTACATAGTCCCTCCATCCACTCACCAAACGTTGCCATGTTTGAGGGTCAATGGTCAGCCTTCTATAAACACGCGACTGGAGAGTGTGTCCTCTCTCGGGGCCAATCGCGAACTATCGACAGCCGAGTCTGTCTCGTTTCCTAATTTGATAAGCGACGTCTGAAAACAATGCCTCAATCGCATTATGCCCAGCCCTGTCTTTTTGTAGCAGCAAAAACGCATCAATTAAATTAATGTTGTCGGTAATGCTGATTTCATCTCAATGAATGGTCCCGTTCAGAAAGAAATTATAGGAACTGCCAGATATGTGTTTCTGGAATAACGTCATCAGATTTTGAAAGAAGGATGCAATGTCGCAAAAAATGGATTCGCAATATCCAGTCATCATTTTCTAGGGAGCTTGTCCACGTAAAGATTACAAATGCACTGGCGATATCAATGAATGCACTGTATATTATAATGTTTTCAATGTTATTTATTATATGTATTATATCAGGAGTGCCCAACGTTTTCTGCCCCAGGATCTAATTTTCCAGCAGTCCAACTCCCCCAATCTCCTGGAGGTTATCCCAATAACCTGATGCAAATATACCGAAATATAATACATTATTATCACTTTTTTTTTTTTTAATTAATACGTCTTTTGCAGTGATATAACCAAACAATGTTTTTGTGATATTGCTAAACATAGTTTAGTAAACGCCATGAATGAAAATATACACCTGGGCTGCAGGAGTCACTCGTGTTCAGGTTTGTCTAACTGCAGTGAGAGACAGAGTCTAACTCGTTCCGCTTTACTTAGGATTTCAGCACTCATCGCTTCTCTTTCAGTCACAGAAGAGTAAGGCAGGCAGGATAGACAGGTATTGTATTTCTCAAGATTTTCTCATTTTCCACACCCATCTTGGGGAGGTTCTACTTATAACTACGTATCCTCCATACAGACCATTTTTTTCCACAGATCTGCGTTTTAATGACATTACTTCGATTGCAAAATAAGTATCATGTCATTTACGAGGCGTGAAATGATCATATATACTGTATAACCTCTAATTCGATATAGTATATATTATGCGTCCGATTTAGAGCATTTGCACACAACATCACAAAAATGCACTTTTCGTCAAGCGTTGCCCATCCCCGTCAGATAATTTCTCGGCAGACTTTGACGCATTATAAAAAGGGAATGGCGGCTTCACTTGTCGCCTTAGACGTGTGCTTGAACAAGCCGGTGTTGATATTGGCAAGGTGGGGGGAGAAACGGCGAAGGGCAACCTTCCAGGCCATGTTTGCACAATTGTCACTTGGGTAAAGAACATGTCATGTTCGGGTCTTAAATGGAAAGAGCTCCAATATTTGGCATCGGATAGTGATGCTGACTTTTAGGGCTTTGCGACAAAGTTATTTCATATTCAAATTAATATTCAGCTGTTTCAAAAAAAAATAAAGCATTGAAACTTCAAATCGTTTCATCGTTGCAATCACCGTTTTTTCCGCACTATAAGGCGCACTGGATTATAAGGCGCACCCTCATCTAATGACGTATTTTAAAACTTTTTCCATATATAAGGTGCACCGGATTACAAGGCGGACCCTCAATTAATAACATATATTAAAACTTTTTCCATCACAATATAGAATTACTCAAAGTAATAACAATAATAACTCAAATAATAACTCGAGACTCTCAATAGCAAAATAACTCAATGTCAATACGACCAACCTTGTTCAACTGTAAAAACACAAAAGAAAAAGGTAAATCTTACTTTATCACTTCATTCCCCATCTACGAATCCCAATCTCAATATTGATCCATATATAAGGCGCACCTGATTATAAAGCGCACCATCAGTTTTTCAAAAAAATTAAGGCTTTAAGGTCCGCCTTAAGTGTGGAAAATACGGTACATTAGTTCCAGCATTTGTGTCTACGCAAACACACATTTCCTCGCACAGGTTTCTGCCCCTCCCCTTCCTCCCAATCACCACAGCAGTATGTTAGTTGACAGTCACCAGTCATCAGGTGCTGGTGGTGGTAGGAATTGTTGTCGTAATCGAAGGAAATAGAATCCCTTCACACTGACATACTTTTTTTTATTTGAAGGAACAAAATGTGTAGGTCAGACCTGAGATTAACCTGATGACACTGAACTTGAAACACATTCTTCCCTTTAATAAAATAAAGTTTACGTTATTGTGGGGGTGATTCTTGTTTTTCTTAGCGATCAATAAAATCCTAATGCCAAGGAACTATGGTGACTGACTTCGAGAGACTCTTTTCAGTAAAAGTTATGCTTTAATTGCCAACACATTGTGGCATGACTCAATCATTTTAGAAATGTGTAGTGGCTTCTTCTCTATCCCTTGAAAATATTTTACAGCAGTGGATTCTAGGCTATCACAAAATTGTCTTTACATAGCACAGAAGCAAAATTGTAAGGTATTGTTGAATAAATTCATCGATCATCCACCTCATTTTTTTTTGCATTGTTACATTCCATTATTGTTTCAACGATATAACAGCAAAAAAAGGAAAAAAAAATGTTCTCGCGATATCCCTGGTAAAAGTAATTTAAAAAGAAACAACTAATAGTTATACATTCCGTGTCCTTTCATTTTTTGGGGGGTAGCGTTTCCATTTTGGTCGTTTTTTTGTTACCCTCCTTTGAAAAGCCACTTTGCAATTTTTCCATGGAAACATTGTGGAAAGAGAGCTTAGGCGACATGCCTTTGTTTCTTGGAAAATGACCCATTTGGGGTTGCAAAGGCTTCTATGTTGCACACTAGTTGACTGTGATTTATAGCTTTGAGGAGAAAAGAGTGTGGTATGTTGTCTTCTCATTAAATTCAGGCATAAGCTATATGGCTAGACCGAACCAGACCAATTAATGCTGGTTTTAGACACACCTCAATTCATCATTAAAAAAAGTGAGTACAGCTGAAAACTAAGGATTCTTTTCCATAGCTAACGCTTGATTGAAAAATCAAATTAAATCACAGCATTGGGTGTCTTTTATGCTCTTCTCTGTAATCTTATACAGTATTTTACAAACATCGGAGATTGACGCCGTTGCTGACTTATATCAGAAATAGACAAGAAATGCTCACATTTGGACTGATATTAAGGCTTTCCGGAGAAAAAAAAAATAATCCAAGGGGGCAGTAAGAAAAGTCTGGACCCTTTCCTAAGCAACTTTGGGGAAAGAAAAAAAAAACAAAGTGCCTCCTGGGCTACTCGCCAGTCAACTGCTCATTTCTTGACACTTTTGCATAAAATTAGCTATTATGAGCTAAACTAGATTTTTATGTAATGAAAGAAAATTGTCTTTATTATCTTGTGGAGCAGTCACAATTGTGTGCACCATAGTCTGAGAATTTTTGCTCGAATTTATCTGTCATCCACTCGATAATTTAAAATGCCTGGTGGGTTTCATTGCTGTCATCTACATGCGTGTTTTTTTTTCCGTCTTTATTGCATAGCAACGCAAACACTTTTGTTTGAAGAGTCCTCAGATCTTCGCCCCGTACCCATTTCATTTACTTGTGATCTAATCTTGCATCTCCCTCCTGATGCTCAGACTCATTGATAGTGGAAGTGGGCAGCCAAATGAGCTGAATTATTTTTGAAGTGGCTCAATTTCACCAATGCAGCTTATGCTTTTAGGTGGGTGTTTTTTGTTGTTGTTTTTTGCTTCTTAAAACACAAGGCTCTTTCTAATGCATAGTGAATGTGTCATGCTTAAATTGCCGGCAAAGCTCCATTAGAACAATAAAACAGAAAAAGCCCTGATGCTTAAGCACGTTCTCCATTCCTTCTTTGAGTCAGGGTAGGGGGCGTGTTTATTTTGAAGGGGCTAGTCATGACTGTAATTGACTTTGCTTCATCCTTTCATCCTTTTTTTTGCTGCTTCTTGGCTGTCCGCAAGACTTACTGTTTTGAGTCGTTGCTTGACAGTTTGTGTTGGTTTAAAAACAGGTATGTGCATTGCCCGTCTGCTGAAATACACGTGATGCCATCACTCTCAACAAAAAATGAGGACACAACCTTAAAAGCCAAAGGCAATTTTTTATTAATTTTATGTACATGGTATTCCCTTATTCAAAACACTTTCACAGCCAAAAGCTTTTTGTTGTTGTTTTACCTACATTTGAATGAACTTGTTCCTACTGTAAGTGACATTTCCTTCAATCTCTCCACAATGACAATTTCAGTTTATTCTAAATATAAATGCAAATGTTGGGAAGAAATCTCAATTTTTGGATTATACAAAAACAACCTCATTAAAGTTTCGACTTTCATTTGCCAGCAGCCAAAAAGTTCAAACTGTAATTGAAATGCATGGAAACAAGAGATGAGATACATGGACAAACCAATAAACCTATAAACACAAAGATGTGACCCTCCACCATGAGATCTAACAAAAGAAATATTCTAACAAAGGCATATACATAGTGAAAACTACATATGTCAATATGGCTGTACGTGCAATATGCAGAATAACTATACATGCGTGTCATTATCCTTTACAGACTCTTCATGCAAAAATATTTCTAATAAATGAGAAACACTATGGTAAGGAAACGGTGTGGCTCCAATCCGCATATAGTCCCAACTGCCACCTGTGAAGCAGGCCCCAAGGCTCTTAAAGGGCCTGTGTCATGCATGTCTCTCCCTTTCTTAAAGGGGCAGTCGCTTAAATGTTCATTGGGCAATGAGCCATACCAACAAGCAAATAACTTACACACACACACACACACAAAATTGTTGGAATTTTTTTAGGCACCTCTGCCTGCATTCATTTACACGCATCATCTCCCTCCTTCTCCTTTGCTCTGCACATATCTACTTTAACACCCATCCAAGTACCCACCCCCACCAGCAGCTCAGAGGTCTCCCCACGGTGCCGAGCTGGCATCATGGACGAAGCGAGGCACAGCTGTTACGGAGAACGGGCAGGTTTCGGGCAGCGGTCCAGGCTTGCCAGCAGCTGGATTAGCTGTGCTTCCATTAGCATCTGAACTCCTGTAATGTGACAATATGACAGGGATTATGCTCCTTGAGGGCATGTGGCAAGAAAGACGCAGTGAATGTGTGCGCGCACGTGTGGGAAAAACCTTAGGAAGCAAGCAGGTAGAAAGCTGTAAAGAAGCTGCTAAGATTATTGGATGCTGACTTGTGGAAATGAGCGAAACTTGCAGAGTGGACAAAAAGAGAGTTGGTGAGAAAAGAAGGGTTACTGTACTGTGTGCATAACAAGGGGGAAAAAGTTGGATTGCTTCAGGAGAAAGTTGACAGGATACTCTCTGAAAGAAATTCATTTGCTACATCAGTACAGTACAATCCAATTCAGGGGGAGGCAACCTCGAGGCCAAGAGGTAGTTCAAAAAACAAACACAAACCTCTTTTTCACTCAATGATGCGTTTTCTATTTGTGCTTGGCCAGATGAGAGGTGTGATGTGACTTTCCCGTTTTGCCAGTTTTATTTTTTTTTAATTGATTTTTGCATTTACTATGATGTTTGTCATGTATTGAAATTGAGATAAAGCTAAAACAAGCAACATGCAAATTTACCTATAAGTAATTTTAACTCCTACTTATACTACACATCTGCTACCGAGTGGACCAAACAAAATGATGAATCTAAAAATATTCTTGTCTTATATTTTTATCAGTTTTTAAAATAACAAAAGTAGAGACATTTCCTATTTTTTTATTTGATATAATTTACAGTTGTGTTATCATTTTGGTGAAATTTTTATATTTTAAGTGCATTTTTAATTTAATTGTAATTTAATTTGTTATTATTATTATTATTATTATTATTATTATTATTGTCATCATCGTTAGTAGTGTAAAAGTATATTATTGTTTTATTACATTAAATATCTTTAGCATACATTTGTGATATAAAGAAGACATGTATTTGTTTGAATTTTATTTTTGGAATTATTATTTTTAGTTTTAAAGGGGAAGCAAAATCTTTACAGTAATATGTTATATGTGGCACCATTAGTATAAACATTTTTCTGGAGCTGTTTATGCTCACAAGAGTCACAGGCTTGCTGGTGCCTATCCCAGCTGACTTTGGCCAGTAGGTGGGAGACACCCTGAAATAGTTGCCAGCCAATCACACACCTAATCACACTTAAGGACAATTTAGTATGGACGCGCTAACAACTGCACAGCTCACCTGTATTTCTAAATTTGGTCATGTCACCTTTGCAAGCTGAGCCGTAAGTGGTCGTTACCTTAACCTTGAGCAACTGTGATGACATTTTCATTCGACACCAGGTGGCAAAGTGGCCGCCCCCTGAGTTGGATAAAAACAGATTAAGTGTACTGCTTGATTCATATTCCGTAAACAGAAAATTAATGTCAATGCCATGGTTAAACGGGTGGGAATGCATTGAACACTTTATTTAAAAACATATGTTGTGGTTGACTACCCCTCAGACATGTGTTTTAGTATTGATTGTTATGACTTAAAACTTTGAAAGAAAATATTCTATTCTGAACCTTTTAATGAATATTTTTTTCAAAAAGCATTTTTTTCATTGCTTTATGTTGACATTTTGAAAAACTGGGTTGCACTGTCTCTTACATGACAAAGAAGCTCACAGAAATGTTCACGTTTAGACAAGGGATTTTCAAATCAAAATTTCAGTGTGAATTTGCCCATTTAATTAACGTGAGGCTGCAACTGCCTCGTTGCCTCAACGAAAGCTCATTGTGTTCAAAGCGGAGACTTTCACTTTTTTGGCAGAATCTTTTGACAGCGACTCACTTTCTTATCTCCATTTTCAGACCTAAACCAAATTCAATTTTCTACCTGTGAGATTTTAAGCTCCTTCCAAACAAGCTATTGAGTGTCCTAAGGCTTTTTTTCCCTCCCACCACTACTTTTTACTTCTCCTCATTTATCTACGTTTGTCCTTGAATGTCTTTGTGCATCAGTTCCACCGCACTCATCTTGTTTAAACCAAGTCACGGCGATCGCGGTGTTGAGAGCCAATATACTCTGCCCATGCCCCCACGCCCCACCCCCCCACCCTGCTGAAATAGCGAGGAGGGCAGCCAGAGGGTGCAGAGAGAGGAGAGGATTGTTTCATGATGATGGCCAGTGTGTGGATATGGATATGCCAGATGATGGATGAGCTCCAGGGCAGAAAGCTCGGCGACTTCCTGGAGTGTTGTGTGTTTTTATGAAGACATGGCCTTAGGAAGATACAGTATTCCAGCAGCCATCATTTTTTTTTTTTTTATGCTGTGGATGGATGGGTAAAAAACACTCAGAGGGTGATGTCAGCCCTAATGCTGGCTTCTATCGTTTCTTTAGTCAAGTCTAATCTTATTGACGCCGTATCATACTTGCAGTTTTCATTATGCTGCAGTGCTCTATTTCCTTTTTATTCACCTTCGAATAAAATTGGGATGAAAACTCATTCTATTTTTTTTCAACAAATAACACCTAGCTAGTCTGCAATTTTCAAGCCGAAGGCTAATGTTAGTGACTAACGTTACTCTGTTGCCACGTTTTAGCTGTAGATGCTGCAGATGTGATTTTCCACAGCAAGGGTCACTTATATTTTTTACAGTGAAAGTTACTTCTTGGGTACACCCATTTCTGAAATGTTACCAAACATACCAGCCAATCACTGGCCACCAAGCAAGTGCTTGCGGCAAACATTACAATATTTTTGTGCTTTAGCTATAGGTGATGTATTTAGCTCCATCGTCTCTACTTCACGACAGGAGTCCACTTTCTTGCTCTTTATCTTGCTGGATAAATGTGATCTTCATATTGAGCAAACAGCCACATGCTGGGAGCTATATACTGTATCTTTCATGGATGGATGTCATGGATACTGTGCCTTAGCAATGGATGCTGTTGCACTGTACTCCACAGTCTCCATTTCATTACAGTGGTCTGTTTTCTTGGTGGACTGAACAATATTTCGAAAAAAAAAATACCAAAAAAAAAATAAGACACATTTTCAGGGGAAATAACACCAGGATTAGTCGGGATGCCTGTTATGTCCGAAATGCCCTGTTGTGCCTTTTTCAGCTAATCACAAAGTCTAGGAAAATACCAATAATGTCATGCTATATCAAGGTTATTCAAAGTTCAAAATGTAAAGACGAAAATTGCCCACTTTAAACAGGCTAATCTTGTTCCAATTAACTTTTTTGAGGTAAACATCTAGGGAGTCCGTTACCAGTGAGCAGCAGCAGCAACTTGCTTCCCTCCAACATTCACGCACAAAAGTGAATTATGCTCAACTGAGATAACCAGCAAGGATTTTGAAGAAGGAGATAGAGACACCCCGACCTCGAGCTCACACCAACTCTTCAGCATTATCTGTCTTTAAGAGAACCCATCACAGGTGACCCCTCAAATGAGACCCCTGCCTGCGGTTGCCGTGGAAACCAAATCTGCTGCAAGCCTCCACTTTCCTCTAAAGTGGCTCAGATGGACTTCAAATGGCCCATGCATGTGTGTGTGTGTGTGTGTATATATATATATATATATATATATATATATATATATATATATATATATATATATATATATATATATATATATATATATATATATATATATATATATATATATATATATATATATACACAGTATAGAGAGAGAGAGAGAGAGAG
Organism: Hippichthys cyanospilos; assembly: GCF_059441005.1. Taxonomy (NCBI): domain Eukaryota; kingdom Metazoa; phylum Chordata; class Actinopteri; order Syngnathiformes; family Syngnathidae; genus Hippichthys; species Hippichthys cyanospilos. Next base: position 21,293,144 of record NC_142373.1, on the reverse strand, counting down.
AGAGAGAGAGAGATCGAGATCATTTAAACAAAGCCTTCCCAACCTATTGGTGCAATAAAGAGGTAACAGTCAGAGGTGCAGCACATTGTCACAACTGTATTATTTCTTCTTTAATTGTTGTCTATGTTCAAACAATGTGTGTGATTGCTTCTAACACAAAGGCAAATTGGGCAGTGATTCTTTGATCTTGGCTTCTTGCTCTTCCTGCGGTTCCACCTCACTCTATAATCCAAGTTATTAAATTACTCTTATATGGCCCAGCAGGGGTGTCAAACTCATGGACCGGGTGCTATTTACGGCCTGCAAGATGATATTTTGCAGCCCCTTGTTTGACATAAAAGTTTAATGTTCACGTGCCTCCCCCCAACTTTAATGCCATGTTGTTGCCTTGGGTATTTTGTGTGTGTGTGTTTTTCTCTTCTTTTTTTAATCACTTACGGACTACCATAATTCAGGGACATGACAGCTTTGAGCAAAATGCAATTCTGAAACAATATCGTGGCGCTCTATGGAATTATATTTGTGTCCTCTCTTCACGCCAAGTGAGCAATATAAAATGTAAGGGACAATTTTACATACTTACTTTTACCATTTAGTGAAGCATCTTTTCTATCCAGCCATCCATCATCATGACCACTTATCCCTATGACCACTTAAAACCACTTGTGGTTCTTCTGAAGCCCATCCCAGCTGTCTTTGGGTAAAACAGACTAACCAAACACACCAAGGACAATTTAGACTTGTTAATCTTACCATGCAAATCTTTGGCAAAATGCAAACTCCACACAGGAAGGTCAACGCGTGAAGCGAACCTGTGACTTCTGTACTGTGACGTGGGTTTGCTAACCTGTCATGGACTGTGCTGCCTATCTTTTAGTTGTTAATTTTTTCCCACCCATATACCATCATGAGTCTATATCCATGCTTACCCTTTACCAGTGACATATTGTATACGAAATGCAAGTATTGCCAGAGAGACGGTACACATGAGAGTTGGAGCATTGAGCTAATTAACGCTGCTCATCATTTGTGTGCCTTTGCTTTGAGCATCTAAGAAAGAAAAAAAACTGCTAATTAAATAGGGATCGACCATTGATAATTCAATGTGTATGGAGGCGTCGCTATATCTCTCAGGACATCTCCTACTGCTTAACATTTTAAGACACTTGTTGAAAAGGGCAGGATGGAAATTGAAATGTATGCAATAATATACAGCCAAAATACAGAAAATAAAAAAATAAGGAAAAAAAAGTGATCAGATCCGTCAGAATAATCATTGATCATGGTAGAACTCAATCCAAAGATCATCTCTGCCTTGCAAGATTTTTCTGTTTTTTTTTTTTTTGTGGCACTTTTTACAAAAGATGGAGAAGCATCAACCGGGGCCACAATGAAAGGAAGAAAATTTTATATACAGGAAGACTTTGAGCTCGCATTCAGTAGATTTGGAAGGGTTATTTGGTGGACCTAATAGTTTGCATGCCAAGATGTTTTGGGGTTGAATCTGGGCAAAGTCCCTCTCATGCATTTGCAATCCTCTCCTGTGCATTTACCATGTTATCATGGAATATTAATCATCACCAATATACATTGTCATATTATTTATCATATGTCTTTTGCTTTGAGTAACAAACAGCTGAAAATCATCCAAAAAGTTTTGCCTAATCAAATCTTACTACCGGAAAATAGCTAGATTTATTTGAATAAAAACAATATGTATTATTACGTAAAATCCACTGACAGGCTTGCGAGCAACAGGTTGTCAGAGCTGTTAGCGCAGGACAACAGACTATCTATGCTACTTGCAATACTAACTGGTCAAAAAGAAATAGCCTTATATACAAGAGAAAGACATTTGATAATAGTGTTTTTCTGACAATGTAAGTAACAGGGTTACATTGGTTTGAGGTACAGAATTTAATATATCTGCACTTATGAACAGAGTCCAAAAAAATAGAAGCAAAGGCGTCACCTCGGTCTATCCACATTCAGAACAATTAGCTTGCTGATGTAATTTTTGCTTCATCATTTGACTGTTTTCCGTTCTCCCCTAGATGACTGGAAAGGTTTTAAGGTTTGTGTGTGTGTTTCTGTTTTAAGACAAAACCCAAGAGCAAAATTTCGAAACATTTTATTTGGTGTATGGATATTTAGGATGGTCATCAAGAGAGAGGAACATGCAATTAAAACCAATTCCCCTTTGGTATATATACTTAAAAAAAAAATACGAGTCAATTTAGCTACAGTAACATTTTGTCGAAGCACAACCAAAATGTATACATTTTCAATATGTTATGCATTGATAATCTGAAATACATAAAAAAATGTAACGGGTCTGCTATAGAAACTAGATGATGAAATCATGATGAAATCAGAGTGATGTTCTCACAAAATAATTGAAGTAGTGTGATTATGACATTATATTGGCAACAACTGCAGATATATAAAATCCATCCATCCATCCATCCATCCATCCATCCATGAACTTTCTGACCCGTGCCCAGAGGGGAGCCCCGGGGGGGTCTCTCTCCTGGGCCTTTGGCCCGCCTGGCTGGTTCCCTCTGGGCGTAGAGCGCCTTGTCTTTAGCATAGCTACATTTGGACACAATGCTCCATTATATCAATAATAGATAGGGAGGATGAGGAAGGATGACCAAATTGGATGGGACAGGTCGCTCAACAAGAGATGACAAGCAGCAATGAGGGGGAAACGTGTGTGCACGTGTGTGTGTTGGGGGTGACAAGAAGCGATGCACGTGAGGATGACAAGTGAGCAAGTGAATGTGTTACACAGTGTGCGCTGTTGACTCGGTGCGTTTCTGGCACCATTTAGGGTGACCCATTTTCCACCCATACATTTTACATCATCCCGAGGAAACTGGCTGTCTTGCATCGCTGCCATTGGAAGCTACGGCAGGTCAGGATGCAGTGCTCCAAACACACTCGCTGAATCGTGCATGGGTATTCAGAGCGCGAGGGGGTTTTGTGACTTAATACCGTCGCCATTTCAACGATTAGCTTTCCCCCCGCCACCGCTACCGTCGCTACCACCGATTGATCCAGCCAGAAGGTAATTGGCTCAATCAGAGAATTAAAAGCCCTGGAAAAATGAAATAATTCAGCCTGAAAAGAGGACAGGGGGAGGGGAATGGCTGATATTAACGCTTTCCGCGCAGAAATGAACGCTGCCAGCAAAAGGAAGGCAACGGAATTAAAATAGGAACATTAGCATATGAATGAGGGGAGAAGTACATGCAGAGTGTGCCGTTGCTAACGTCACAAAGTAGTGACGGAGCGCTGTAATTGCTCAGACAGGTGAAGCTTTTGGAACACACTGAATTCCCAACAAACCCTTGACCATGTTTCATTTGCTGTGCCCTTTGCTTTTTAATTGAAAAAATGCACTCACAATGCACTCCACCGCTACACTCTTTGTGTCCTCTTCAGCGCTTTTGCTTGCATGTGTATGAATAGCCTGCTTGTGATTCAAGGTGATTCAATTATGTAAACAAGGCTGGGCAGGGTTTTCCAACCTTTTTTTTGGCTCATCACAAAAAATGCTGTAACGGTGATAATCACTCGCTCTGCTTTTTGCTCATAGTCGGCTGAGATCGGCTGAACCGAGTCTTTTGAATGGCGCTTCGCTGTGAACGATGGGATTCGAGTAGTGAGGAGCCGTTCATTCATTCTTACAATCGTTTAGAAAAGTGTTGAGGAAGTTACTTCAAAACTTTAATGCATTATTTATTACTTATTACTGTCATTTCTAACGGTTACTTTACAATATTACTGTATTTAAAATGTAAGACATTAAACTACTATTGCATTACTCTCACCACCATAACTGGAAATGTGGATATGCCATTCTAAATGGAGCTCATTGCGCTCATTACATATCCAGTAAAAGGTTGCCTTTAGCCTAAAACCAGTGCAATCATTTAATCTGTATTGTATTAACTTTTTAAGACAAGATACAAATCTTTTTGGGGGATTTTATTTCCTTTATTACTTAGCTTCACAGCATAGCAATGCAATTTTTTATGTCCTTAGCGGAAACAGTTAGTGCATTCCACAATTTCAATGTTAATATTCAAATTCAAGTTCAGTCTGCAGATGTTAGGGGCAGGTCATTAAAAAATAGATGGTTTTGGTGGGGCTAATATTAGCAGCTCGCCTCCATTACATCATTGTTATTGTGTGCTTCGTTTTGATACATATTGACCAGAACTATTTTTATAGCCACCACTCTCAGGCTAAAAATGTATTGTAATGTATTACTTTGCTTTCATTTGTAACAAGTACAATATTACTATTTTTTGGGGTGTGTAGTGTATTACATTACCACGTTACAGCACAAAGAAAGTAATTGCATTACTTTTTTAATGCATTACTCCCAACTCTGACAAAAATATCCCATCATTCAAACACTTAAGGTATACCATGAATTGAGATGTTTTGCTAATCTCAGTGTTTTAAGACACTGATAGTTTAAAATAGACTACAAAACATAAAAGACCTAGTATTTTGAACTTCTCTATTTGGTCAACAGATCATGAATGAATGGTTGCCTTTCAAGAGCCTTTCAAAATGGGTGGAGAGATAGGTTTAGCATTTGATATGTGGCTGTGCATCATGTCACAGTGCCTTGTAGCCACATTGTATATTCTTTTTTAGGATGAAACTCTTGATTCAGGTTTGATGAACACCTGGGCCCACGATGATGCTGTGATATTGAAAATTCTGGTGGTACTTGGATAGCCAAGCCATTTTGTGCGGTGGTAGTTGGTGAAAAACATTCCAGGACCACTGTAAAGTGCTGTGTCCAAAATTGACTCGTGCAGTATCACAGACTGCTTAAATGGGTGATCTGCAGATATTTCCATTATTATAAATAAGAGATCGACTGATATGTTTTTTCAGGGCTGATAACGACCATTAGTACAGTAGTCAAGGAGGCCAAAAATCGATATTAAAAGATGAGAGATGATTAATTTGAAGTTAAATGGAAAATATTTCTGCCAAAAAAATACTCAGACCCTCAACTGCATGTCTTTAAACTGATGTTAAGCTAACAAATTGTTGATTTAAAAAAAATACATTTGGAAACACATCTTTCTCATCACATTCATTCAAGACGCACCCAGCTTCTCTTAGAGTTAAAACACAAGTTACAAAAGTAAATGGCTTCCTTTAGTTTCAACTGTAACTAAAGCTCTCCAAAATTTCAAATGAACAGAACTATTAAAATTACACCTATCTTTGGTTTAAAAAATGATGCACCAGTGTTCCAGGATCAGTAGGATCTTTTATAAATCCATCAGAAATTTTAAATGAATATTTGCCTGAAGTTAACACGGTTTTACATAGATATATTTTGTCGTTCATCAGATTTAAAATAAATAAAATGAAAAAAAAATAAATAAAAGGCCCTCTGTCAGACGGTATGGATGCACACAGTGTGTTTATGTGTTCAGTGTATGATTGTGAATCTGGTAGCAGCCGTGGCCTCATAAGAATCGCAGATGAGCCAACCCAATGCCGGCGTTAGTTCGCCTCGGGCCCAATGAGGCGAGATGTGCACAGCACAGGCAAAAATAACAGCGATGAGTGAGCAATGTAATGCGAAGAGGTCGTGCTGTGGCAGATCATTGTATATATTTCCACTGCTGCACTTATATATTTGTTTATTTTTTTAAAAAGCGAGAACAATGTGAGCAGCCATTGTGTGCGTGGGTGGGTGAGGTGTTCTGATATGATCCCGGATTTTAGTGGTAAAACAAAAGAACAAGAAAAGCCAAATTTAAACGGATAATGTGAGGAAAATGTGTGATGCTCTGAAATTACTTTGATATCAAGAAATCACTTACTTAGGTGCAGATGAATGCAGATAAGAATGCTTTCCAAGTATAAGTACAGTGGTGCCTTGATATAGAAATGTGATTCATAATCACCTTTGTAACTCAAAACACTCAAACTCAAATCATTTTTCCCTATGAAAAAGTCATTATCGCAATCCAGTCTCTGTGAATAATACACCCAAAACATTTTAATGTTGGTTTTCAGTGTTCAGCTTTTAATCATAAGGGGGCAGTCAAGCATGCAACTTACCCTGTCTAGTCATCAAGAAGAAGAGAAAGAAGAAAACGAAGGACAACAGGAAGTTTTTGACCACTACTATCCAAGTCGCAGCCCCCTTGCAAGTTTACTTCTTGAATATTATTGCACAATGAGTAGTAAAAAATAAATAAAACTGAAAATGAGTTCCCTGCCACCACACAGCACTCATATATAGGTTTTTTTTTTTTTTGTAATTCGAGAAAAAAAAACAACTATATAAATATATATATATATATATATATATATATATATATATATATATATATATATATATATATATATATATATATATATATATATATATATAAACAAACAAAATAAACCAATGTTATTTATAAAGAACAGGTATGCTTTATTTTTTTTTTTGTCTGTCCTCATAAACCATTGTGATTCTGTTTGACACTTCCATTTATGACACAATGACTCATGTTTCTGCACCTTTGTGGGACCGTACCGGCTCCACTACAGCCTGTTTTGTATTTTTCACCTGCTACAAAGACTCGGCCACAGTGCTGCACATTATGCCAGGGAAATGCTATATTTTGCCATAAAGAGATTAGGGGCAAGGGGTTGAGGTTAGGGAAATTCTTTTTTCATAACACCCATCCATCCACCCAGTCATTTTCTTCCATTTATCCGGAATTGTGGGTCACGGGGGGGCAGCAGTCTAAGCAGGGGAGTGCAGACGTCTGTTGCCTCTCGCTTCTGCCACCCATATCCATGCTGTGTTGAAAAGGCTGCAATATGACACAAATGCTCTATATTTTGCCATCATTTCAAAGAGGTTAGACATAAATAGTTGGGGCTATGGCTAATTTTTAAAGTATATATATATATATATATATATATATATATATATATATATATATATATATATATATATATATATATATATATATATATATATATATATAATTTAAAATGTCCATCCTAACCTTCCATTTTTTTGTACTAACCTTGCTCAGGGGTTGGCGTGAAGAGAGGAATGTTAGGTCAAGAACATTCAAGCGTGTTCTAATATGTCTTGAGTTCTCCACAGTACACATCAGACATTCCCGAAACGTTCATAAACAACTAAAAATGGAAATAGGTTAGTTAGATTAGATTAGTTACTCACCATAAGGCCAGGTTTACTTTTTGACATCAAGAAATAATCAATTCAGCCTTCCAGCCATTATTTTGAAGCGCTAATCCTCATGAGGGTCGTAGGGGCATTGGAGCCTTTCCCAACTTACTTTGGGCAGTCGTTATGGTACACCCATAGTTGATTGCCAGCCAATTGCAGAGCACCCATTGACGAATAGCCACTCACTCACTCAAACACACCTACAGGTAATTTGGAGTGTCCAATATACCTACTCTGCATGCTTTTTGGGAATGCAGAAGGAAAGCAGAGAAGCTTGAGAAAACCCACGCTGATACAGGGAGAACATGCAATCTCCACACAGGAAGGCCAGAGCGAGCTGGAATTGAAATCAGGACTCTGACCTGTGAGGTGGATGTGCCACTCTTCTACCGAGCTGCCCTTCATTAGAAATGATTATATAATACAAGGAAAAATGTATCCCTATCGATTGTCCTCTGCTAAAGTTACTAATTTTCTCTTTGTTAGTATAGCAATTCAAAGAAAGTTTGCATTTTTTTGTAGGTACTGTGGAAACCAAATATGTGACAAGGAGACACATTTAGTTTGGGGCTATGACTATGTGAATAAGAGGTTAATGGATAAGGGCGGACATTCAGTCAAAGCCATGGACGTAAATATCTTGGGAGACTTTCATTTGAAATTCGCCACAGGGACTGTTTCACTTTAGCCACCGGTGCTTCTACTCAACTAGTAAAGTGCTTGTTACATTACAGTATTCAATTTCTTTTAAAATTTCGGAATGAAAGAATACGGGGCCCAGGAGTGGACCAAGAAATTGTTTGTGCTATCAGAATACCTATCTCCTGCCTTCCTGTCTTGGTTCAGCAGACTAATAGTTTGATGCATTTTGATACATGTTTACTGCGAACATCGTATTATCGCTTTATCAATCGCTACTATAGCATGCACTCTGTAGACTGAAATCTCAGCCTATGAAACACTGCATATAGGTGAGTTTTTTCCCCAAAGAATGCAACTATGCAGGGGTCCACTGTATATCTAATGTTTCTTTATAGCATTTGAGAACAGGCTTGTACTGTGTATACTGTGGTGTGCTACAATTTGGAAGCATGGATCTTGTAACTGAGCTGTCATTTTACTCATTCCCATATTTCCCCAAGCATATTTGTGGCCTCTCAAGAGTCTTCCTGTCGACTTAAACGCAGTCCCAGGTGTGCTCGTCAGCTTGACAGCTTGCAAACACCCCGCCCACTCCCCAGAACCGCCCCCCCATCACGGTGCCTTGAAAGCACCATGCTGCTAAGAGTGTCACAATGCACAGATGAATTGATGTCATTGTGCTCATCAACAAGCGGCTAATCCACAATATAGGTTATAGGTTAGCGTGGTGTGTTTGTTGGGCTAAATGTAGCACACACAGCCCTGTTTATACATTCATTATGATTGACATGTTTAATTATCCATCACCCGCATCCGCATATGTTTGCTTGTTTTGGGATGATCCTCCCTCATTCTTCCTTAATGCACCAAAACACACACACAGGCAGGTTTTTCGATCATAGTGGGGGCATGCCTTTGACGTATCGCATTTCCTTCTTTAACCAAACGATTGCCTAACCCTTAACCTCAACCAAAATACAATTCAACTCGAAAGGTGAGTCTTGACCCTCAAAAAGAAGTCTGAGCTAGTGGGGTCCATCAAAATCCATTACACAATTTAATTATTCCAGGTGGACGTTTATGCACCTCAGTAGGTGCTGCTGATTTGTTTAGCTACTGAGTTCAAATTTGCTTAGCGGTTAACATTTTAATGTTTGTCTTTGAGCAATAGGATTTGTTAACTGAGATACTGTCACTTACTATTCTGATGGGGAAAGCTATTTAAGGGAGACCTTTTCTAAGTTGAGGAGTGCGGAGTGTTTATGTGCTTAGGGGCTTCTATTATAACCATTGTGCAGTATTTTGAAATCATTTTCATTTACATTTTTCTCACAGTATTTTAGCCAAGGCGCACTCCTGGCTGCGTGATAACTGTGTGCGTGCCATGTTGAACTTTGACATGCTGTTAAAATCTGGGTGAAATTTCAGCTTCCAGGTGTGCTTTTTCACAAGGGTTAATGTCAGCAAGGGAATTTCAAGATAACATTCTTACCATTTTACCCACATGCTTTTGTTTACCAGAATTGAGAAAACATGGCATCTATTATCTCGTCACGGCAAAGGCCTCGTGAATTTCTGACACTTTGGATCATCATGCGTCACCGCGCAATAACCACGCGCTCATTTGCATACAAGATTAGCACTAGCTTCTTAACCTCCAAGCAAGGGCGTGACGGGTCGTGCAGCATGAGACGAAGCAGTGAAAAGCACAAGCCAATGTCATGAGGTCCAGAGAGGGAGGAGGCTGGAGCATTATCGGTGTCGATTTGAGTGGCGTGCGAGCAGCGAGCGGCCGTCACTTGTCAGGATTTAGAAGGAGGAAATGAGTCACAGGGGTGGTGGCAGCAGGAGGTGGGGTATGCGGAATATCCTGCAAAGATATCTCAAACTGGGTGGAAGGTAATAAAGCAGTGCTACATTTTTTTAAAAGAAGAGAGGCTTTTGTTAGTATTTACAAATAGAAGTGCATTGCTGTTGTTCCTCTCAGCTGGAGCGCACCCCCTCCTCCCTGGTACCCCGTAGATTTGTTTAGAATGGATTTAACTCCGTGGAGGCTGCCGTGGTGGTTATATCGGACTGTCTGGATGACAGACGCATCCCTCCCTCCGTTCATTAATCTCCATTTAGTTCTCCGCTGCAGAGGAAGCGGGATGCGGGCAGGGTGACGAGGATTGAGGATATGGCTGGCCATCAAAATGGAGATGGGAGGCCAGAAGGGGAGAGCGGGGACGAGGAGGAGGAGCAGGAGAATGGATGCAAAGAAAAGGCACAAGGAGCAGCGGAATATTGGAAGTGAAGGTACTTGCCCGGAAGGCAAAAGGAGGAGCCTGGAAGGAATATAGGTTATAAATCGGAGAGACAGGGGGAAATGGAAGGCTGTTTGATCTCTAACAGGATTATTCTCCCGCTCTCTCATCTCATCCTTATTTTCATTTTATCCCCCCACCACACCCTTCCATATATTTATTCATATGAACGCGTTCACTGCGCACCAGAACAAAACCATAATGTACATCTTCTTCCCCTACGACACTATGGGATACAGTCACTGGGCCAATCTTAAAGGTTGTGAGAGTATTGTAATAATTTGCCCAAAACAATAAGGACAGTATTAAAAAAACTAAAGGTACCGGAATGATTTAAAAAAACAAACCAAAACAAGAAAAGAAAAACAGTTGAATAACTAGGAAACTGACAACAACAGTTTTTATCTCATTATCACAGCATAGTAAAATTGTACCGTATAAAACAGTAGTGAAAAGACAAAAGGAGGACAATTAAACTATTGACCAAGATGGCTGCTTCCTGGGCTGGCCACTGGAGCATGAATCTGGGAAAATTCATTTTTAGGAATCATATCTAAATACGTATCATGAGGAAAAAGTCCTTACTGTATTAGAAAAAAAAATTGCAAGACAATTCAGTTGTGCCAATATTTCCATAACAAAATTATAATTCACTTCAAGAAATCACACAGATTATTAAACAAACTATTAAGATGGAGTTATATGACAAAGATAAAAAGGTAAACCGTACCAAGAACATGTTACAAGCAAACATTTCTCAAATTTATTTAAAAAATTAAAAAAATGTTGTAATATTGCAGCAAGAGGCTTAGCTATCTTTAATATTGTTGGAGGAATCCAAAAGGATTTAAGTCACTGTATTGTAAAAACAAAATATTGTTCTTTAATATGAATATCCATTCATTTCTATAGCTAAATTGCAAAAAGTTTTGTAAGAATGAAGTCATAATCCCACAGTCAGACCCTCTCAATAACCAATTTGTGATATGTGAAAGAGTTGGGCATTATGTTTACAAATAACTCCAAAAAGGTCAATTCTACTAATTTACACCCATCTTTGTGTGAAATCCTACAAAATTCTTGAGAGCTCTTAATTAATGCAATAGACAGACAATGTTGATTGTTAATGATTCACTCTTCACTGCAGTGTTCTCTTTCTCTGTTTAACGAGTGCAACCTTTAGAAAATTATGTTTGAGCACGGGACGATGTTCATTATCTTTCTCTGGAGGAGCCAGTATATTCACCCTACTTTTTTTTTTTATAATTTTAGATCATGCCATATCAAGTCCAGTCTTGGTAACGGCAGGGGAAAAAAAAAAGATCCAAGGCTGGCGTGGTGATTAATTGGATTCTCTTATTAAAAGTGAGCGTTCCGGGCTTTGTCGATGTGACCTTTGTGCTTCAAAGAGGCTTTTGAGGCTCTTGTTAAGAGCGTTGAGGCTATCAGGTGAGTGCTAACTGCTGCTTCCAACACCGGATATTGATTGATTGTGGACCTCTTCATTAAAAAATAAAGGCCATCACAGGAGAGCAATGAATAAAGCACTGTTACTACTGTGAATATAAGGATTTATGGATGCTATCCTGATGTTATGAAAGTGTAGATTGAGCAGGAGTTAGAGAGTGCCCGATTCAATATAACAGTGCTTTCCAACCTTTAGTGAGTTTAAACACGTATTAACGTATTGGAAAAAATATTATGGCGCCCCAACATACAAAATGCCTTCTTTGCATTGGAAAGGAAATCATTGGAGAGGGCAAAAAGTCATGTATTACGTAAAATATTGCAACTTTGCAAGGAGCTCATATGGATAGTATAATTTTGTACAAATAATTATTAGGCTAGGCATCTTATTTTTATAGCACACATCTTACACAAGTTAACTCAATGTGCTTTGCATGATTAAATAATATAGCTTTTAAAGCAATTAAAAGCAAAGTAATGAAATAAAAAATAGTTAGCTAAAAAGACACACAACACAAGAACAAGATTTAAAAAAAAAAAAATGCATTTAAGTCCTTTATAACAGGCGTCCCCAACCACCGGTTTGTGGTTCGATACCATTCCGTTGATCAACTGGTATCAGGCTGCATGAACTGCACCCAAAACAATTAATTGTTTCCGTTTTATGTATTATGTAACTTTGAAAGATATTATAAACTGAAAACTGATCGGATTTGATTAGATTCGTTTCAGTATAGCAGAATAAGTGACAAATTTAATTTGGGAAGGGGAAAAAGCCCAGTGAAGAGAATAAGAAGAAAAAAGAAAGCTTTCGACAGGCGATACCAGGAGTCTTACTCGAAATAACGATTTATCACAATAAGGGGTTCAAGCGCTACTTTCCATATGTTTTTGTTTTTGTTTTTTGCCACTGAACACAATCTATTTAATTTTTAAACAATATATTGAATATTTGGTATATTTATTTTTACACAATATATTGAATATTCGGTATATTAAGAACTGTTTGCCATTGGTACATAAAAAAAATAAAAAACAATAATTAATATTCTTCTTATTTTTTGTTTGTTCTTAGCTCCATCAGTGATTGCTATTTAATTAAATAAGTGGTGGGTTGTTGAATCAACACTGCAAGCACTAGAGATACCATATCACTAAACTGCACCGCACTTGCATGAATATGGCACACAAGTCTTTAAAAAAAAATCCTTTAAAATATGTTGTGCTATATTCCAAAAACAACTCTTAATTTTATTACCGGTAACGCTTAAAGTGATCCGAAAAGCAAGTTCATTTGACTAGTAAAAGCATGGATTTGTGTTTTTGATTAAAAATAGTTTGTAGGCTCCATCTTGTAAGATCCAAAAAGCGCAAAGAGGGTGTTTTAAACGCCGTAACTTGATTTTGATTGTGGTAAAGCTTCAGCCTCCCATTTATCGCCCCTTGCCTCGTCACGATAAAGTTTTCATACAACAGGGAAACAAATTATTACGACAGTGCGATTTTGCTTGACATGGTTTCCACCTTTTTTAGCCTCTCTGCATAAATACAGTGTATAAATCCTAACACACTGTACTTGTGTGGCCTTTTATGAGAGTTTTGTTTTCAGCGCGTTTCAAGAAGTGTAAATGTCAGACCTCGTATTGTTTAAGTGGCTGTCTTCGACTGATTTGAGGCTTTTTTAGTTGTCGGGGATGCACTGTGTCAATATAGTGTCCTCACGCTCATTACTGCACAATGGTGAATGTGTGAGTCTAGATATATGTGGGTGTGTGCACTGTGCATCCTGTGATACACACCGAACAGCGTAGCCATTAGAGCATTGTTGCGCATTGTCTGCTAGGGCGCTCGGGGCCACTAAATGCAATTAGATTCCTGTATAAAATATGTATTTCCACAACACCTACTGTGCAGGAAGCAGGATCTCTCTCTCTCTCGCTCTCTCTCTCTCTCTCTCACTCTCTCTCTCTCTCTCTCGTTCTCTCTCTCTGTCTCTCTCTCACAAGCGCACTCGCACGTAACACTTAAGTATAAAGTAGATGCCTGAGAGAGCAGCATTTCTCAGTAGGTGAAGCTGTGCAAATAGATTGCACTTGATTTTATTAGACAGTCTCTTATATTAGAATAAAATTTGTGATATTGCACTTTAATACACTCAAGTCAAAAGACAAAGAGTGCCGTTACGTCACATATCACTGTCTCTGTGCAGCTAATGTCTTGCATTAAATGTGTGGATGTACTGCTGCCTAACACTATCTCATGCAATCTATAGGACTTTGTGAAAATAATAAACTTGATTTTTGGTTGACAATGTCAGAGATGATTTTGTTATAAAAGATTGCAGCTGTAGTAGGCAGAATACATATATGAATTACATAAAGAAATATCAGATGAGTTAAAAAAAAAATCATGAGTCTTATTGTGCACTTTCAACACCTGCTCGCCCAAACTGATTAACATGACATAAGAAATGAAATTTCCAATTTGCCAAAGGAAAGATTACATCATTTTATACGCATATGTTCAACTGAGGAAAAGTTGAAATCTCATGATATGGGCCCTTTAAAAAAAAAAAAAAATCAAGGAGTTCATGTGACTGACAGACATAGTAACATGAGCAGGTTATAATATTAAATATAACTCCGTGTGACGCAGCCCATTAAAATACAATCATGAACACGTTCTTGACTGAATATGTCTCTTGACTGTGTCTCTCAAAATCCATCCATTTTCTACAACCGCTTATCATCACTGGGGTCGCTGGCGCCTATCCCTGCTGTCTTGGGGCAGTTGGCGGGTGACATCCTGGGCTGGTTGCCAGCCAGTTGCAGCGTACGCAGTGACAAACAACCATTCACACTCACATTGAAACCAAAGGGCAATTGGGAGTATACAATATGCAGTACCGAACATGCGTGTCCGGAGAAGATCCACAGGAGCATGGGGAGAACATGCAAACTCCACACAGGAAAGTCAGCGTGTGCTGGAATTGAACCCGAGACCTCTAAACTGAGAGGCTAACCACTCTGCCAAATAGGGTATAGTAGTCATCCAAGGAAAATCATATAGATTCATGTTTTTTGTACATTTCAGGTTTTGAGTTGTATTTTATTTAATAGTGTGTTTTTATATTTTTTTGGATTTTGTGTACCTTTCAGCAGATGTTAAAATTTGGTCCTGAAGATATAGTGCTAATTATAGTAGTAGTAGTAGTAGTAGTACCATAGTGAAATTCAGTTTAAAAAGATAAACATTTTCCAGAACAAAACATTATAGTTTTAAATTCAACAACCTTACTCAAGCTCTCAAATTGCCATTAACGGATTAAAAAAAAAAGAAATATCTCAAGCTAATTTGCTAACAGTGTATTGTACCTATCAATTAATCAGTTCTTGACTGTTCCATCACGAAGCGATCAATGAACTATTGAAACCATGCAATCACTTCTAGGAACTCTTTTAGGAACTTTTAGGACAAGACTGTTAGCACAGTAACAGGAGAAGAAGAATTGTGTGTGTGTTTTGAGTTGGTGAAGAAATAAGATGGATTGCAGCTTTTACTCTTGTGCAGCGGTCAGGCTTATTTGCCACAAGCTGAACACAAAGAACCACGCTTTTTCTCGTCTCTCTCTCTCTCTCTCTCTCTCTCTCTCTCTCTCTCTCTCTCTCTCTCTCTCTCTCTCTCTCTCTCTCTCGCTCATTTTCGAGTCAACCAGCCAGGCCCAATCATTGTCCGGTGTTTATCACCTCAAGTTCTGCACTTTGCTAGCCGAGTCTCACCAACCGTCCTCCCCCGCGGACGAGTGGGCGAGGGCCAAATGTTACACAGCGAGCGATATGGCTATAAGATTATACTGTTCATATTGGACAAGAATGTGTTCTGGGCCTTTAATCGACGCTGTGTGTCAAATATAGTAGTTCACGTGAACAAATTTTCCCTCGACTAGATAATGTTACCTTACAGAAAGAAAACAGAAAGTCATGACAGGTTTACTACCATATAGTTTTTATGCACACACAAAAGAGCTCCTATGAAATTTGGTTTTCTAACTAGAACAGCAGCACATGCCCAGAGGAATTCAAAGTTCATTGTATGCAGTGCTTTGTTGCAACTGTTACTGTTGTAAAAGCATGATATGAATGAAATGAGTGCAGAGATGAGTTTGTTGCAAGTAATTTTCCGTGCTGAAGTATCAGCTACTCTACTCAAATAGATGCCATCTCCAGGCATGTTATTCACTTAAAAAAAATATGGTAGATGCAACCCCACTTGTCTGAATGCAGTTTTATGATTGATATTATGTTGGGATATAAAATTCAGACTTTTTTTTTTTTTTAATCTCACGGCGATTTTGCCACTGGCTGTCGACTGAAAATGACATCACACTTGCTTAGGTGAGGACTAAAAATGTCAACTAAAATGAGAAAACAGATGAACCAGGGTTGTTACCTGAGCCTGGAGGAACTTTGATAACATTTTCATTATGCATCAAGTGGCAAAATGAATGCTCCCTGAAATGGATGAGAACAATGAAACAATGGATGTTGCAACTTGATTCATATTCCACCAACACAATACAGAGTTACTGCTACCTAAAAACATCTCGCCACAAAAAAATCAGGTTGCAAAACCCCTTTGCAGAAAAACATTGTCTCTAGTTACGAAAGAAAACTCAGATTACGAAGGAAAGTTTTTGGTATATACACGAGACACCAGCGCTCGCTCGAACAAGACTGTAATGTAATATGTCATCACAACCCATGATATCTATTTGTTGCATTTTTGATGAATTTTTATAATTTATTACTGCACATAACAACAGTTCATTCCGTAGAACTAAGAAATATAAAATTGACATTAGCTACCACTCTGGGTTGCCGCATCTGACGTTAGTGTCATTAGCGCATTATTAGCACATTAGCAAGAAGGCTGAACAACATCACACAGAAGCACTTCGCATGACAGCAAACTAAACTTAAGTAAACTTACAACTTACAACTGACAACGGGAATTGTAAAATAAAAACATATGTATAAAAGGACCTAAATAGGTCCCTGCAATCACCACCAACACAGCAGCACCATCTCAAGGCAAACAAATAAACTGCATTCAACTGCTACAATTAATATTATTAATTGAGGGTTTCGGAGTGATTTTGTATTATTATTTACATTATCTACTTTTAATTCCATGATTACTATGCACCAATGTAATTAGTAATTCTTGTAAACCTTAATATGTATTTGTTACAGTTTTTGATGCATTCTTATAATGTATTATTATTATTCATTTAAAGGGTTTAGGAGTGTGTTTTGGCTATTTACATTTAAAAAGCATGTCTACAGAGCAAAAAAATTATCGTTATGAAATAACTTCTGAAAGAAATGAATTTCGAGGTACCACTGAATTAATGAAAATGCCAAGTTATGACTTGTGGGGTTATATAGAACACATAAAAAAGAAGAATTTGGCTTGACTTCCTGTTTGAACAAATAAATGCTGATCAGAAAAACAATCAGTTTCACAATCCATATGGATTCCACTCTGTTGCTACCCAAAACAGCAAGCTCTTTCACCATGATTAGCTTTCTAATTGACTCTGACCTGCTCACTCTGCCATGTTGTCCATGTTATCTGCATCCGTGTTTTCCTTACAAAACTTTTACAAGGATAAATTCCATGTCTCAATTAGTTAACAACAAAACATTTATCGTACCTCCAATGGATATCTTTATTTCACTTGACAGTAACAATGAACCGTGGCCATTTTTCCACTTGTTGCCGACTGACAAAAACACCACAGTTGCTCAGGGTTCAAGTAACAGCCAACCACAGCCCAACTTAAAAAGTCACATGAGCAAACTCAGATAGCAGGTGATCTACAAATGTTTAGTGACCAAAATTTGGAATATCAGGAACGTGGGTCAATAACCACTCAAGTTATTTTCAGAATGATACGGTAATAGTTGCCCGTTCCCTGCTCATGTCCATTTGTACTAATTGTGCTGTGAAGGATATGATTGCATGTATAATAGTCATGCATTTATGGACAATGTGCATACATGCGGTGGCGAGGATTATTTTAGATTTACAAGGCCCGCTAACAATGAGCAGACCAACCCGGGGGACGCATACTCAATAACTATCACAATGAAATGCTGCTAATTCCTATTTAAAGCTGCCCCACAGGCCCAGGCTCCCCCCAACCCCGATCTCTCGGCCGAGGAGAATTAGCCACGGGATCCATATTCTTGTTCCTCTCAGTCGCCGCTGAGTTATTTTCCAACACAAGCCCCCAACCCCGTTTTTTATTTGTTGTTTCGAAATAGCTACACAAGATGAATGTTTGCGCCGGTGGAGAGCATTCTAAAAAAAAAAAAAAAACGGTTCGTCGTTTGTCTTTGAAGTGGCCACCCAAAGGCCCCTCTTCCTTATCGTCGAGGGCCACTGAATAATTCAGCAGTTTCCGATGTAAACGGGATTGCTTTAATTCCTGGCCAGCAGGTTTGCGACGGCGGGTTTTGCTGTCGCGTTAAACGCAGGCGGTAATTTGCGTTGTCAGCTTGCACTCTGCAATTAAAGGCAGTGCGCTCCTTGCATGCTTGGACTGGTTTAAAACAATATATTTATGTGATGCATTACGGCTAACAATGAGGATCAGCGGTATAGCGGTCGCATCATTCGGGAGGAGCCTTAATTGCACACAGAATCAGGGACAAGGAGACGCATAAATATTTCAGAGGAACACATCAGACAAGTCAGCCTGCTTCTCTCCCGTCAGCCCTTATTCTTGTGCAGGTGTATGCATTTCATTGAAGGGGTTCATACACAAGCGCCAACTTGGAAGAGGGAACATTCCTATGCTGTTTTTAAAAACGGTTGCATGCACGTCTTTTAAAGTGGGCCACCATCATAATGAGGGTTTGCATTATTAAAGATGCAGGCATCCTAATTGAAAATGTTCCTTCATCTTTAGCGTTGGCTCATTTATTTTCTCCCTTAATATAATTGCTGTAATGCATTGACAGTGTCAGTAGGACATGGGCATTCATTACCTATGCATTGGGCTTTAAATGCAAGGTTTAATCACACATGTATGCAGGTAATTGGAATGAAGGTGAATGATACTTTTTTGTACAAAACCTTTTATGCGAGATTTTACCAGCATATTTGCGTGTTTGTAAGTGTCTGGGCTCTCTAGAAATTGCTTTGTTTCTTCGTCGTTGTTTATCTTCAATGAGTAAAGCATTTAGTTAGGGTTTTCTGCTGCTCAAAAATTCAAAACAATTTTTGCCCAATTGTTTGTGGGCATGTTGATCATGGTGAGTTTTTATAGTTGTCGTGGACGTGACCCTGAGATAAAGGCTTGGAATTTGTGAAAATGTTTGCCCTAAAAAGCCACCTAGCAAAATTTGGGAGTTGTAATGAGTAGACCACAGGTGACGACCTGCAATCCTCTTTAGCATATTTCAAACCTTCACTCTCAAACACACCTGATTCAAATGATTAGCTTATTAGCTAAGTTCTGCATGAGCTTGAAAATTATCCTAAGAGAGAAAACCAGAAAAACATGCAGGATACCGACCCTCGGGGACTGGAGTTTGACACCTTTGGAGTAGACCTACAAAAAAAAAAAAAAAAACCTCTGAAAAAGCAATGAAAAAAATGCACGGAAAGTCTGCCATTTTGGTTTATGCACTTAAAAAAATAACAGCAACAACAACAAAATAACTATGGGTCAACAAAGGACTAAACTTTCTGCGTTGGTTTTTAACATTGAAAAAAATCCGGAAAAATTTTGTGCAAGAAAATTTCAAAAAGTCATGCCCGATTATCCAGAATTGTCAGGTCTGTCACCATTTTCTTGGGGATCATTTTCATCATTTCCATTTTCATTGTTGATTATCCAATATCCATTTGTTTACTTAAATACCCATTTCCCTGAGTCCTTACGCCAATGTGACATCATGATCATTCTCTTGTAAACAACTGTAATTGAACTTGTGGACTTGGCAGTGGCAGTGGAACTTGACTTACTAAAGCTCCGCTAAGTTGGTTTAGCTGGTAAAACTCTCCTAGCCTACTTATATAATTGAATTGAGGGGTATATAGTAAATGAGGTTCCAGTTTTGAGGTTATTTTCTACCTTCAAAGTACTTAAAAACACCGCCTTTTCAGTTACTTATTGATGATCAACTAGGAGTTTGGTATCTTGCCTATTGACATTATCACAAGAGCTCAGGATCATCCCACAACCTTAAGATTGGTAACTAGCCACTCAAATGGAAGCATTCTTGGGAACTATGTATCCACTCAAATCAGTACATGACCTTCGACTGGTGCCTGGATCAGGTAGCACCTCCCGGGAGATGCAAAATGACATTTCAGGAAATATGGAAAATTATGGTTGGTCCCAAAGCTGCCAAGAGATGTTAAAATGTATTTTTTTTAAAACTATCTCTGATGAATCTGTTGTTTATATAATTTTTGCCTTATTCAACTTAAATTAACATGCTATTTTTATTGGGTGCAGCAGAATGTAATAAAAGTTTCCTAGCATTGCGAGGCATCAAAAAGATGCCCGAGTGAAGATAATTCCATAAAAAACAGCTTTTTATAACTTTCTTTTTTGTTTCTTCAAGTCACGTTACATATGAAGCCAGACCAAATAAAACCTCCACTCCAGTCTTGTTGGTTTCCAAGTGTGACGGTAATTAATAGCGCAAACACCAACAAGGTGTAACGGAAATTGCTTTGGAAGTCAAATAAATGTGTTTTCAATCAACCTGCTGGATAGCAAAAATAATGTTGCAATTGAGAGTGCGAGGAAATGGCAAAAATCTCCAGTCACATGGCTGCTCGGGTACTTGCTGGGCTTAAGAGAGCATTATTTGAATTCTAAAAAGACCAGTATAAGCTATTTTTCTTTTGGCATTCATCTTGGAAAAAAGGAGTGTATTAGAAAATAGAGCATCAATTTATACCAAAAAATAATACATACTGAAGGTGCTGTTATGTAATATAAAGCTATGGCATTATCATTAAAACTATTTGTATGCGTTTGTATGCGTAATAATGCTGTATGAGCAATTGCCCCCCCCCCCCCCCCCCCCCCCCCGATTTCTAGGACCGCCCCAATTCATTTTCACTTGTAAAACATTTCTGTCTTCCCAGTTGCCTGAGTCCAAGCCTTGGGCACAATGTCATTAAATCCAGTAAGCCTCGGCATATCACATCTCACTGGAACCCCCCCCCCCCCCCCCCCCCCCACACACACACACACACACACACACACACACACGCACACGCACACACACACAATTCCCTTTTTATGGCCAAGATGGTTCATTGACCCCTACCCAACCCACTCCACCTTTCACAACCCCTCAATCCTGCCAGACCGTCACTTTGATTTAACTTCACATTTCTTATTCATGCCCATGGTTTATTTATTTACATGTAGCATACATAGTGTTTAACAAATTTATTAGCCCACATGTGATAAAAACGAGAGCATCCAGCATCATGAAGTACATTAATGTTGAGTCTTTTAGATTTTCAACGTGCTCTCATTTTACCATTTCCGGCAGCAAAGAATGATCTACCTTGTTATGGAAAATATTTGTGTGGAAAACACTGGCAATAACAATCAAATGAAAACACTAAGCAGGAGGGTAACTGAGCTTTTTGCCGCTGCTCAACTTAGTTTATTGCACGTCTTTCGTATCTTCAAAACCTTGTTTATTGCCATCATAAACCAAAGTGAACCTTGTATTCTATTCTTAGACACATTTCAAGTTTGTAATGTATATGAAAAAGACGAATCGGTAATTTGCAGCGCAAAGCATCTGACGTGTGTATCAGCGAGATTTTGTACATGCATGACTAACTGATGAAAGCTGGTAAATAATGCACGTGACATTGATGGTCTTAGATGCAACTAATTTGAGGTCGGTGCATTAAGCGTGAACATTGCTGGTAAGTGTGGTGTGGACCCTCCACCCGTGACTGTCACCCGGCATCGTCGACCGAGCGCAAATGTGAACGAAAGGACAGACGTGCAGAGATTGAAAGCTAATTTTAGTCCTCGCGGTGTCGGCTAAATATCCCATTTCCTCCCTCTTTGCAGCCACATTACACATTCCCGAGTCCACCTCCAGGCTGGAAGCTTTTATGCCTTGTAAGAGAACTCATGAGAAATACTGACTTAAAAAGCCCCCGAGGGCACAAAATCCAATTGGGCTTTAAACTTCGGAAGAGCCATCGGTTCGGGACAGTTGTTTTCTTTAAGGAGAAATTACTGGATCGGCGACTGGATATTTCACCACTTTTTCTGCCACAAAGACACTTCCCAATATCACAAAGTAACATTCTATGCAATAATGAATCAAAAGGAAAGCACAGCGGGTCCCCGTGGAACGAGATAAATCCGTTCCGCGGTTGGCGTCGTAAGGCGAATTGGCCGTTTGACGAGCAATCCAAACCTATTCTAAATAGCTAATGTGTTTAGAACCCCAGGTAAAAACATCAAAATTGTACATACATATTAAAAGTTTGTACCAAAACAGTATAGTAAGTGCAAAGTATATATAATATACATGTATACAATCAGAAAATATCATAAAAAACATATAGAAAGGATTTATTTACGTTTGCTTGTTATGCCCATATTCCCTAATAAGGGTTATCTCCAGCATCGTTTCCTTATTAATCATCTTCTTACTTCTCTATTTAACATCACTAGCAATCTTGGGACCCATGGCTAACAATTCACGGCTAACAACTAACAACTAACTTTGAATTAAGCAGTAAAATGCACTACCAATACGGTTTTGTAACCACTCACAATCGAACAAAGCTTACTGTTCCGCCATTTTGAAACAATTTGGGGACAATCATAATCGCTGATCAGCAAATTTAAAAATATTCAGTAACCAATCACAGACCCAATCACGATATATGAGGCAAAATTTCTTCTTAACTTGCTTGCTGCAATACTTGTATACCGTGTATAGAGTATCAATAAAAATATTGATATAATATCTAAGCATTTTTGCCACGCTTTAACAATTTTTGCCATGAACAAAATTGACAGTGATGCACAGATGAAAACATTAATGACCTCTAGGAGGTATTCAAGAACTGGCCAGTGACATGACGTGAACGTTAAGTCAACCTGTTGAGCCTGGAAGGGGGCTTCTTCCACTTGTGGTCCCATCGAAAGGTTTCTGATTTTCCCCAAACTGTGGTTTTTGAGTTTTTCCCTCCCCTTCTGGGAGCTTTGATCAGGGGATGCTGTTGTGTATTCATAATAAAAAGAAGTCACTGTATGACTTCTTTTACCTGTTAAGCCCTTTGAGACTTTGGTGATTCAGGGCTATACAAATAAAGTTGATTTGATTTGATTCAGTCAGGTTGGAAAAAAAAAATAACGGATGCAACAGCTTACTGTAATTTAATGACTCTATTGTGTTTACATTATATTACATTACAGCACGTCCGTGCTCACATGCAGAGGTCGTGGGTTTAATTCTATCTCCCATGTGGAGTTTGCATGATGTCCCTGTGCCTACAGAGTTTATCTCTGGGTATTCTTTTTTTCCTACCACATCTCCAAAAACATGCATGGTAGGAATATTGGACACTCTAAATGGCCCTTAGGTGTTTTTTTGATAGTTTGTCTTAACTTTAGAATCTTGCTTTTTAACCCTGATGGCTACCATAGAAGTGCTAAATGGTCTCTGTAAAGAAGTGCATTTTTTGCTGAGGGCAAATTGGCTTTATGCATCATGCATTTCTAATTTGTTCTTTGTCAAATGAAAAAGTTAGAAAAACAACCGCCATTGTTTGCCAATTCCTTACCAATCCTCTGATTGCCAACAAGGACCTGGAGCAGCCGTTTTGTTTGAGTGCTCAAAATTAACACGCTAGTGATAGAAGCCGCGGTTATTGCAGCTTGAGGAATGCAGGAAATCCGATAAGCTGCTGAGGTTTGTAAGGAGGAATCGATGGACAAAACACTCGAGAGACCGCCGCTGTTTGCAAGTGCGGCTTTTAAATTTCATCTCACAAGCCACAACATGTTTATTTAATCAAATACAAACACACGCTTATTGTGATGATTAAAATGGACTGGAAACACTTTATGACCTGATTGCCTTCCATTTACTGGAATCTTCTTATAGAGCGCTGCCTACACAGAGAACATTTTATACAGGTTAATGTTAGGCCAGGTTCCCCACCCATGCAATATGGTGTAAGACCATATTCTGTCTTCCAAGAGCAACCTTTGTGTCTTACAGCGAAATACAATCAGCGCCATATCAGATAAATCCGTGCCATATTTCCAGACAAAACTGTGGTATTAACAGTCCGAGAGAGTGTGTGTGTGTGTGCCTGAAAATCCCAAAATACTCAGTCTTGGAAGCGAGGCAATGCATTGTGGGCCATTTAAACAAATCCACTAATCTCATGATAATTCTGACTAATCTGGTATGCCTCTTCAAAATGTGCAGCTGGACGCTTCTCTACACGCGTAATCTACTGTACGTTTGCCACCATCTAGTCACAAAGCATGTGTTCTCTGTGCGGTACACACTACATCAGATTGCAGTTGATTATACGGTGTATATGTTGCAATGGCAATCTAATTCTGTAAGACGGAGAGTATTCAAGCAATATATATTTTTTTCATTTTATGACAAAAATCTTTTCTGTTTTTGGACATATTGAAGTAATTTAGAATATGCAGTCATGCATTTGAATATACAATTAAAGCAAGTACGATTTCATTTTAGGGTTTTAAATTGGGTTTAAGACAGAATTAGTGTGTTAAATTAGGACTCAAAACGCAGTTAAAGTTTCAATTTAGAGTAGCTGGGTCTCCTGTTGGGGTTTAGGGTTATAAATGTGAGTTACGGATTCCTCAAAGCTTTAGGCATTTTAAAGGTGAGATTCAAGATAAGTGCAGCGTGTTAAAATTTTAAACCAGAGTTGAGGTTTCTGGTTGGTTTAGAGTTTCAAGTCAGTTTTACTTGAGGGCTAGGTTTTCAATCTTGGGCGTAACGTGTTTGAGTTTCAAGCAAATGTTAGACCTTTATGTCAGGCTAAAGGCTCGGTGGGGCAGTGGTTAGCACGTCCAGCTCACAGTTCAGGGACCCTAGTTAAACTCCACCTCAGTCTGGCCTTCCAGGAGTTTGCACGTTCTCCGTTAGTCCACGTGGGTTCTCTCTGGTCTCCCAAAACAGGCAAGATAGGTATATTGAACACTCCAAATTGCCCGTAGATATGATTCTGAGCGTGAATGGTTGTTCGTCTTTGCGTGCCCTGCAAGCCAGGCAAAGCACCAGCAAGCCTTCGATCCTTGTGAGGATAAGCGGATCTAGAAAATGGATGGATGGATAGTTTAGTGGTTGATTTCCTGTTCTGTTGCTACATTTAAGGAGTGCGTTGTGGCGATGGTTGGGAGGGGGGCCTCCTAACAGGCTTGAACTATATAAATATGTAATTACTCGAATTGTCATCCAATTTTGAGGTGGCATTCGATATGTGAGAAACCTCCCTGGTGTTGATGAAAAAATTAAAAAGAAATCTTTGCATTCCAGCTACGCTGTTTAAATAGCATCCTACTTTAGGTATGTTTATGATTTCCACTATTCCTCCTCCCCCGTTCTTCCTTCTGGTGTCAGGAGCGACGAGGGTGACGAGCAAGGGTGATAATGACTTGTCAAATTAGAAGTAATGAAACCGGCGGCGAGCGTAAACACAATTTGACATGTCGGGATGACGTTCTCCCATTTCAACCGGGGGGAGATTAGCGAATCATAGCGCTGTCACAATCTCATGGGATCGCCTTTGCACACAATGGAGAGCGCACAAAGAAAGAATGGCTGGCAGCTCTCCATGCAGCAGAGTGACACCTGCATAAACAAACAGACATCCCTCCCATGCGCTTTGCATTTGGAGACCTTTTGGATATGAAATGTACCGCGGTCATGGTCCGATGGGGTTTGGCTCGGTCCGCCTCCAGGTGTCCTGCTCACACCTCGTCAGCATGATGGATGGAGTTCATACACTGCCTAATCACGACTTGATTTGGATGCATGTCTGTTGTTTTAGGAGAGTAGACTTTCCCCGGTGTTCCATTTAACGCTTGGTCGTCCTCACAGAGACACCCGCTTAGAATCCTGCATTATGCACCGGAGTCAATAAATGGACTTTCAAAAGTTCCTTCTTCCAGGTGTATTTCCAAGGTATTCAGTTCTTGTAAAAAAAAAAAAAAAAAAGTGTAAAATTCAAGTGAGGGTTTGAAATCCTAGGTCCTGATGCCAAACAATGGTTTTAAATTGGAATTATGGTTCATTGGCAGGATTTGGGCCTGCCATCTAGATTGTAGTCTTTTTTTCACCTTACATCAGGTGGGTTAGGCTCCAGCAAAAAAGATAAACAGAGAAAAAAATTATAGCTGGTTCAGGTCAGCTTTCGGGTTTCATATGTGAGTTTCAATTTTAATTTAGGGAATGACATTTAGACCCCCTACCCGCACCCACAATAAAGGCAGTGATCCTGAAATTTACTATGCCATTGAAGACATTTATTCATGAAATGGCATAGAAACCAATACAAATAAATGAATGATAATGTTAAAGTTCTGTTTTTCCATGGCTGCTGGTATGAATGATATTTTTTCCCCTTTATATATGTTCTACATGCCCTAATTGTTCAAACATTACATTTTAAATCATTTAGTTTTTGTGGAACATTAATTAAGCAGAAAAATACATATGTTTGTATCCATTTCAGTGGACAACCATTATTCCACTAGCTCTGCACTGAAAGGGACAGTGCTAAAGGGCTAAGGTAACGACCAATCATGGCTCACCTCTTCTCTGGGTTTGCTTACATGAGGGTTGTAAGCTGAACCGTGATTGACCGTCCGCTGAACTGGATAGAAACTGTTGATATGTGTCTACTTAATTCATATTCAATAAACACAACATGAATCAGAATGGCATGTGAAGACATTTTGGAGTTCATCGAACATGTCATTGTAAAGACAATTTTTGGTTTGTCGTCTTTTTGTGTTCATGCGAGTTGAAGCCAAGCCGCAATCGATGCCCTTTTGTCTACTGTAGTCGAATGTTTGTTGGTCATGTTTTTTTCTCGTATCATCATCATTTCTGCGGAATTGTTTCTGTAATAAATGTCTTTCAGCCAAAATTTAAAAATCCAACCTAGGGTTTTTAGGTTAGATCATAATTGTCTTGGGGTACGAACGGGCGAGTCGTGTGGTTTGGAATATTAAATCTTCGGGAATCAGGTCTTTAAAAATAGACCTGTGTGCGACCCGACAGCAGCCGCCACTAACATCCGTTGCTCATTTCCCAACTTTCACCCTTGCGAGATAAAGACGCCTTTATCCAACCCCAGCTATTGGCGAGATACTATTGAGAGTCCAGAGCGCATCAATTTGGGCCTCAAATGACTTTCACCAGCTGCCCAAATCCTGACAAGCTTTATGTTCTCCTTAAAAAGAGCCCTTTTATGGGCAGGAAAAAAGCGGCAAGAATGAGAAATGGGAATAGAGAGGGAGGTAAGTCAAAAAGCTAATGTCTCACTGACACCCTTTTCACACACAACAGGGGACATTTCTGTTCTATAACGGGTTCTGGTTAATTTGAAGTCAATTGGAGAGTTATTAAAAGGATCTCAGTGAGCTGGGCTGAACTTGGTCAAGGACAATAAATTCACCTTGGAAGCAAACGTCACCTTCAGGTGTCAAGGTAAATGGCATCGCCTGCTGCTTTATTGTTGCTCCTAGAGTAAATCCCTCAGTTGTGGGTTTTGTTTTTTCTTTGGTTTAAGCTTTATTTATCCAAGCTTAAAGTTGCCCTTCAAGTTATAGTGTTGCCAATATGTATGCAAATATCAGAAATCATATTAGCTGAATTTCCCTGTTGTTGTCTATATCCATCTTTGTGGTTCTCAGGTGGCAAGCTGTGTGCTTTAATGTGACGGCGGCGTGCATTACTGCACAATTTACAGAGCGCTTGCCGCAAATAAGGTCTGGATAGGGAGGGGGATGATCCAAAGCACACTGCACCAGACAGAGAGGCTGTGATTCAATTTGTTTACAGTGACGAGCGGATGTCAGCAGATCAGCATGCAATCATACAGTGGCACACAAGTTCATCCTGGGTCGCTTTACAGAGCTCATGTTTAATGGCAATAATCGTGTGTCGTTAGCAATTTGTGCTATTTTATTGCTTTCTTTTGTGATGCATCGCTGCATTTAGGCCATGTTAGCCTATCACCAACAGGAAAAGTATAAAGCAACTTTGTTTTCGGTTTTCTTTTAATGTTATTTTTTGTTACAATGGCTTGATTTTAATTTGCATATTTCACATTAGCAAAACAAGATACTCTGAGGTACTTTTTCTACTGGAACAAAATCCCCTGCTGCTTAATAATTGGTCATACAGTTTCTGTATGTTTTTCTGTGTGTTTTTGGATATATTTGTGTGGCAGTTTTTGTATGTCGACTAGAAATGACATACAAAACCAAACAATAACGCTTATACTAATAAGCCATACAGTGCACTGCTATTACACAATAATTTTGTGTATTGTACAGTGGCTAATTCAAAACCGATGAATCACTGCCTCTTCTGCTGATGACACCAATGTGTGCAGCACCAGACAACAAATGTGAATATACCCAAAAAGGAAAAAAGGTAGATTATCGGATTTCTTCATTGAATAATTAGCAGCAAGCGGCCAAATGCCAGTGCGCCACCAAAGGCTGCCTCGCAGCAGTCTGGCATTGGCTTTGCTCAGCTGGTGTCGATGGGTAGCTGCGTAGCAGAAGGCCTGGAAGACACTGCACTAGTATCATTTGCATATGCAGGCGTCACATCACATTTCGTCAAAGGTTGTCTTCTTCTTCCGGTTTGAGTCTCTTTAGCCTCCCAGTCACTAATTGTACACCGATTTTTGTTCTGCACAATTAAGCTACAACTCAAGTGCCAATAGTATAAAACACTGCACAAATGGCCAGCAACTTTGTTGTCCTGACTTATTGGACAAAGGTGTAAAACCGATCAACACGGATGGGATTTCACCACTAAGACACAAGGCAGGACCAAAACTGAATGGCAAGGATCCATTACTGGTACCTCAGGTCAAAATGGAAGGCAGTAAACACATGGTACTTCTTCCAGCTATTGGATTAAGATAAGGTGAGTGGAATACAGTAGAATAGAATAGAATAGAAAAGAATAGAATAGAATGCCTTGTGGTAGAGGTTGAATATTTTTAGAAAAGTAAAAATATCAAATCACATGATACTTTAATCATTAAATCGAAGGTGAACAATTACACAATTTGTCAATTATGATTTCATGCTGTTCCTCCTTGTGTGTAGTCCATGGCCACCAGGTAGCACTACTACTACTATTACTACTTAATACTAATACTAGCACTAGATTACTACAACTACTACTACTGTATGTAAGTCAACGACATGTTTTAAAATCTTTTTTTTTTTAAATTGAGAATCATAAAAACACACCAACCCGTTAGCATGTCTCCTCATGTGTTTTTCCCTACAGAGAAATGTTACCATTACCAATTTAAAAAACTGACCAGTGCAAAGTGCAGCAATCCAACCCATAACGACAATTAAGTGTAATAATATTAGAGAGTTTAATCACTAAGAGACTGTGCAACAAGGCAGGACCAGAACCGAAATGCTTATTATCAGTGCTACCGCCTGTAACGAGTGACATTTTGATTGATTGAGTAACGTATACACCATATGTGTGATGATGGTAAAACTCTCAGCATTCAGAAACTGTGCAAGAAGGCGAGACTGAAACATAAATGCAAATTACTGAGAGACAGACATGACTAATCAGTGGTGATGCCTGCAATATGTGATATACTGTACAGAATGACAAATGACTACATAGACAGTACGTGCAATGATTTTAAAGAGTTTCTGCATTGGGAGGACATTAACTTATACGTGTGATTTGGATGACTGAAATGACCAAGCAGAGATGCTACCCATAGAAATCACATTGGACACTCAACCAACTAGTACATAGAGACTAAGTGCCTTGATGGTATGGGGTTTATACATCGAAAACTGTGCACAAAACAATGTTCTCGAGGAAATTATGAAATACAAATAAGGTACTGTATCTGTTCCAGTAAATCATTCAGCATGGGCTTTAAAGGACGACTTAATCACAAGAATTTCCAATAATTGCCTGCTTATGCAATCTTGCATTAAACATACATCCAACTCCGACTGGGGAGGTTTTTTTTTTTTTCATTTATTTATTTTATCTGATATTATCTTTAAAGCGAATGGCTCATTCTAATCACTGAATGGAAAGGAAAATTACAAAGTGAGTGACAGAAAACTGACGAGAGGGTAAATCTTTCCCACGTCTAAAAATTATCGGTGTTTGGTCCACATTTGCATTTAAATGAGCAGTGGTGAGCCATCAGCGCAAGAATGGCTCGGACACGGAGAAATTTGGAGCGGTGGAACACAGACGGGAGAGATTAAAAGGGCATAAACTTCCCTAGTGTTATTCCAAAGACAATGAGGAAGAACGCAGGGATAATAGGCACAAATGACAATAAATTCATCGCAAACGATAATGTCAGACAAAGTCCTTTGCAAATTGCTTTTTGACCTTGGATTTATTTAAAAAAAAAAAAAAATCTGGAAATCTAAATAATGCCACAGTTAAATCGTATCTTTATTAACACTACAGACAATATGCACTTACATTTGTTCAATATTATATAAATGTAAAAGTCGATAATGTAACTGGATCTATACCGGATAGCCTAGTCAATTACCTAGATGTGTTGTCTCATTGTGATCTTCTTGCCATTACTGGTACTCTTTTGCAGGGGCATCAAAAGTCATAAAACATTAGCCAAAGAGAAGATGAAAACAACTACAGGTTGAGATTTCACTTCATTGTATAGTATTGTGAATGAAATGCTTTAAAGGTGGAATGTCAGATTTTTAGTGGATGGATGCACCAACGTGACCAATCCTATCTAATAACGTGAGTGTGATCGTAATGTTTATACAGTCCATGCCAGCTCCTATCAAATCTAATCTAATGGAGCGGCAACAGAACAGTAACAGGATGCAGTCATGTGGCTCCTAGACGGCAGAGCTGAATGAAACAAGCCCTTATCAGTCTGATGTGTTCTTACGTGATTATCATGGTTAAACTTGAATCCTATTTCAAATTTAATTTAAAAAGTGACCTGAGGCCCCAACTCCACTTTCTATCTTGACTCATCTCTTGAAGCCAACTCAAAATCCATGACGATAATCATGGGAAGTATTTACATGTATTGATCTGAGATGCTTCCTCTTTTTATGAGCTTCTTGGATGACTATAAGGATTTTATTGTTGTGAGCAATGTAAGCTGGTTTTGAGACGGCAAAGCGGGACGAGAATAATGGAGCTTAGCTTTAGCTTGGGCAGAGCTTAGAATCATTTTAGCTGTTTGGCGTCAGCTGCTTCAACTCCTTCAGTTTAGCATTACAGCAAATGGTACTAAATGTTGAGGACTATTTTAAATGAAGACCGGCAATCTTAACGAAAAATAGTGCTTTTGAGAACCTTGATTCTGACTGCACCCGTGCATGTTGTGTCCAGCTCTGTGGTTACATGACATCCAAAGTGAATGACACAATGAAAGCACTTACGTTTTAGTATTTATAACTAGCGGACCAAGTACAGTTTCGAGTAGTCATATCAATCTTGTAAGAATACATGGTTGAGAAAAAAGGATTTACTGAATAAAAGAACAGACAAAATATTTGAGCCACTCAACACGATTGACGTTTTGAGAAGTTAGCCCAATGACCGAAAATGGTATACTGCTTCTACTTTCCGAGAATCACCGGATGAGCTTAAATTACTGGATAAGGAAGTGGACCAATCTTGTACGCCAATGTATGTACTGTATGTATGCATGTGTGGGTGGATGGATGGATGGATGGATGGATGGATGGATGGATGGATGGATGGATGGAATTGAATTACTGCTTTACAAAACTACTCAATTTGTCAGAGTATTAATTTGACATTGACAAAGGTATTGTGCACCGGTGAATCCAGAAAGAAATTATAACCTGCTTTTAGCTAATTGGATCATAGAACTCCAGTCATTAATTTCTGTTTAATTCGCTTAAGCCTTGGCGGAGGTGCTCTTGTTTTACTTATAACTTTAGAATTATTTGAAAATGATGTATTTGTTACGCTCCCTGTCCAACAAAACCTAGTGCCAAATGGCTTTGTAAAACACAACCCAGGCGGCCCATTCTGGAAATGCATTACTGCCTTATGTCATGTTTATTTGGATTTTTATTTGGGTTTATTTGGATGTGAAGGCGGAGAACCTGATAGAGGCATATTTTAAGACCAGCTGTGAGCACAAACAGTGCTTACAGCTGTCCACTGTTGATTGGATAGCATGGTTCAAACAGGGCTGATTTGCTGCATGATTGCAGTTGATGTTTTTTTTCGCTTCAGAATTTTATTTGTACAGGCCACCCATTTACTGTCAATTCGGCCTAGTTACCGCAAGGCTTCTGTTCAGCTATTAGGCGCTGCGCAAACTCCATGGTATGGCCATCACGGGGTATACGTTGGCCTTGGACCAGATTCCGTTATCTTCTGGAATAAAATTTCACCAAAAATCACAAGTAGTCCCCGTTAGAGTTTTGGGTGACCAGGTAACAATAAACGTTACATGCTACATGCAAGTATGTAGCAATCTTCAGTTACCGTCGTGATTAAAACAAATATGTTACAGAATAACATTTCAAATGATGCCTTCCAACATTTCTGTCTGCACACTCAAAAAGGAATTCTTAGAACTGGCCTGGGATTCGACAAGTGTAGATGGACATTAGTGTATACTGAGGAGAAGAAAAAAACGAATGTGACAGATCATTATTAAGAGCCGTTATCAGTATAGATCATTGACTTTGGTCGTGACCTGCGAGAACCCCGCTGCCCGCCTAAGATCTGATAATTACACTTCATTAGAGGAGAAGGTAGTGATGAGTCTTGGAGTGAGAGGAGCAATTTAGGGTGATACAGGGCTTTGTATAAAAGGATGGTGGGTTATTAATTATGGAAACACTGATGAGTTGGCTACATTGACCGTATCTGACTTTTCAAAAATGAAGACTTGTTAAAGGGTGCTCTGCATCATGGGTAATGTTATTATATGCATGGGTCTGCAGCAACTTATAAATGAACAGCAAGAGAGATGTCAGTCAGTAACAGCATAACATAGTTACATCTAAAGATAATGCAAGAACATTGTTGGCCAACCGATGACATTATGAACATCAAACACCATGCCAGCCAACGATGGCATAGTTTTGAGATTTGATTCTATTTAAGAAGTTGGG
The DNA here is from genome assembly GCF_059441005.1 of Hippichthys cyanospilos. NCBI lineage: Eukaryota > Metazoa > Chordata > Actinopteri > Syngnathiformes > Syngnathidae > Hippichthys > Hippichthys cyanospilos. Next base: position 21,260,020 of record NC_142373.1, on the reverse strand, counting down.
ACCAAATGCCCAATGCTAGGTACCAGTTGACTAACCAGCAAATCAGTATTGTTTCTTATCACAAGTGACTTATTTGTACTCTGACCAACGAGCAATCAATGATGTACAGATTTTACAGATTTATTTAGATTCCAATTAAGAAAGTGAGCCACACAAGCAAACATTAGTGACTAGGTTACAAACTGACAAATTCAGTGATTTACACGTTGCCCGACCCATGAACCGTAACTGATGATTTTAAAATCCCAGAGCACCTTTTTCAACTCCCAAAACGCGAATATCTGCACGTAAACCCAAGCGACACGCAAACTCTGTCATCGTGTGTTTATGCATGCATGTGGTTACATTTATTCAAGCTCCTGGCTCTGTTTTTATTGCCTTGGTGTTGTGTCACATTTGTGTCAAAAACACAATGTAATAATGCTCCAAGGTGCACACACATTGTAACAGTTTGACACACCTACTGTCCGCATCTTCGGCCACACACACGTTCTGTAGCATTGGTAATGCATGAACTGCAGAAAAACGAGTAAAAAAAATAAATAAATAAAAAAAAACAATACAAAAAAAAAAAAAAACAAGAGGAAGTGCTGCAGTCTGGTATGCTGCAGTGTAATTCACAAGAACAGCCACTCCACAACATGTGAAAGCCTGCCTCGCAGTTGAGGCTTGTTTAGGAGTGGCCGAACAAAATCGTTATAAAAGGTGTGATGTCCCAGAGGTGTAGGCCGGATTCTGTGCGTGTGTTTCTGCACTTGCACAGAGGGCGTGAGAGATGGTGACGGCGGCGTGCCTCTTGTGGGAAGCATTGATTTTTAAACCCAGCATGGGATGTGGGAAATGTCAGCATCTAATTGAGTTGATAAAACCATTTTGAGTTCCATATCTAAATATCTGCGGTATGCATACACACACATACAAACACACGCACGCACTCAAAAGAGCTCCACTTTCTGCAAACCCCAGGGGAAGGCCTATGTGGGGCCTGTGTGTACAGTACCTAATCTTATGCATTTGAAGTTTGACCAGTCCGACACACCAAATGTTTATGAGGTTTGTCTGCATACATCATTTATAAGCAGTCAAGAGGCAAAGCGGCGGTCACATCAAGCGGCAAAATTGTTTGGGGCTGGCTCACTTTCCAGCACGAGATTCAAATACAGTGTCCCCCAAGGCTCGAAAAGGTATAATACTTTAATATATAGTCTTTTTTCAAATATTGACAAACTGTTAAATCATGTTACTAATGGTAATAAGGATGACGGTTAAACCTACAATTTAATGTTAGTGTGATACAGTGTTTTGATTATATCGCCATATGGTGTTTTGGAAACTATCAGTTTTGGATGACAATCAGCTGGAATAAACTGAGAAATAATAAAACCAAATAACAGGAAGAGGAAACAAACTGAATTGAAATTATTTAATAAGAAAAATACCATGAATACACAAAGGGCCTTCAAGTAACCATGATTCTCAGTTAATAAGCAAGCTTTGTAAAAGCCTGATAACAATCATGGTTACTTGAATCAGGTGTACCGGATGAGGGTTTGTGGATAGGGGCTCGCAAGGACCAGACTCGGGCTCCCCTGCTCTCTGGGTTGCCATTTTAGATAACGCTTGGCACTAAAAGAGTTAAACAATCCATCAGTGGTGTTGTAGTCAAGGCCGGATTTCCATGTTTTTCTTTGTACCTATTTAGAAAATCAATCAATAACATTTCTTTTGTTTTTTTAAAAGCCACCGATTAAAATCTGTTTCTTACAACTGGTCTCAACTCTGTTAATAAGTGTTTGAATTGAACACATGTGCTCCTTTGTGTAAGTACACTGGAAGGGTCCTACTCTCATTATTAGCAGCGATAATTAGGCCAAGTTTCACACATTGCACCATGATGATGCTTTGTGTTTCTATTGCATTCTAACGGAACCAGGCTTTTTTTGTGGCCTAGCCCACTGGTAATTAGAAGCCATAATTAGGCAGACAACTATTCATATAGGGAATGCACGCTTGTGTGACTTCCCTGCTAATTAAGAGTATTAATTACAATCATAGCTGTTCCTGTGAGACACCGTATCACTCCCAGTCGGGGTTCTTATGGCTTTATCTCACCTCACCATCAACACCACCACCAACTCACTCTCTTACACAGTCATGTACTCCAAATATACAGTGCGCCTGTTGCATACAAGACATGCTGGTATTAGACTGATAGCAGCCCTTAGGTAGCTTGGGTATTGGCAGGGATTAGCATAACTTTGTGCTTGACACTCCTTAATGCAATTTAAAATATACAGCAGCTCAACCGTACCTTGGTCCAGCCAATTTAAAAGTTAATTGTTTGAGTGTGCTAAATGTGGAGTAACGTTATCAAGCTCTGCATTTGAATACATTTCATGATTGACCAATTGGTCAATTTTCCCAGTTTTAGGGTAAAAAACATTGTTATTGTTGTCATTTTGACGTTAGTCATATTCAACATTTTGTGACCCGGTTAGGGCAAACTTGAGCCATAAAAAATTGCATGCGTGGGTCATGTAGAAAATAAAAGCGTACCCTGAGGAGCTTTTGCACAAATATCTCTTCGTAGAAAGTTAAGGAACGATGCCTTGCCTTTCTTATGAGCTTGATGCGTATTCCTGGTTAAATATCTTGCCTTGCACTTTTTTTGGTGCAGTTGTGCATCCTCAGCACATAGAAGAGTCTGACATCATTTATGGAGCGTTTTACAGTCCGCTCCCAGATGCAACGCGAGTTGTTGCATTTGAATATTGCAGGAGTGTTGCCTGCTGAGGCCAAGATGGTACGCTCATGCTCTGCATACACAACAAAAGCATGGGAGGGATAGTGCTTAGTGCCGCAGATGCAAAATTTTCATATGGACTCATATAGTTTCAATAATATTCCTTTTTGTAAAATATATGATGAATAATGACTGCGCTTATGAAACACCTGGTAGACCTTATTAAATATTGATCATAATAAAACTTGCACTTACCCTCACCCCTTCCTTCATTTTAGCATCCATAAAAACACAAATAACGATAGATTAGTATGAAAAATAATTTCACTTCATTGCTAGTCATTATTCTCGAAATGAGAAGGGAATGTACTATTACGACAAGATCTTTTTCTGTCTAGCAAAACAGGCTGACTAGAATGGATTATACTCACTGTATTAATACTAAAACCGATAATGAACTGCAGTTGGGACTTAGATAGTTCTCAGGGCATTTGAATCTTGGATGGCACAGTATTAACCATATTAACCAAGCCTTGTTGCTTGCACTGATAAAGCCAACTCAGCAGAGAGGTGAAAGATCTCCTAAGACAAATAGAGCAGTCCAGCTGTGATCGATTCTATGCCTTGAAAATAAAATGACCGGAATAAATGAGAATATCCACAAGCGTCTTCCTGAAGTAGCTTCTCTCTGCCCGGCAGTTAGCAACAAAGCTTGTTAGCGTGTCTGTAGCCCATTTAAATGCAGTTTATGAGGTAATTTCACTGTGATGTCAATTTCAGATTAAATCCACATTACTGGTATACATCGTTATCTGAAATTTCCCGGAAACAAAATGATGCGAGGCTATTAGTTTTCTGATAATCTAATGTCAGCTTTCTTCGTTGCTAGCTAGCTAGAGACTTCCACCGTACCAAGACTGTACGTTCTCAGCAAGACTATAGATGCTGAGAACGGAGTTCCAAGAAAGCTAGTCTCTTTTTAATTGGATGTGCTTGTGAAGTTGTCTCTGGCTTGAACATGTTTCTGTAGTTCATCAGAGGTATGTCATATGATCATCACAGTTACATCATGTGATGAGATTTTTTTTTTTTTAATTACAAATGTGAGGCCTCAAACTCCAGTCCTCAAGGGTCGCAATCCTGCATGTTTTTATGTTTCTGTCATTAACTCACCAGAATCAAATTATTAGCTCATCAGCAAGCTCTGCAGGAGCTTGAAAATGATCGTAATCATTTGAATCCGGTGTGTTTAAGAGAGCAGTATGGAAAACAGGTTTGCGGCCCTCGAAAACTGGAGTTTGAGACCTATGGTACTAATGTCATATTTGCTACTTTAATAGCCACACAAAATGCATCTTAAGATATTTTTCCAGCAAAATCCTCGAAGATAACCAACAAGTGCATACTTGGTTTAAGATAGCAGAGAAGAACAACATTCAGATATTCACTGCATTCTTGGTTTATGCTTTTTTTTTTTTTTTTTTAATGTTACAGGGCTGGATGAAATTTGACAAGATCACAAGAAAAAAACAGAAGTGTGAATTCCAATAAATTTGTTAATAGCATTTTTATAGTGGTTTGAAGCCCATTGTACAATAAAAAAATATCCCTGACTTATTGCAAGGTGAATGACATTCTTGTCTGTGTGTAAAAGCCCCTTTTTACCCTGCCTGTAAAAATATTAAAGTTGGTCCAGGAAATTTTTTTGTCCTTTGAGGTAGTATCAAAGCAGAAAACTAGTTTGACAGGACGGAATTCGTATAAGGGAATGCTGGAAGGTAGGACAGCAATGTGAAGTTTTGACACTTCTGCCAACCCATTGCGCTTGAAGCAAATGTCAGTAAGGACTGATTAAGTATTCTGTCTTGTTTGTTCACAGTGGATGGCTGCACAGACTGGTCGGTGGACTACCTGAAGTACCAGGTGCTGCAGGGCGAGCCGGTGAGGCTAAAATGTGCCCTATTTTATGGCTATATCCGAGCCAACTACAGCCAGGCTCAGAGCGTGGGCCTCAGCCTCATGTGGTACCGAAGCTCAGGCCTGGGCCACAGCGACTTTGAGGAGCCCATTTCCTTCGACGGCGTGCGCATGAGCAAGGAGGAGGACGCCATCTGGTTCAGACCCGCTGACCTTCAGGATGTAGGACTCTACTCCTGCGTTTTACGGTAAGATAGAGAAAATTTGTTGTTAATGTGTTAGCTCAGAACAAAATTAAGAGGTCTATGATGATCGCATGTCACTGTGCTTAAAATTTCCAACTTAATGGTTTGAAATTTATATCCTGAAGTGTTTCTCGTACAATTTTGATATGCCACGGACTGTACAGAACAAATTTATATCGACGCTACAAGAAAAAAATGTTTTTCTTTAGGTAATATGTTTTTTTGCTGTTAATATTACATACATTATATTAAGTTTATAAGTGACAAACCTGATGAAATTAAAAAAATTGATCACAGCCGACATGATGAACATGATGAACACTTTAATTATTATGAACCAGGGGTGTCAGATCCATTTTAGCCGCGGGCCAAATTGTACCTCTAGTTTCTGTCAGGCCGTTATGAGTTTAGTTTTGAGATCAAAAACCAGTAAAAACTATTCAAAAGACAGACCGGTAACAAAAAAATGTTGTTTCCCCAAAACCTTTTAAAAGTTGAAAATAACTGGCAAATGTTATACATTAGTCGGAACCTTGACGTCATTATTAGCATTTTGTTGGCCACATAAAGTGCCTCATATAACGATGTGACTTTTAAATAAGATCTTATTCAATTAAGTACACATATTTTTCAAATTTTTAAGACAACATTTTTAAAACATTTTTTTCAGTTCTACGTCATGAGTAGAACAAAAACAAAAACAAGGTATAAACAACGCGTAAGTAGCAGAGCAGAGAAAGTATGAACTATATGTGGGTAGGTTATGTACAGACAATGCACCTACACTAATGTGCAAGTGTGCAAAGTATTAATTTGAAAAGGCAAAATTTCTGCAATGACTCTCAATATGTTAGGCATATGTACTGTACCTAATGGTGTGGCAGTTGGAAGCACATGCTCAAGTCATAAGTAGTTTACACTGCTGTTGAGGTTCATAATAAGATTAAGAAGCACAGTGGCGTCGTGGTAACTTATTAACCTTTGCGAGGGATAACATTCTTCAATAATTGGCTCACTACAGCTCTTCATTTCGCAGAGTTTTTAATAAACTGGGTTAAAGGCCTCTTAAGGAGCCAGAGAGGTTTGAAGTGTGCCTGTGTGACAGAGAGTATGGGACTGATACTCCTGCAGTTTTTTAAACGATTGTATTTCTTTTTTAATATCTAACTGTGCAGCACTGTTCTTAAAAGTTGGAATTCCACCCACACTGTAAGTCTGGCAAAAAAAAAAGCGCCCAGGTTGGTTAACATACCTTAGAGCCTCTGGGATTTTTTTTTTTTGTCTTCTCACTTGGCAGAAAGTGAGAGATTCTCCTCTGAGCTTAAATCGATTGTCTTTTTTGTCGAAGTGTAAGCCTTTGAGTCGCACTTGTGACCTGAGCATTCCCCCGAATGTTCCTGTCTTTGTGCTCCATTGCGTAACTTCATGGCTTCATCAACCACTAAACCAAGGCAGGTAGACCTGACACATGTTGGTGAATTATTTTGTGCATTCTTATTCCAAAAATTCAAACAGGTCTAAAATATGAGGGTCATTCAATAAATAAGGTGAATTTTTCATTATAAAGACACCTAATACAGATAGAAGATTACTTTTTTCTCATGATTTGAGACCTTTGTATTATAGACTGGTGCGGCTCACGTGCCGTTTTTTGTTTGGTTTGTTTGTTTGTTTGTTTTGCTAGCCGCCAAAAGAAAATCCACCAGTAAAGCAAATGTGTCTATGTGTTCAAGGTGTCAATTTAAGTAAAAACTATAAAATGGAACTGAAAAGATGTGAATAAAAGGCTAGAGTCAAAAAGTTTTAAAAATGTATTTTTGAAAACATACAAGTATGTCTAAAATGGATGATTTATTGTATAAAAGTATTCAACCATCCCTTTTCTATAAATATATTTGCGTTAAACATGTAGGCATGAGTAGTTAAAAACAAATAAAAAAAAATAATAAAAATAAAAACATCTTCCATATAGCATCTCTATGCACAGATATATGATGTTATTTTATGATTATGCTTTTAGTCCAGTGATTTTTTTTTTCTAAATTTTTGATGCTGCAGTTTCTATACCAGTGCAGATTACAGTCCGGAAAATGGGGTAATCTGCTCATCTGACACTAGTTAAAATCTCAATGTTTCCATTAAAATAGGTTCCCCATTCACTGTTGACATTAGGTAAATATGAGATGGGGAGTAAATGATCTTTTGCCTTTAGTTTAGTGCACGCTGACCCAAAGTCTCAAAAGATCGACTGACACATTCTTTTTTCTCTCTTTTTGGGGGCACACCGTTTTATGAAAACTTGAGTCAAACTCCTAATTGTAAGATTTTTACTGTGTTCCACTTTGGATGCTCCACTGTGTATTGTTATATTGCACAGATGCAACATCTTTTTATACCTATATGACCGTTATGAATGGTAAAGGGGACATATTGTGGAAATGAGTCTCTGGGGTGCCCGCCTGACTATCAACTGTGAAATTACATAACCAAGTATATTTTTGTGAGCTGATGTCTCTTGAAGCAAGCCTTTCCTCCAGCAATTTCTTTCCTCTCATGAAATTCCTGCTACCTGAGCGTGTATCCGCTATTTTCGCATGAACCCACTATCATGTCTACAAACAGCCAAGAAGAACTCCTGTGTTGTTGAATGCACAGCACAGATTGTTGTTATCTGTGTTGACTTCTGATATCTGGTGTTGTACCACAGGAGACTGTTTGCATTGAAAGCACTACAGCATTTCTTGTCATAAAAAACACACTTTTGGTTTTTTTAATATTCAGTTGAATAAAAACTGAATAAAATATGTAAGGCAATAAAAGAAAATCAACCAATCACTGTACTCACTTGTGTTAGGTAGTTGTGCATTCAATGACCACTGAAACAATAGGACATCTCAAACATCCCTAGAAATACAATTTCAATGCACCAAAGAGCAATGTGTGAGCCCATTGCAGGGGTTTTGCTGACATATTTTATCAATTATTTGATCAACCAAAATCATAACAGCCACAGAGATAACTGCATTGGTACAACTCTAACCTTTAAGTCAACTAATAATGCATGATTGCAATCATAAGCATGGTGTCAAGTGTCAACTGTGCCAACGACAGCTGGTAAAAATCAACCAATCAACCAAGTCGGGTAAGTCGACATTATAAATTGGTTGGCTGAAAATTTACGCCTTGAAGCACCTGTAGATTCATGTTTGAGCCACTGTTTCCTCTATGGATCTTTCATTAAATTAAATGAAGATTGACCCTCACAAAAAAACCAAAAAAAAAAACAGGATTTGACACGTTTGGGATCATTTTCAATTCATTAAGAATCTTTTTAGTAGTAAGCAGGCTTTCAGTAAAGATAATAGTAGCGCACGGAGCATCCAAAAACAAAGGAAAAAAGTTATACACTTTTCAAAAAGCAGTCGATAACGTGTCATTGCGAACAATCTATAGTGGCAGAGTTTCAGGTGTTTAAATTAGAAGCCATTATATGTGCTCAGTCTGCATTTCTGCTTTGTCAAGAAGTATAAGAAGCAGAAGCAGAGGAAAACAACAAACAGGAAGTTTTTGACCTTATTGAAGCTAACTCATGCAATATTGTTGAACCATCGTCTGTCTGTAAGTGATGTTATTAAGGACATTATTACATGTTTATTACAGGTCCAATATACATCTACACAATATCATCTAAGTGTGAAGTCGTTGATAGTATTTGTTGACCTTAATTGTAATCGCTAGCATGCTAATGTTAATTGCAATTTTGCACAAGCAGATTTTGTTGGTGTCTAAAAATTTATTTGTTTAGGAGACAATGCACTATGAATATTTTACCAGCTCACTTTAACTCTTGTTGAACCTTTGTAAATTATTAAAAGAAAGAAAGAAAGAAATGAAATATAATAAAATATCTTTAGCTTACTAAGGTGCAGATATCATTAGACTCGCTCAATAAATTCACTAGATTCGCTACCTTTCCCACGCACAGACAAACACACTCCCATGTATAATTTCATAAGAACACGAATGAAATCCTAGAATTGAATCTGTCATGTGAAGTGCTTGAATCGATGGGATAATTAACACATGGAGAATCACATCACTCCTTATGCAACTTCAGCACTCGAATTGAGTGTGACATAGGTGAGGCGTTCCGCAATAAGTCGACCTCTGGCTGTCCATCTGTGCAACGACCTCATACACACATACCGTTCCTCAACGTTTGTGTGGATGCTTAACAAATGCAGCTGTCTGGTCCCAGTGGGCCTCAATGGCTCAGCTGTGTTAATTTTGATCATATTTGCTTTGCTTAACAAGGTAGGCGATTGCCTACATATGCAAATATGTGTTGACAATGCACAATTTTACATCTTCTTACAGTGGATACATTTGGCCTGAAGCATTCCCTTTCCCTACTCTTGCTACCTTGAAGGTTATGTTCTTGAATAGGGGTTTTAGCTTCTGGCAGCATTTTCAACTTGCACCTTTATTAATCCGCTATGTGATAGACCAGGAGTCCTCAATAAAAGTTAAAACGGTCCACTTAAATAGCAATTCTTCTTGCCAAAGTCCAAAAATATGCAAGGAAAACAGTCACCCTTTTTGCCTATGTTGTACACTGTAAACATTGATGGGTTAGTTCAATATTTTTCAATTTTTTCCTCTTACTGCCCTCTTGAGGAAGATGTAAACCTTTTGTGCCCACATTACAATCTGCCAAGACTATAAATAGTATCAATTATCTTTCAAATGGAATCACACCTCTACCTAACACTGTATCCTCATAAGCATTAATGAAAACAAAACACATAGAATAACTTACAACAAAGAATCTTTAACATTGATTTTTTGTTTTGAACACCAAAAAAATTGAAGTGATGTTGTCTGAAATCACAAGAAATAGCAATGAAAGAAGGGCCATTGTCACCTACTGACGTGGATGTGCAACTACACGTTACTCCTCTGAGGCAAAATAATAATAATAATAATGAAGGGTTGAGCTGATTGACCAACTGCAACTATGGCTGCAACAAACCATAAAACATTTTTTTCAGGTACCATCACTTGTATTATTTTAGTTTACTATTACAAATTGACAAAGGAGATAATAATTGTTAGTCGTTTTGTCCATTCCATGTCCAAAAATATACCAAAATATTGAAAACTGCTTTCCAAAGAAAAGCATATGTATTCTTTTGTTCAACATTTACATAATGAGTTCACTTTCATTGAGGACTACAGAAATCTGATATCTACTATGAAGAAGATGAAATTCAGCCTAAAATATTTCAAGCTAATATTTGAATATTTGTTAAGACACACCCTACTCATTATGTCGATTTATGATGACGCATCCCGATTGGGCGGCTCAATGGAGCAGTGAATAGCACCTCCGCCTCACACTTATAGGGACTTGAGTTCAAATCCACCTCCTTTCATGTGGTCCTGATCTTTTTACAATGTGAAGCACGGTGGGGCAGTGGTTAGCACGTCTGCCTCACAGTTCAGGCACGCAAGTTCAAATCCATCTCTCTCTGGCCTTCCTATGTGGAGTTTGCACGTTTTCCCCAAGGGTTCTCTCCAGGCACTCTGGCTTCCTCCTACACTCTAAAAATCAAGCATGGCAGGTGTATTGGACAGACTAAATTGACCTTAGGTGCGATTGGTTGTCCCTGTGCGCCCTGCTATTGGATGGCAACCAGTTTATGGTGGCCTATAGTCAGCTGGGATAGACGCCAGCAAGCCTGCGACCCTTATGAGAATAAGCAGCTCTAGAAAATGGATGGATGGACGCCCCAATTGGCCATCACTGGCTCTAGATGATCTCATTACATTGCTCGTCCAATAAGTGCGGTGGTGGCACAGTGGTTAGACACGCTTATCCTCACAAGGGTCGCAGGCTGGTTGATGCCTATCCCAGCTGATGTCGGGTAGTAGGCGGGGGACACCCTGAACTGGCTCATACCAAAGGACAATTTAGTATATCCAATCTGCCTGCCATGCATGTTTTTGGAGTGTGGGAGGAAGCTGGAGTTCCCGGAGAGAACCCACGCAGGCTCATTGACAACATGCAAACTCCACACAGGAAGGCCAGTCACACCAGTCACTCACACCAGTCACATATACTGTATGTGTGTTTGTGCGTAGCTGTCCCCGTGTGTATTTTATTGCCGCAGGGGGTCAAAAGTTTATATGAAAAAGGTGACTCATTGCTTCCATAAGCTGAATAGATAAAGCCCTGTCATTTGCAGTAAATGGGAGCATCTGGTGAGCCTAAATGTAATGTAATGAAATGGAATGAAAAGCTAGTGTGGGCCCCTCCTCCAGAATGACCAGGATCACTCAAAGTGGCGCATTGCAATTACACTTTACATGAACACAAGTATCAGGGTGTCTGACTAACACACCTGCATTAAGTGAAAAGTGGGGAGACTTTCTGCAAGATTTTCTCTATGGAATTTTGCTTCCCTCAACTGAGGAGAGTATGTTGAGGACTCACAATCTCTGATCCCAAAGGAGCTCCCAGTCTGATTCTTCTGCACCAAACTCATCCAATTGACCTTGCTCACCACTATATATGAAGGCATGATGGACAAAACAAGAGCCTTTTGTGTAAAGTGTTGACCCATTTGCATGGGTTACTATTGTAACAATGAAGGTGACAATGCAAAGGACCAAAACAAAAGTGTGAGTGTTGGGTAAAAAGAAAAAAAAAAAATCACCTCTCCAAAATCAGGCTGCAATTGATGATTAATGTTCGATTAATCTGTCAATTGTTTTAATTTCTATCACTTTATTAAAAAAAAAAAAAATCAAATTGACAATGTGAATTTGTTGAGATACTGTGATGTAATTTTCAGTCAAAAGCAAGCGGCAACGTGGCCACCCGATGAGTTGGATCAAAATTGATTGATTTTGCTGCTTCATTCATATTCTACAAAAATCTCAATCAGACTGCCATGTTATATTAATGGGCTGCTTTGAACATATTATTGAAAAAAAATGCATTGACCCCCCCTCCCCTCCTTAGACATTAAGCAAATTAAGATTTTACATTTCAACATTTGAAACTCTGCCACTCAAAATATCCAGCTGTAACATAACTGACATCTGTTATTTTCACAAACCAGAATTTTGGACCTGAAGATATTTTGTAATAGATGTGCTGTTAGATTAGGCCTCTTTAGCATATGATTAGAATGTGACTTAAAATGGTGACTTAAAATAGGCCATCATGTTGCTATGACCTTTATTTGCTCTTCATCTTTTCATCTATCTGCACCTTGGCACACCTAATCTAGTTGGAGCCGGTTAAGACCCTGAGGTCACTCATAGTCACATGGGTTAGGCAAGAGTCACATTCTTTGCAGGTGGGTAACCAACGTGGAATAAAATCTGGTAAATAAAACCTCAAAACTTCTTCTGCGTCAAACAGAATAATATTCCTCTGCTGTCTATGCAATCTTTCTAACATACAGTAAATAGTTTAATGGAAATCATGCCATCTTCTGTTAAAGATTTTTATTATATTATTTAAAAAAAACATGAAGGATCATCTTCAACTTTACAATCCCTTTTTTTTAAAGACCATGCAATGCTTGTATCAAGTACAAGTTATGACAAAAAAAATAAAAATAAATGAATTGCTGGCACTGTCAAAACAAACAAACAAAAAAACAGCCTTAGTTGTCTGCCCATACTGACATTTTAGATTTAAACAAAGTGAGGTGTGTTTTGCTTCTCGGACTGGCGAATTTTGTGACGCAGCCCGATAAGTGATGCACGCCGCCACATTACTGCTTGACCTTATTAATGCTTTGTTGAATGAATGGCAGCAAATCCCTGCAGCCAGGTTGTTATAGCAACCGAAGGTGCCCTTGTGCTTTGTTTGCGTGTCTATATATTTTGGGTGCTGAGTGTTGTTGATGCGGTGGACACAGGTTGTCTTATAATGGCTCAGATAATGATGATGATGATGATGAATGCGGTATTAAAATAGCATAGAGTGAGAGACAGCAGGCGCTCGTGAGGTGGACCTCCTCCAGCTAAAATTCATCACAGCTTAAGTGTGTTGATGGTTGCTAGGAAACGAGGAAGCGGGGGCGGGTTCGGCTTGTCCATTCTCGTCCTTCCTGTTGGCAGGCCCGAGAGTTTATCCCCTTACTTATTAGCGTTCCCAGGCCCCGGCTGACTACCCTCCAACACCTTCTATCACTCCTCCATAAATCGTATATTGGTCGCGAGTGTGAATTATTGACTCACCAAAGATGCTGAATACGTAGTTACTGATAAACCCACAAACGTCGTGAAACAGCGGGAGGGGCTGAGCAGAGGCGGATAAAAATTAGAGAAAGGACATTGCAGAGGGAGCTCTCAGTAGGGCACGGATCCTCATCAAAGCCAAATAATAATGTCCTGTAGGATGCATTATGGGAGAGTTGAACTCCTATATTAAGGTGGCAATGTAATTTTCAATATTTTCTAAGTAATTGCGGAAAAAAACACCTCAGTCAGAAACAATCAAGATCATGATGATCACCGACCTAGTAGGGAAACCTAAAAAAACATAGGAAAAGGTTTGCGACATGATTATAAGCTCACACAACTTTTACTAAATCAATGTTAATCTATATAGCATTTAAATGAAAGCCTGAGGCCCAATTGTTCAAAGTGAGGCTTTTTTAAGACTCCCCTCCCATAAAGGCCAGTCAAAGCAAGCTGCCGATTCCCAATTATTTCACTGGCCGCCAATACATGCATCCATTATTTTTTTTTGCTCTATGCTGTTAACTTGCCATTATACAAAATTGCGACACGTTTTAAAGGATTTCCCTGTTATCATATGCCAGGACTCTCCCTAGCCTTAGATTTAAGGAGCAAAAACCGAGCAAGCATTGATGGAAGACTGTGGAGTGGGAGTCAAACTGCTGCTCAATGTATCAAGCAAAACAATGCAATCTTGGGTAAACTTTTGATTCAGCTTGTCCTTGCTCTAAATGTACTCAGATTTATTGATTATGTGAAATTGTGCCTTTGTGTCAATGTGAGAGAATGGTTGGGTTATTCCTGTGATTGGCAGGTGATGTGTTCAGGGTTTGTCACTACTTCTTGTCTTAATTCAGCTGGGATACACTCTGCTTACCACACAACCTTGAACCTTAAAGAAGATCTATATAGAAAATCAATATGTACTGAAGCAATATATACTGAAGCAGCATGGTTCAAGAACATTAAATGTTTAACCAAGGTTTTTTTTTTCTCTCCATCAACAGGAATTCCACCTATTGCATGAAGGTATCCATGTCGTTAACCGTCGCAGAAAATGACACTAACTTATGCTACAACTCTAACATGCGACGAATGGAGAAGGCTGAGCTCAGCAAGAGCAAAGACATACTGTGCCCCGACATCGATGACTACACTGAGCCCGGCAAAGAACCAGCCATTACCTGGTACAAGGTGAGTAAGGGGCATATAACGGAAACTTTAGTTTTTCATGGCTTGTTTAGAAATTGTCGCTGATGTGTCCGCCTACGCGCCAAGTGTGAAATTGAAAGCCTAATAAATCTTTTGTAATCTGCCTGTCTTTAATAATGTGTTGCGTAACGTTGGACCTAATTTAAATAATAAGCACCCCCCCCACACTGGCTTTATTCGACCGTGACATGATCAGATCAACTTACGTTCCCTATGGGTGTAACACCCTGCTATCATTTTAATCATAAAAGGTAAGCAGGGTTGCAATGAGTTTAGTTGTATGCACAGATTAGCTAACATAATTGGCTTCTGGTAGATAGCATACGCTACATACATACAAACCGCATTGGCGTACTTTGGTTTGGTTACATGTCCAAAGAACGTGAAGTCCTTTGATACTCTGTTGTGATTAAGGGCTATATAAATAAATTTGACTTGACTTGGGACAAGTCACAAATCCTACAAGACGAGCTGTTTTATAAGATTGAAAAAATGGCTATCAATTTTTCAATTTTCATTTTTTTTTTTAACTTATTTTGTAATTAAGCAGACTACAAGAACAGACAACAGGAGGGTCTTTTTCTGCCTTAAAAATGCATGCAGCTTGAGTTAGCTACTGTGTATGGCACATACAGTATACACCGATATGCGTGTGTGCTCACGAAAGCAGGCTTATTTGTTTTGAATTACTGACGAAAGCACAAATGTCCAGGATGTCCATTTTGGGAGTTCAAATGAAACAACTCGACTTTTATTTCCTAGTAGCCACAAGGTTCAAATTGTAATTGAAGTGTATGAAAAGAATTGATTAGTAGATGTTGCGCCCTATTAAAAGCCAAAACTTTAAAATGCATTTTTCCTATTTTAACTTGGCACAATAAAATCGCTGTACCTTCATCAGGAACAACCAAAAATCAACAACAGCAACAGCAGCAAAGCACAGAATGTGGAAACAACAAGGAGAAGAGACGCCTAGCAAATACAGGGAATAATCTGATGCTATTCCTGTGCTTTGGCCACACCTAAATTGTCGGTTAATGACGGATGAGTCTCAGCTGTGCAGCCAGTAACTCATCCCCAAGGCAAGGAAACAGGAACCTCCGCAGCAAACGAAAAGATTCCAAGGAGGAGACAAAAAGCCAAGACACGATCAGTAGGAAGTGATCAGTAGGAACAGCAACTGAATCAGTTTGTCATGATCAAAATGTCACTTACATCTATTAAACTTCCTTTAAATAGTAATCTAACTCGAACTTATATGAAGCACTTGAGCAGGGCTAGCTAGCAGCTAATTCATGCTAGATGTTGAACAGCAACAGGAACCGTACGAGAAAAATGATGTATTCAGGCAAAAGTATGCCACAAACATGTAATTACCAATCTTCGGATAGTTACCTTTAAATTCCTTTCATCACTGGTGATTTTGCGAGAAACGTTAAGAGTAATCTTTATACCCTTGAGAAACATTACTGAAAATTTAATTTTCATCAAATTTGCCTTTCTAAATGTTATTTAAACTGACTTTCCAGATCAATTAAACTGATTTTAAATGGATGAAAATCAGTGCAATATATCAAGTACTGTATTGCACTACTCTTTCAATAAGATGGAAATAATACACACAAAAGGGGAATATGTTGTAGTGAGCTGCCCTGGGTAACAATCGGGTCTCCTAAAAAGGCTGATCGTTCTCATCACAATTCAAAATGTACATGCTCTCATTTTTCCCGGGTTCTCACCTTTTTTGGGTCCGGTAATGGTTGCGGAGAGTACTGAGCACCTCGGTGAAGGGTTCAAACCAGACTAATCACAGGCAGATCAGCAGTAGATTAGCTGGATGGCCACGACCTCTAGGTTTTTCCAGAATTCAATTACATTCCAGGTAATGACAGTGAGCGCTGGAAACTGAAGTTATTTGGACCACTGCAGGGCCACCGTGATTAAATTCAAAGAATGCCGGGAGGAACGGAGAAATGGAATCCGCAGTGCCATCGATGTATTGGCCTGAGTGCCTAAGATCTTGTCTCAGTCAGACATTAATGAATACACATGCAGCAACTAAGAACATGAAACGTGTTCACTGTCATGTAACTAGTATTGCATTTTAAAGGTACTTTAGGCCACTAAATGGAAATGTACAGTAGCCGTTAAAAGTTGCTAAAAACACCTTCACATTCAAATGTTCTCAGCCATATTAAGAGGTCAAAAAAGCTATAAACATTTGAGGTCACAACGCATCATCTACATCACAGATGTAGAACTCAAAGCTCTCAGGTCAGATCTGGCCCATCCGAGCTTTTGTATATGGTCCGCAAAGGCAAATGATGGGCATTGACTACTTCACTCTTATATATATATATATATATATATATATATATATATATATATATATATATATATATATATATACATACAATTTTTTATTTTTACTCTTTTTACTGGCCTCTGATTTAGGAATCATAGTTTGTTGTTTATTTGAACTATTTTTTCCCCATTCAAAACAGGGCTTGCCAACTATTTATTGTTTCAGCAGATTATACAGTATTCTTAAAGTATATTTTGCTGTCATCTTAAAATGAGTTTCGCACCTAACAATTGCGCGATGACATCTTGCCATTTTAAAACGGATCATGCTTCAATTCCCAGGAATGTCATCCAAAGCAGTGGCGTGCCAGCATCATCCAGAAGCGAGACACCCTGTCTTTCCAGGAGGTGAAGGAAGATGACATTGGAAATTACACCTGCGAGGTCCAGTTTGGCGGCTTTGTGGTCAGGAGGACGACGGAACTCGCCGTTACCGGTAAGAGGTGCCCAGGGTGACAAAAGGCGCGCCTCAAGTCGGAGGCTTGGGGAAGCGTGGTTAATGTTGGATGAATAAGTGTCAGTGGTTTGCACTGGAGGGGTATTTGAGGCAATGAATTGATGGCAAACACACAACATGAACACCGCTGAGCACCACTGCAGCATCCCGCTGTTGCGCTAATTGCTGCGGGAGGCCGGGGTCGGCCCGCTACCATGTTTCGGCTTCGTCTTCCACCTCAGCACTTTGCCGTCTATTGGCAGTGATACACTGTACTTAAGGTAATAGGTTAACCCCCCCAGCGACACTCACAGACACAAACACGCACACACAAGTCAGGAGCTCCAAGAGCAAAGGCCAAGGTCTGTAGATTTATTGTACCCCGATCTATTGTTGTAGGTCACCAACTTTGAGGTGAAATCACCTTTTCCTTGATAACCTGGTCTAAATATTCACTGCCCTTTGGTATCATTGTCATCTCGACCTTTTAATTGAATTTATGCTCAAACTCAATTCGTTCATTTGTTTTAATGTTTTCAATTCATGTTAGGGCTGCAACTAAAGATTTTTTTAATAATCAACGAATCATGTAATTATTTTTTGATTAATCTGATATTCAAAAAATATATTTTTTCTTTATTCAAAAAACAGATAGTATTTCAATTAGACAGTACAAAAACTTGAATTTAAACCTGGGTTTAAGGTTGGTTACCGGCTTGTCACAAAAAGATAATCAGTATTATTTTTTTTCCAAAGAAAAAGCAGAAGTTTTATTTTGATTTAATACAAAGATAAGTTTGGTTACACTTAAGACTATAGAAATTAGAAAATATTTTCTAATGAGAGATTGAAATGAAGGATTCAGTCTATTTTTAATGGTCAGGTCTAAGTGGAAAAAAAGGTCATCCATTCATTTGATGATGAATTAATTGTAGATTGATTGCTTACCATATTTTTTGGACAATACTTTAAAGAGCACCGGCTTATAAAAAAAACAAAAATGTAACAGAAGATTATTTTTTGTCATGCACAGGTCATGCTTTAGTAGAGAGTGGTAAACATTTGTTGGTGTTATCAAACACTTTTTCTTCCCGCATGTACTTCAAGGATAAATAATTCAGCGCTTGAGAACAAGCTAGCTCCATGTTGATTGTATGTTTATTCTTCACTGCTTGTTCCCCTGAAGGCCTTGAGTTAGATTGACCTCCGCGTTCATCTATGATGGTGATCATAAAATCTTTATTCAGCTATAAATATACTCCATCATTCAACTTAATGATACCGTATGAGGCCATCAAAGGAGGTCAGCGAAAGATCAAGACATTTTCTTTCATTCACCGGCCTTTCCTTATTCCGCAACATTTTGTGGAAAATCATACAAGTCAAAGCATATATTTACTTTGACGACGTAATATTAGGCAATGCTCCTTCAAAACATGCATTTATTTTCTCCTTGTCCTTTTATTCTATTAAAAGCAACAAATTAGCCAGAACCTAGCCACTGAATTAAACCGCCCGTTGTTTTTAATATCCTATCCCTCGTTTCATGCATTCACGCCTCTGTGCTCAAATGCACACCTAGAAGCGCACAAGATAAGTAATAAGTCATCAAATTAGGGGAGGTAATTACATGTGACACCCCTGTGCTTGAATGCAGCACCAGGTTGATGCGGGGATCCCATTATTGCTTCTTTTCTCGCAACACAAGAGATAATTACCATTGAAGGATGCATCCCTGACAAAACCTTCTCGGTGACTCCTTCCGAGTTATTCAATATTCAGCACGTTGAAAATCATTTGATGGTGTATTTTTTTTTCTCCGTCACTTAAATGCTATTATTTGTTTAACTATAAGATGGAACATTTTGGGTCGATCACATTGGAATTGGATTTTCTGACTAGTTTGTTTTCACCAGATATGCTGTAGAAATAATATATTTGATGGTTGACCAGATTAAACAGGTTAATCTGATTTGGGTGGTTGGAGAAAAAAAAAAACTTTAGAGTTGACAACATGTTGCGATGCATACCTGCATTTTGTTTGACAGCTATGAAAAAGAAAAATAATAGGTCATCAACGTTTATACCTGGATTTACTCTAATATTTTTCTTTCTTCCAAGTGTAAATTTTCAATTTAACTATTAAGACTAGGAGCAAATATAGAGTTGTTTGTTTTGAACATACGCCACAAATTTACAGTATACCATAACTAATCAATAAGTAAGTCTAACATAATAATTATATATTGCAAAACATCAATTAATTATACTTAGCAATAAAAACATTCATTGACTACAAATAAATTGCAAATTGTACAACAAAGATGGGGCTTCGTGCAATGGAAGTATAAATAGAAGCAATAAAATCTAAAACTACTGTAGGTTCCACTGATATTTGAACTCAGAACACTGGATGCAAACTGCAAAATGCTTAAAAATTACTCTATGGCTCCACTTAGCATTTCTGATCCCCAGATTTAGATTCCTAACACCCATTGGGTTTTCCCCCCAAATCGTTTTGTGTTATTGCGCTCTTTAAACGAAGATATTGCGATCCACTGACTGTACATCATCGCCCTATCAAATGAGAGCGTGTTTATGTATATTTCGTTCCACCCTGTTGAAAACCGACCTCGCGCATACTTTAAAGTCCAAATAACGTCAGAAGAGTGAAGGTTACTCTTTCCAATATGCCGAGAGGATGAAGAAGGTCATTAAGTTTAAGTAATCTTAAATAAAGAGCTCCAGATGCCTTAACCCTTTCCTGCAGTGTGACGACTATGAGTTCTTCATCCGCCATGTAACGGGAGGACCATTAGAAGCAGTCGCACAGACATCATCTGAGCCGAGGTCAAGCTTGTAATAGAGGTTAACTATGGGCATAAACACGGGCTCAATCAGATCCACGAGACCCTTAATCAAGCGCCCATGATCCTCGGGTTAATGGAAATGTAAAAGAAACGTAGTCGCCTTTGGCTTGGTTAATGTTGTCTCATCTCACATCTTCATGTCACACTCAGGGAACTGACCTAAAGGAGTGCAATGATAAGTCATTGGAACCGCCAGAAGCATAGGTTTACGACTCAATCCTTGAGGGCCCGAATCCTGTTTTCAATGTTTCTCACACAAACCTGATTCAAATGATTAGCTTCACAAGCAAGCATTGCAAAAATAAGGATACAAATCAAAGGAAATCACAAGGTAAACTTAGCCTCTGTTTTTCTCTTTTTGCCTTAGCGGCACAAAAAAGTGTCCTTATGTTGTAAAGATTCTAAAAAAATGTGATACACAGCTGACAATATGCTAAACACTATAAAGGTATCCGGAAAAATACAGTCTGCAGCTCAGGTTGGTGTTAACCGAGAAAAAAATATTTTGGGGGGACTGTAAGACACACCAAATTATAAAGCACGGTCTCAATGAACAGGCCAGTTTTGGAATATTTCCATATAAAGGTGCAGCGGCTATTTACAGTTATATAGAGAAAACAAATAACACTCAAGCTCCAAAATGGTGGAGGGGACTGATCACATGATTGACTCTGGCTATATGGAATTTTGCACACGATTGGGTGACTAATCCATTCGACTGTTGGGTTTCCTTTTTAGTTCACCACAGCGTCACTAATACTACAATAATGTTAACAGCAGATAAAAAAACCCACAATCGCTGAATGTATGTGTTGAATTGGGATGAAAACATTATATGGCGCAAGCGAGGGAAGTATAAGGAGAACAAGTGACTGATAAACCAAAAGTAGAGCAACGATAGAAAGGCATGGAACAAAGATATATAGAGTGTGTGTTGCTACTGTATCTTATCCTTGGCAGTGTTTCCCAGCAGAAAGCGTGTGTTCAAGACTATAAACACACTATTATCCTAGTGTTTATCACAGCGCACATTATCGTTTGCCTCCGTCGGACTTACTGTAATGGAGTCGTTTGGTTTGATGGATGCCTCAGGCACCCCTTTCTATCTGAGAGCACACTTCCTACCCCCTCCCCTCCATTCTGCTTTTTCTGCATTCACTTGCTTCACAAACACCTGCGCGCATCGTGTTCACCACAGGCCGCTAAAACTGTGATTGAGGTTACAGCCCATGTAAATGTAGCGCTTGGCAAGGCGGATTGGAGCAGCGCGGGGCAAGACGAAACCGAGAGTGGGATAGTTAGGGATGGGGAAAGCGTAATGCATTTGGAATCTTTACATATTAAACCTGCGAGATGGAACGTAATGTGTGCTGGCTGCCGGTATTTCTTTCTTTGTTTGTTTGCATTTATGCTGTAGCAATTACTGGCCACAATATCCACAGTAACAACCTAACCAATATAAATCAATAAATAAACTTAAAAGCAAATCTTGGACAAAGAAATCTGAATAATGTCAATATTTATAGGTAGCGCGGTGGAAGAGTGGGTAGCATGTCCGCCACACAGTTCAGCGGCCCCAGGTTCAATTCCAGCGCTCGCCTTCTGTGTGAATTTTGCATGTTCTCCATGCGCCCCGCATAGTGTTTCTCAAGGTACTCCGATTTTCTCCCAAAATGTACATGGTAGCTGAATTTGACATCCCAACTAGCCCTTAAGAGTGTTTGTGAGTGTGAGATGTCATTCGTCTCTTTTTGTCTTTCAATTCAGTGGCAAGCAGTTAAGGGTGTCCCCCGCCCACTGCCAGAAGACTGCTGGGATAGGCACCAGCAAGCCAGTGACCCTAGTGAGGATATGGGGCTATATAGAAATTGAATGGATATTTTTTTCTGATCATTTCCCTTAGAATTTCAATTAGATAGAGATTGGATAACCCATTTTAACAGTTTCCATATCCCTGTTAAAAGACATGGTTTTAAGTTTTGTCTTTGCCTTTGATTTGTTTGTGCCTTTCCAAATCTGCTTTCCAATTGGTCTATTCTTACTGAATTTCCTTGAAAAAGTGTGTAGCATGCACATTTGGTGACTGTATGCCTGAAAATATTCTATGACACTGAATATCCGTTCATTGGTAGTGACCCTTGAAAGCCAGAAGGAATCAAATATAATATAATATAATATAATATAATATAATATAATATAATATAATATAATATAATATAATATAATATAATATAATATAATATAATATAATATAATAATATAATATAATATTGAATTCAAACCTAACATTCTAACATACTTGGTTATATCATTCTATTTATCATCAGCTAGTCCATTTTTAAACTCCCGCAAACTAAATTAAAGCAAATAATAGTGTTAAAATCCTTGTAAAAAAATAAATGAATAAATAAATAAAATGTAACCATTGACTGGTGATTTCTAAAATGAAGTTAAAATGGAGCTAATATATTTTTAATTAGTGCATGCACTTTGTTTACCGTGTATGAGACAGAACAATGTCACTTGCTTATTTATTAAATGTATTTTTGACCGAAACTAAAGCATCAAGTAGCATACCCAGCTGGATTTCAGCACAGCTGATCAGTCAAGCTTTATAATTTTGCAAATTAAGATAAAAAAAAAAGAACAAAGCAGCAAAGATGCTCACTCAGCCACATAGCTATCCTATCAATGCTCCCCTGCATTGAACAAGATGGACAATATCCAAACTGGTTTCACTCATTTAGAGAAGTTCAAAGAAGCCTGCAGTCATTGCTTATACTGAAATACAGCTCACCTCTAATGATGCAGACACGGGACTTACTCTCACTGGGCTTGCAGCCACCAGTGAGACTTGACAGGGTCTACGAAATCCCAATGAGGGAGGATTCTATCTCTATGCCAGTCAACAGTCGTGGAGCACATCAATGTCAAACACACTGCGTGTACTGCAAAAATGGAGCTGCTGCCGATGTCCCTACACACCTTGAATCTCCCCTTGGAATTGCCCTAGATTTTTCCCACACTCATACATTCACCCCAAGGCCTACCCAAAAATGCTGTAACAGTTATAAAAATGGTGCAGCAATCATATTTTTAGGTTAGATGTCTTAGAAGAAAAGGATATGTCTGTAGACTTCAGGAGAAGTACTTCTGTATTTAATCCCGTCAGCACCAATTCATATTAAATCAGTTTGAACATTTTGGGTTTTTTTGTCATTCTTTTTTTTTTTTTTTTACCACTTAACAGTGCATAACAAAAGAAAATGGGTTCCAACATTGCGAGTAAAATAATTGTCACTCTGCAGTTTTCTCTGACATTTATGAGGGTCAAGTATCCCCCAAAAAGTCACAGGAAATCTTGGCCAGCCCAAATCATTACCGTCAGTTTTTTTTTTCTTTTTTCCCCTGCAGGTCAAAAGCAACAAATTTAAAGTTTCCTTCATCACTGCTGTGATTTTCTCGTAGTAAATTTTCCTGCAGTATTTAAATCACTTAATTTATCTTCATTTTATTGTATTCATGCTTACTGTTGTCATGTTTTTGTAACTGTCCTAATTACATGTCTGTCTATTCACATGAATCTTGTCATTGTCGTTTTACACAAATTTCACAGCTGTGGGGATAAAATGACTCTAGCTCAGTGGCCAAGCTCTATATTGTAACAATGGAATCACATATCTATTAATTGATAATGCTTGATGACTTATTTGCGCTATTTTAATTTATAAACCAATGTTTCCATAGGAAGTTGCATTATTTCCAAGCTGAAACTTTACACACTTTTTTGCATATATAACCACAAGTAAACCTAAATATGTGTAAAATCATAACTTACTTGCATCACAGACACACCATATGCATGTATGTAGTGCTTCCATGAGCAAATCTTTTTAAAGTCAATTATTCTATCGATTACGCCAAATAAAAATTAATATAAAAATTAAATAATCAGGTAAGCTACTAAAGTTGGATGTAAGTTAAAGTGAGTAGATATAACTTTATATATCTTCTGTTTTTTGTTTTGTTTTTTTCCAGTCACCAACAATATGGCTTATGCTATCTAGTTAAAAATCATGATTAGCATTAGCGCGCTAGTGTTTACCACGTGAGGTCAAAAAACGACAAACTACCATTTAGTTCACACATAGATTGTTTTATATGTTCATTATACATGTAAGGGTGTCCTTAAAGTCACTTACAGATAACGCTACATTCCATGAGTGAACCAAAGTGCTCAAGAAGAGCAGCCTATTATCTACTACGAGATCAAAAATGCCGTCTTTTCCTTGAAGAGCAGACCAGGTATGTTTCATCACACCTGTACAAGTATAGGGCAATGAAATTTTACTTAAACCGCTCGAACCATCCAAAAACCAAACAAAGAAAATGACCAACAGAGAGAGGGAGGACAGAGAGGCCTGTACGAAATATAGGAGAGGAAGAAACGTACATATTTCTAATGAGGGCTATAGTATAAAAAAAAAAGCATTGCACATCTTAGATGTCACCACAAAGCTCGAGACATACATGTATGATACCCCCTGTGTGACATAACTAGGGAGCCCCGTAGGAGGTCTCTTCACATGGACAGAATGCAGGGACCGACTGAGGTGTTGGAGAATGGTTGTGTGTTTTGTGTGCGTTTCGGTGGATATGTGATGGAATGTCCTTCAGATGAATCACCAAGCAAATTATATTGATGCAATGGAGGCTGCCTAGTCCTTATCAGTCCAGGTCACTTGCTAGGAGTGGGGAAGGGAGATTGCAGCGGCTAGCAGGATTCCTTCTTCAGTAGAAAAGTCCAGATAACTGATGTTTTGGATTCAGCAATGTGGTCAACCTTGAGTTTCTATCATGTGACTCTCAATGGGCTTTCTATCAGCCGCATTAGCAGTCAATTCGAGCCAACTTCTCAACGATGACAGTCAATTTGTGTTTGTATGTATCCAATTTGCGATTGAGTTCACTCATCATTCACTTGTGAATTTATTTTCTTTCTTTCTTTCTGGTCATTTTATGCAAGTTATTATCCATTGGGCTTTCAGCTAAATGTGATTTACTACATATCAGCATTTATTTGTAAAAATTGTTTGAGTGGGCTTAAAATGACTTCACAAACCTTTTCCGATTTAATAGTCTTCATTTCATTTCAGGGGTTATCACATTCTTTCATCCTTGCCATCACTGGAGCCTTTCTGTTGTTAAATTGCTCACTGAGCTGAAGTCTCACGAGATTAGCTGACATTTGTATTCAGCAAGGTGTGTGTATGTAGGCCTTTGTGTGTGGAGGTGACCCGGGACATTGCTTCATCACTGTGGAAGGCTGCTTTCCCCTAGAAGGTCACCTTAAAAAGCTTGATCACTTCAAGTGACCTTATAAAACATTACAGCCTATGAGCATGTGCATCAATAATGTGTTGACTATGGTAGCAGAGGGAAATCTTATATGCGCTAACTTAGTAAAGTAGAAATCTCATGACTGATCCATGGGCCAGTGAATGGCTATAAGGATGAATGGCAAGGAAGTGGTTGGCGATGATATGAGAGCAGGGGGCAAGATAAGAGGTGCCGTTTGAGAGAAGCCAGATGGGTTTGCTCTCAAGTGAAACCTTTTTCAACTGTGTCTATTTGACGGGAACACAAGGTCGAATGTACCCATGGGCCAAAGGATGATACCATCGCACCTGAGATATTATAAGTTCCATTTACCCCGACAGCAGTTGACGTTTCCTGACGTATACGCAAACAGTAAGCGCACTGAGCCCACATACTGTGTCAGTAATTGAAATCACACCTATCACATTTGTGTGAGATGTTCTACCTTTGGCCTGTCATCCATGACGATGCACTCCAAGCTTAATGTGAGATTCTTGAATGCGGAGCAAAATGTCATCCGCTTGTGGACAAATAGGAGAAAGAGTCTTTACAAAAAAAAAAAAAAGTGTGCATATTTTCATGTCCTCTTAATGTTTTATATTTCATAATACACTTCTCAATGCATGTTTAGAAGCTCACCTATTCAAAAATAAATGGTTTAAAGCAAACAACAAAATAATGAGTTTGTTTTTTCCTTTTCTCCAGAGCATATAGCTCTCTTGGTTAGAAATTATTATTCAAGGCTGGCTCAAAATTACTTTCACAAGAATTAACTTAATCAAGTAAACTATATAATGTTACATGGTTGTAATTGCAAGCACAGCCACCATAATCTCATGTATGTGCCAACTAGACTTAATGTGATCGCGATTTTTGGAACCAATCACCATCGCCAATTAAAAAGAAGTAATAGCCAATGAACTGTCCAGAGATGAAGTAAAAGTCAAAGGAATGGATGCAACCACTTATTGTAAAGAAATTACTGTACAGTATTGTTATGAAAATATAGAGTAAACACAGCACATGACATTCTTATACCTATTCTAACATTCTTATATCTATAAAATGAATATACTTTGCAACTTATGACATCACAGCAGGTCACCCATTTTGTGTAGAATGGAAAATATCTGCCAGTAACCATAAAGCCGATCAGATATGAGTGAAATGTATTTAGGCTTATTCAGGTTGTATTATAAAACAGTATAAGAACTTCTGTTACCACAACTAAGCCAAGACTTCCTTCTTGTAGTGAAAGATGATATTACAACTTAAAACAACAGTTAACACTTATATAATGGTAGTTCAGTACCTGCGGATGTGTGTTTTTTTGGAAGTCTTTCTCTCAGTATGTTGTGCTTTGTTTTCCTGTTATTTTTACGGAACTCCCCCATTTCCCATCATTTTTATTGGAAAACATATATTGGCTGTTTCCAAGGATTATCCCACAAAAAAAAAGAATATTTCAATTGTTTTCAATTCCACTGATAGCAACGACAGCAACCGCATGCAACCCATGAGACACTTGACAACCATCACTTTTTATAGTTTTGAATCAAGCAAATAAGCATGCTTTAGGATGCGGGAGGAAGCCAGATCACCTAGAGAAAAGTCACACAAGCATGAGGAGAATATGCAAACTTTACACAAGCTAGCCGAGGAGCCCAGTTTCCACCCCCAAACCCCGAACCGTGAGCCTGGTGTGTTAACAACTTGGCCCTGTGCCCCAAACAATTGTCATCATTAACATATTAACTGCATGTGCAATAGCCTCTTTTACACAGGTCCCATAAAACTGATGCATCAGAGCAGAACATCCTGAATTTATCCACCTGAGCCATTTACACAGAACCCAGCGGAAGCAACGGCAGAGAGGAAAAAGTCACCTATATTTCTCAAATATTGAGATATTTTTTATAATTGTAAGACTACATAATTCCGTTAGATGATGCATATTTCACAGCATCGATCAAGACTGAACTTTTCAGTAAATCACATTTAATATAGTGACCAGTAAATGCATACAGTAGTTGCCTTATTCATATTTTAAAAGGTCGCTTTGACTGCAAAAGTTGCTTATTACGCAAGAATTTGCCCTATTTCCTGTTGCACCACTACACACGGTGCACGTGCGTCAGAATGTGCTGAATTATTAAAAATATTTACGTTGACATGTTGGGTTACAATCAAATACTCTTTGATTTCACTGATGGAGTTGATCATCAAAGTGTATCATTAGCAGAATAGGGTGGAGTACAATGGCTCATTAGTTTGGGGTCAACATTGGCTCTTTCTCCCCCCCAAGCCTATCTTTGTGTGAGTATGTCCTCTCCACCCCCTTCTCTTAAGTATTCCCCGATCCGACTCACTCCATCACCATTCTACAGCTGTCCTCCTCAGCTCCGAGCTCACATTGTTTTAATTCAATTAAAACTGACATCAATCTGCATGTGACGAATGAAATTTACATCCCCCACAATTAATCTTGGCTGACCTACCCTGCTCCGCCCACTCAGCCACACTCTCTCCCCGCTTATTATCATTATCTAGCTCTATAGAGCCGCTACTGGAGCATGAGCGAAAATTAACATCACAATTCTGTCTTTTGAAGTTTTTTTTCGTCACTTTTTTTTCCCCTTAAAAGGGTGTGCGCTTCAATTATTATTTTTTTCTTTTTTTTCCCCAATGCGGAGAATGCATGTGCAGATTCCATCGGGGGCTCTGTGGGATATTTCCCACTTGGCCTGAAGGTCATTTTGGGCACCGTAACGCCACAAGCAGGAATGGATGGAATCACATATTAGGCGTGACACTCATGCTCTCAGGCCTGAGATTACATTTGAGATGTTTGTGTGATAAATATGCACATAGCGACCATCCGCGCCTGTCACGATGGAAGGTCATGAGGAATATAAGTGTGTCCTATATGGAGCAAAATGCACAACATAAGATGCACGCTTATAAAGAAAAGGTCATTCAAAACATGTGAGTTATGAACCCAAGTAAAATACAAACAAATCCTTATTTGTCAACTCGAAATAAACGTCACATAAATGACAGAAATAGGGACCCGAGTCTATTGTATGTGACTAGGGCTCGAGTTTGGATGATATGTGGCTTAACTTGAGAAGGTAAAATACTTGAGACTTGAGAGTTAAAGACTAGGGACTTGAGATTTGATTGTAGTTCTTGTAGTTGTGTAGTGCAGATCTGGGGCAAGACCCTCAGATCATATCTTGCAAATGTAACATTTTTTTTTAACCTATTGAAGCATTTTGCAAAGATCGTATCTCGAGAGTGATGTGATACATTTCATTTATTTCAGCATGCTAGCACACTCCTGGTCACTGGAGATTCAGGCATGTTTTTCTTTCATCAAGAAAGAAACCGTCATGTAGACTGCTGTTTTTGGATGAGTGGTGCTATATAGAACATATTGTGAAGAATATTTAGTCATTTTTTGAATGAAGATACACTCTCTACTAGACAGCGCCAATACAATGAGCGATAGAGCTGTAAATCGTATAAGCAGTATAGCATAGCCAAGAATTCTGCCAGTTTGTAAATATGGGCCTTTGTGGCATTATTTTTCAAAAGAAGAGATTACATCAGCGTACATCTTCGGTTTTCGTGACCTTGCCTCTGATGTCTCCAATTTCTTGACTGAAAAAAGCCCAGCAGTGTTAGGAAGTGTGCTTCCTCCTATAATCTTTTAAAGGAGTGTGGCTTTTTTTCATTGTCACATTTTCTTCATCATAAAATGTAAATCATTCCCTCTGAGCTGACACCTTATTGTAATGTCCTTGTAAACTGTTTTTCAATCTTGTATAATGTGGATTCGGCCAGATTTATTACGCCGAGCCTAACGCCACAAGCTTGTACTGTACATAGTCTTTTTTTTTTTTTTTTAACTTTCGACCAGGTTTATGGCTGTTTTCCAGTAGCTCGACATTAAAACGTTTGAGAGCAGCGCTGTCCCTTTTAAATGTTATCAGCGTTCGTAACATGCTACGGCTTCCTACTCTGAAATTGTTTTTTTCTTGAAGGTCATATGCAAAAAGGCGTATAATCTCACGCCGCATCTGCTTCCTTTCACAAAACTCCTTAGGCCTCGTACACACGGGGACCTTGTCACTATCGCTCTGCTCACAGCACTAACAGCATGAACATCTCCTTCTGTTAGAGCGTTTCAATCTTCTCCAGCTTCCCAAAGACTTGGAAAGTGGACTCTAATCACCTATTTCCCTGCACTGTGATCACAGTATTTGGTTGAAGCTCCCCTTGAAATGGGATCATCTGATCACTCCAAAGTAGAATGGTCAGTAACTGTATTCACAGAGCGCTTTCCGTTCAATGAAGCTCCTCAGCAGAGCCTTTTTTGTCTCTTCTCTTTAGTTGTGACATCTTTAGACCTGCTAATTTGGAGCAGGTGTGTAATGCAGCAGAGGTTAACTAATTAGATCCCGTTCATGACTCCAATTAGATAGGGAATGAAGCCAGAGCCTTTGACGAGATGCAAATATCGCATGAAAGCGAGGGAAAATAGGACTACTGATTTCATCACGTCTACTATTATTCCTGCTGAGAAAAAAAAAACATTTTCCATTTATATGACTTATTAAGGTGTACTGTTAATTTATTCCATTCCCCTCCTATATTCTTTGTTCCATTTTAATGAAGATATATGTTGGTTCATTTGTTCAGGTATGAAACCAATAAAGAAAATGGAAAACGGAGCAACGACGACTGCTCGCAATTTCAACAAGGTTCCAAATGGAGAGATGAGAAAGCAATTCGACATGCTTGAGATCTAACTGACAAATGAACAAATTTGGATCAGCCTGTACTGGTTGCATGACACAATACAGTGTACATTCTTTTTTTTTTTTTTTTTGGTCTAAAATTGCCAAGTGATTGTCTGGCGACCAGTTCAGGGTGTATCCTGCCTCTCGTTTAAAAAATCAACATGAATAGGCTCAAGATGAATGACAATTCAAATTATTAGCTCATCAGCAAGCGCTACAGGAGCGTGAAGATTATCCTAATCTTTTGAATCAGTTGTGTTTAAGAAAGAAGCATCGACAGCATGCAGGATTGTGGCACTTGAGGATTGGAATTGGAGACCTATGATCTAGACCTTATTGTCAGACATCGATTCTATATGATATAATAAAGCAAGCTAAAGAACCATAGCAACTGCATGGCAAATGATTCTTGCAAAAGGTGGCATACAATGCAGGACCATCATGACTGGTGACAAATGCATGAATATAGTTACTGCATAGCAAATGATATAAGAGTTTCAGCCCCCCAAAAATACAATGTGTTTTTTTTATTTTTTTTTTACTATGCAAATTATGGAACGGTGGTTCGGTCTTGTAAAGGCAGAGAAATGCCAGTTTTTACAGTCGTATAAGGGGTGAAGGTCTTTAGTCCACGGAATGACACTTACAGAATAACCTTCATGTACTTACAGTGATTGTCGACGTGTCTTTCCTCATTTTGAATTCTCTAATGAAGTCAAAATGCATGCGGGGCCATTTTGACGTAGAGCAGGCACTGGCCTTTGTGTCCGAGATCTAGCTACAGTGCTGTTAATTGGCTCCTTACAACACAGTAGACATCTCCCTTTTTCTCTTCTCCTTGTTTTTTTCACTCCCTCCACCTGCCTTTTGTCTCGCAGGCGTCGCCTCGGCAGAGATGTGCTCACGGCTCCGTTGTAATCGGAGAGGCACGATCACGCGACAACCTTCCTCCTTCCCGTTGCTTCTCCTCGTAAGATATGAAAAGCCTGAAGTTCAAACACGGGGCTAAAATGACCGTCTCCATTACTGCGAATCCTGAAGAACAAACATCACTTTGGAAATACCCCAATATCAATTAAAATATATGAAGGTACTCATTAACAACCACAGAGGATAGAGTGTCACACGTTATGGGCTCAGTCTTTAATGGTCTAAATTAATTAAGGGCTACAATAGGAGTGCATGAGTGCCTCTTTGCTCGTTTGAGCACGCTTCTATTGGCATGTCTCCAAATGTACAGCTAGACTTGTCGCCGCTGTGGTATACACTCTTTTGTACAGAGCTCCAATCCGGGTTTAAATAAAGGAAGTCTTCAGTTTAACACCTAGTCGCGTCTCTAAAGTGGCAATATGAACCAATTTTTTACATAGGTCGGAACCTAATCCATCCAAATGCAGTAGTAAAGACGGACCTCCGGAAAATATGTGTGTAAAAAGCACTCCACATTGCGAAATATTGAGCAATCAAATGACAGAGTGGGCCTTCTTATGCCAACGTCATGCAAATGAGTACTTACTTGCCGCTCGTAACTCCTCAATGACGTATGTCCTCCTGAGACTCAGACTCGTTCATTTGTGTCCACTGTCATTTCCATTTGCTCTCCGAACGATAGTAAATTTAATTGCATCCCACTAAAACACGAGACATCATTGGAAAAGCCAGGATGTCCTCTACTGAGCACACTAGAACTTGCTAGGGTAGTTTAAACGAGTCAAAAGATATAACCCAAAAATAAATGTCCACAAAAATTAATGTACCGGATCTCAGGGGGCGATGACCATTACTGTTGAAAACCGAAGTCTCCCTACCAACGATGAAATCAGAACTAAGGAAGTCACATGAGAAAGAACTCTTACTTGGCAATGAAAATGAATAAAAAAATGACCAGAACGTTACACATGCATACATTATCCATCTCTGTCATTGAGCGCTCATTAAAGGGCAGTTTATAGAAGAAAAAAAAAATGTAATTTTGACAGTCCGTTCAGATGACACCATCGTTTTAAAGCCCTCAAGTGAATATACTGTAATTTGAATCAAGTGTGCATTTGGTTTAGACATACTTAGTTGATTTCAGTTTACACTTGGAAGTAAATCCAAGAATGTATATATGTTATTCTGTTTAGACTGAGAACAAATACAGACTCATTTTAGGGTAAAATGTACGTGTGTGACAAAATGTAGTGGGGGGGATACCTTTGAGGGGGGGGGGGGGTGATCCCAGGGAAAGGCTTTTATTTTGTCATGTAAAGTGTAATTTTCAGACATTTTACTTATTTAAGACTACCTGGTACCCTGTATAAACACTGGAACAGTTTAGGAGACATTTAAAGTCGATGTATTTTTTTTAATGTTAAAATGGCTACAGATTTAGTTATACTTATACAATGTCATGGAAAATCTTATTTATAGTCGTCTTTATAATGTGAAGTGTAATTGCAGTAAAATAAGGATTGGCATCTTTTTTTTTTTTTAATTACAGGCGCTTTGATGAATTTGCTTAATTGCTTTTCTGTTTTAGACTAACCTATACTATAAACTGTATAAAACGTAGCGAACAGTTGTTGAAAAATGATTTATATTGCTTTTTCTCTTTTGTTAACGTTAAAAAGGCTGTAATTTTAGGTGCATTTATAAAATTTGTATATTTCTAGTCAACATGCAGGGGGGACATAAGGTTTCCCATTGAGGATTGGGAGGGAAAATCACTGCAATACATAAAGTAAAATATTCCTATAATTCGTGTGACCAATCAATGTCCTTATTGATTGCTCAACATGACATTTATCTTTGATCTATCTTTTATCATTGATCTTGCATAAAATGGAAAATATCGGCCCATCTGATCAGCTTGATTGAGTTCGGCATAAAGTCTATAACAGACTACACACACACACACATATATATATATATATATATATATATATATATATATATATATATATATATATATATATATGTGTGGCCTTCCTAAGTTGTGCATTTTTGGGTTTGCTGGTTTCCGTCCATCAATTGCCACTATGTCACGACTCAGCAGTTAGTTTCACTATAGTACTCATTTTAATATTTTGACATAATTGAAGGAGTGAAAAAAATTGATAGGTGCATGGATGATGAGGTACAGGCTCTCCTGAGTTTTTATGGGGATGAGGACAGCGAGTGCTAATTTGCTTCAGCAACGAGAAATGATAAAGTATATCAACCTATTAGTACAAAGCTTGCCGAGCTGAATATAAATGAAAGCAAAAAACATGATTTGGCTCCATCCTCCTGCAGAATGACGCAACAAATGATGACGCGGGGTAAACAGACTCTTTTTTTGTTTTTTTTTGTTAGCTGTCATTCTACTTTTTAGCAGAAAAGGGAAATCTTGGTCCACAAAGAAAAAAATCCTGTCACAGTTTGCCTTTAGTCACAGGTGCTTCTAATCAACTTGCAGTCAAATGAGCTCATTAACTTACCTGTTAAGTTAAAAAAAAAAATACAGACGTATCTGACATTACATGTGGCAGTGTGCTGCTTGCCCATCCATCTATTTGGCGTGACCTTAAATGGGCAAGTCATGTTAGAAGCCCCTCCAAAATGGCAGAGTTGAAGCAATTTTGCAAAGAAGAGTTATCCAAAATTCCTCCACAGTGATGTGAAAGACTCATAACCAATTATCACAAATGGTTGATTTCAATTATTGCTACCAAAGTTATCACAGCTCACCGTTAAGGTTCAGGAGGCGATTACAGTACTTTTTCACATAGGGTCAGACAGGTTTATATTTTCCCTCCACGATAAATAAAATAATTATTTAGAAATCGCTTTTATATATTGCCGGGTTGTCTCAGCGTGATATTAATATTGGTTTGATGAAAAGAAACATATTCAGGTGATAAACATGCAAAAAAAAATGCAGGAATCAGGAAAGGGGCAAATAATTTTTTAATGACACTGTATTTAGTTATGCGGCCCAGAAGGGTGGTTCGGTTTTTTGCTTTCATTTGCTAACATAAATCATCTGTTTGGTTTGAGTTAGCTTTCTGACCCATTGCCAATGGGTTTAGCAAGTTCTTAACACCAGGAACACCTCAAATTCAGAGTACTAGGCCTTTCTGTCACAAAGCCACTCATGTCAGTGATGTACAGTATAATAACAAGCAGAAGAATTAAAGAAGTTACATTAAATAATTACCCTTACCATTTTTCTGTGCTGGTACCCTTTGAGAGTTTTTTTTTTTTTTTTTTTTTTTTTAATATGCAGTATGCTCAAAATTTACAAAGCACTTGCCTTTGGCTTGGTCCTTTGTCGGGTGATTGCGTGTGGTCATCTGCGTATACATTCTGGATGTGTATTCGGGTCACTAAATGCAGGTACACTAAGTTGTATGACGTGTATATGCTCCCCTCCAGCTATTATAAAGCCATTTCATCACTATCAGAGGATGAAAGTACTTACTATTACAATAATTGTCATTTGTGTGGCATGTGATGATAAGCAAGGTAATGTAAATGTTAACACAGCTTGGATTCCCATTTGTTTGTGTGCTTGTTTGTTTTGTACACCTGTGCATCCCTTGGTGTGCGCCGTACAGTATGTGTGCATCGGTGCGTGCCAGGCAGGCCAGCTGTAACAGCTGCAAAGAAAAGAGGGCATCGGCTCTGTTACACCTGTTCCTCCCCAAAGCCACGTTGTCACTTTGGACTCGCAGGTGTGTTTGTGTCTCGCCGCTACTCTCAGGCAAGCACACGCCTGTCTCCTTTTAGCTGGGGAGTTGTCTAAAAAGAACTGGCGCAGGCAACGATGGACCTGTGTCTCCATTTTTAATATGCAGAGGCTGAGGAAGTCGCCTAATTGCTGCTTATGGCCGCCGCCTCCTCACACCAATCGTTAAAGTTGACTTGCCGCCCATGGCAATGGATGAACTCATATAGCTCATAGACGGTAACTATTCCAAAATTTGATCTGATACAAAAGCTAGTTGACTTCTGATTCCTCTCAAATAAAGAAAATACGAAAGTAAAATAAACTCTGTCAAATTGTCCGTATCATAAGTCACGTGTGAAAAAGAGCCATAGAAACAATAAAACGTAAACTCACCCTTTCATGATGGGTGTGAAACATGCCAGGTTAGGAATGAAAATCCCCATCCACTGAAATCCTCCACCCACTCCTACCCAAATCACACACAGAAATACCTGTATACATACAAAATTTAGTTTAGAGTTTTATTGTCATATCCATAGCAACACAAACTGCACCGTGAAAGTCTTATTCCGATCACTTCCCCGAGCAGACTACATTGCACAATCAAGCAAATAGTAGGCAATAAAAAAAAAAAAAACAAGAACAGTAAGGATAATAATAACGAACCACTAATATATGAATAGACTTACATTGTGAGCATGTTATGGAGACGATGGAGTGAAAGAAACTGTACACATATGAGGATGATAGTGTAAAATATCATGTAGTGCAAAATATGTATTTAGCAGTTTCCTGCACTGTGCAGGATTTGTAAGGCGCATGTGGGCATGCAGTAAAGTGATTGGTGGTAAGGCAGATTAGTGCATGAGGGATTTGTTCAGAATACGGATGGACTGTGTTTACAATGGTTATTCACCAAGTTATTTTAAATATGTGCAGCTTATTGACTTACATCAGCTAAATTAATGTATTACTAATTCATGTATTCACATGCTCTTATTGTCTTTTAATTTGAAATAATTTTACTAAAAAAATATAAGCCTTTCCAATGTAATTACATAATTGTAAAATAGTTTTATTTCCATATTCCATTTCAAATGCTACCACGACATTATAAATTAAGATACATAAACCAACCTGAGCACTCAAGAGTTCATTCATTATAGATGACACACCTGCTCTGCCTAAATGAAATTATTGTCATACTAATTGTGAACTCTGTGTGTGCGTGTGTGTTTTTTTTCCGTTTCGTTTTTGTTTTTTTAACAGTACCTTTTCAATGACTAGATCTTTGGTACTCATAGTGCAGTTTGTTTACAATCTGTTTGCTTTTGGCCATAACATTGTGTGACTTTTTATAGTCCGGGAAGAAACGCTGATGTCAAACTAATTCACCTTCTTCCTCATCTCATCTCTTATTCAATCGTTTATATAAATTATTCATTTCAGTTTACTCCTCTTTTCTTTGACATGAAGTCTGATAAGTATAAGAATTTCATCGTGTTAAAAGTGAATTTTCACTTATCATTGCTGTCTTCGGATCAAATGAGGGAACAGTAGAGACAGGGAATGGCACAACCATATCAAAATCAGCTGGACTTCACGTCCACGAGTCAAAATGGAGGTGCCACACCTGGTTTTTCAGCTTTTTTGTTACCCACCTCTTTTTATTTCATTCCATCACACCTCTCCCTCTCCATTCTTGTTTAATTCAATCTTTTATTTCATTGTCTTTACACCCTCTCCTTTCTCTCTGTCCCTTGCCGTTTTTCTCCCGCCGGCAGTCCCTGCGGTCGATATTTAAATCTTGTTTCATTACCACAGAAAGTGGTATTGTCGGCAAATGCCATCCTCCGCGGAATCCAAACATTCCTGCGCAAGCCTCCTGCCTGCATAACGGCACGGGTTTGAATCCCATTACCATGCGGGTCATCGGTACCCACAGTGCACGGGAGCGGGCCTTACGCTGATTACCTGCATCACAACTGATGGATTCCCGCTGACCTCGCTAGCCTGCAATATGGCTCTTGCAGGGGGGAAAGGGCTTCTCGTTGTAATTAAAAAAGAAAAAGGAAATCTATTACAGAATGCAGAGCACTGAGTGAGGTTCAGTTGAGTTCTGTGACTACAGTCAATACCCTCCTCTTGACCCCCTTTACATGATGTGGATAAGCTCCCGTTGTCCAATCCATAGTCACTCCACTCTACATATATAATTCCACTGAATCCCACTGAGAAATAGCATTGAAAAGAAAAATGAAATCAAAAATTGTATATTTTCCTAAAACTAAGCTTCTATTTGGATGCAGTCGGTTTCCTGTATTTTTTGAAGGGTAATATTAAGGTACACTGTATTATTAAGGACAATTTAAATTAACAGCTCTAGTTTCATGCACTGAATTATAAAATCCAAAATTGTTGTGATGCATTGTACATTAAATAGTTTATTGAAATATACCTTATGTTGATTTGATAGATATAGTTCTATTATGCTATACTTTACATACTCTACTGAGGTCACAAGAAAATGAGCCACTGCAACAAAGCAGAGACTGTAGAACATTACTGCAATGACCAGTGCTAAGACATAGCGGCAGAGTAAGTTATACATACAGAAAGGTAAATAATGTTTAAAAAGTAGTTATCATACATCTATACAATAGCAAACTTAAAACTGACTATTTTTTATCTGCTTTTGCTTCTGCATCCACTTAGAAATTGGAGTCCACGATCAAAAATAATATGACAATTCGACTACAATATGATTGTACAGTACAGTAATTGAATATCGCACATGGTTAGCAGGCGTCATTCTTAACTGCAACTATGAAATATATGCACACAAAACTCAAAGCAAAGTGTTCATGACTTTCAATGTGAATGTGTTTAAACTTTAATGTTGTAGCTAAACCATGCATGATAAATAGGGTCTTGTCTCTAGAATAGAATATATGTTTAACAAAAGGACCCTTAGTGTGAGGATGCCTTAGTTTCTCATTTTGATTGTGGAATCTAGCTCTGTGAGTGGTGTTTAATTGTCACTGTAAGCCGTTAAACGCTGGGAAACAGATGCCAATGAACAACAAGGAGCGTATGCCTGCATACATGGCAAGCGCACACACAGTTTTGCACACCTTCATCTTGTGACATCTGGGGGGTGTCTCTCTGGGAGTACATGTTCCATG
This sequence comes from Hippichthys cyanospilos, assembly GCF_059441005.1. NCBI lineage: Eukaryota > Metazoa > Chordata > Actinopteri > Syngnathiformes > Syngnathidae > Hippichthys > Hippichthys cyanospilos. The sequence continues at coordinate 21,221,909 of NC_142373.1, read as the reverse complement.
ATTAGCACCCAATTAACACTCAATTAGGGAATCTGCGTTAGGAGGGTGCGGACAGACGGTCTTCCGGGGCTTTAGAATTCACATCAGAACATTTACAACTTGTTCTATACAAACCACTTTGTGTGACACGACTCTGACTTTTTTTCCTCTGCATTCTTCATCTGACATTTTTTAATAGAAGAATGTTGAAAGTACAGGGTGTTCTAAAATGGTTGACCCCATTCTAAATGCCCATTTCTCAGAAACTACTTGATGGATCGAAGGTCATAAGTTTTATTGGTTAAATTTACAAAGAAAAGTACAAATATTAGCTGATTCGATGACAGATTTCCATAAATGTTTAATATGAGCGCCGCCTGTGACTCTGCACACGTTGATGGTCGTCCTGGCGATGTAGGTATGCATAAGAAGCCCTTTTCTTGAAATTTATGGTGCCGAGTCCTAATTTGCTTAGTAGTTCTTGCCTTCTTTGCAAAATTTGTGATGAAAGCCTGCCGCACTGTCTTTGGTGACGGAGTCCGAGTTTACTCTAACACTCAAAATATCTTTTCTTTTGAAGTGAACAGCATTTCTCAACCTGAAAAGATAGAACTGCCAAACATTACACACAAAAACATGAAATGTTTCTTCACAAGCTGTAAACATTTCAGTCAGTCAGTAATGTTGTGCAGTTTGTGTTTTTATTAATTCCAGCAAGTCCACATCTGTACAATACAGATCACATTATTCCCACATCAACAGGTTTCAAAAATGTAAGCCTTTTGATGAAAGTATTTTTCCCGTTACATTTTTTTTCCTCAAAATTGACAATTTTCATCCAAAAAAATTCGCCTTTTGGTTCCAATGAGGCCAAGTTTCCCTCGAAGGTTGTTTGTCATTCATTCCAATGGCAGAGAAAACATTACACCCCTACATTGTTTTCTTTTGAAATTTAAATCATTTGAGCTCATCCAATTTACCATGTGATTGATTTTCTCCTTTGCAAAACTCTCAGAGATCAAAATCAAAACAAACATACCCTCCCCCTAAAATGTAACCTTTGGTCATTCTCTATGATGCATTCAACACAACATATCAACATTACTCCTATTACAAATTCCAAGCTTTCAGCTGGTTCACTTCATCACGGAGATGATTTTCAACTTGCCAAAATGGTTGTGCCCCACAAAAAATTGCCCAATTTGTCTATATTGTGATCAAAGCAGAGCTGTCGCCAACCACTGTAGTTACCTGACATTATTGTTCATCATTATTTGCACTGTACTGTTCAGTAGAAATAGTTAAAAGAAACTTCAATAGAGCATGGAATGCTTTGAAATTATATACAGCCCCCATACAGCTCACACACAGAATCTAAAAAACATTTAGAAGACTAAAATGAGCATGTGGGATGAGTGAAGGCCCGCTCGTCGTCATGTGACATCCTGGCACGAAAGAGAAAAAAAAAAAAATCCTAGGTGTGATCTGTTTGCAACTTGGACAGCAAAGTAACATTTGCATATTTTGACCAATTGGAGAACTCTATCCTCATTCTGAGCACACCGCACCATTGTGTATTTGGGAATTTGTGGTTTGCAACTAATCACCGACCTATTCGTGTGCAGTGGACTAAGTCCCTGCTAGCTTTACACTTTGATAATGTGGACTGGAATTCTTTTCGTAATCCTGCTTGAGCTAGGCTTGTTTTCCCAGTACCGATCCTCCCTCACTTGGCAAATGTGCACATAGAGATATAGAAGGCAATTTAAATCAATTAAGGTTATATACTAATTTAATTCAGCACACTCATCTAATGCAGCTAACCCCTCTGTGTCCACCATAAACACGTGATAAGAAACTATTTGGCGTCACGCTCTAAATGTCATTTGTGGTGTAATGGAGTAGGATAGTCTGTTTAACCCCTACCATTATGCTATCAGTCTGCAACCTCAACATCAATTACAATATTTATACAGGCACTCCAACCCCCCGTTCGCAGTGTTCATACAATGAAACTTGAATCGTTGTGCTTATGTGAACTCTGCAGTTAATGTGTGAACAGTCTCTGAGACAAATTCAATTGAATGCAAGTAAAAGAGCAACTATGTCAATGAGTTCCCCGTACTGAAGTGAAATGGTCTTACTTTACATTGAAAGTGGTGACAACTGCCGTGGTAGTGTCGCTATGTGCATCCATGTTTATTTCCACTAACACATCTCTGGCTGTTTTTGAAATCATGCCCTCTCAAATATGCAGAGCATCACGTAGTGAGGTTACCATTTTGCCGTGCTGTTCGAAGATGTATATGTCTTGTCCTATGTAGTGCCCTCAGTGGACCTCATGACGGATCTTGAAAATTAGTGAGCAACAATGTTTGCTCTAAAATCAAATAGCATAAACCCCGCTTGATTTGTATTGATTTATTCATATATTTCTGTTTGGTCCAGTTATAACCTTATTTTGGTTGGTAATTCTACTTACACCCACCATGTGGTGTCACATTCGTTGGTTTGGCACTGCAGATGACATCTTAAGTTTTAAATGATTCTCAGTCCTCTATCATCCTACATTTTACGCCTACATGAAGAGGGCCAAGGTCATTGATGGATATAAAGTATATTTGTTGTTAATCCATGATCTATTGCGCCAATACAGACAAATATATTCTATTTTTCAGATGTTGTTTGCTGTTTGTAACAAGTAAGTATAGTTTGTTAAATGATTTGCCCAGATTCATTTTGTTATTAGGAAGTAGGGAATGAGTGAATGATTAGACAGAGGCACTGTCTTTTTTTCCAACACGGAGGAGTCAAACTATTGCAGTATGCAAATATTGCACTCCTTGTTGTAGCTAGAATATTGTTACCCCACTTGTTATGGTGTGTGCGGTGTTGATGGAGCAAGGTAGCCAAAAACAATGAATAGCTACTAAATGATTCATAATTTTCTCTGTAGCATCTCTGCATTGAAAACCCAGCCCTGTGTTTGCATACATGATCGCACACGCTCACACCTCTGCTTGGGCGGGGTTCTTTATTTCATTTGCACGGCAAAATTCATTATGCCAACCTTCTGTTCTCGTGCACCCAAGCATGTCAGCTAACGCGCGGAACAAATTTCTCCCCCTTCTGGTCTTCCTGTCACACTCAACCTCCCCCTCCCCCTCCCTTCAGTTGCTTTTAACTATGTTTAGGATGTAATTCACCTGCATCAAAGGCCCCCTGTGAGGAGACTCACTTTGCATCTCGGGGCCATTATTAGTCATTACTGTCAAACCCTTGGCGCTTCTCTTCCCAAGTCTAAATCTTTGATGTGAACAGGTGGTTACGTCCGAAATGCACATGATTATGATGCGCTTGCCTTTGACGACACAGCAATTCTGCAATAACATTATTTTAAGTGTATTGAAGTCTCTCTTTGGTGGGGTCCATAACTTACCCCTGGGAATTTTCTGTATTTTTGAAACCCCAGTGAAAAAACTGCCGTGGAATAAATTAAGTTTCAGTGTCCCGTGCATTGTTTGCCAGTAAATACAGTAAGCTTTGTAAAAACATGATTCATTACATTTTGCGCTTTCAGGGAAGTGATGATTTTGTGAACAAAACACAACTGTGACGAGGGTAAACACTTAAATTGTAACTGTCCTTCGAACGGATGTCGTGCCCATATAATGTCACCACTGTTTGCATCATCTGTCTAATCCAAATAGTTGCCTCACTTTTTGTAATTGTAATTTACTCAGTTTATGGATACTTCACTCTTCATAACAGGTTAACTCAAACCCCGGCATTGCTTTTTGTTCGACCACAGAATTTTGAACCCAATTGACTCAGGGCACTTTTGCAGAAAAACACGTCATGGTCCAACAAATGGAAAATCCAATTTGATCATAGAGGTAAACCAGGGGCACTTTATTTACACATATGTTGTCCAAAGTGCTTTACCAAGCCAACATTTTCACTTATTTGCCAATCCAATACACATCTATGTCAACCTCTGGAAAGATTTTTATGTCTAATTTCAAATCAGATCGATTAAGCTCCAAGATCCACACTGGCCACCAGCAGGACCTAGGGTGTGTCCGTTATACTAGCTAGCTATATCTAAGCTAACAAAGGTTGCTTTTAAGCCATATTTTTTGTAATACTAACTACCCTGCCTTCTACCTGTTGACAGTGCGTTAAGTCCGGTGTGCTATGAATCTGAGACAAATTATATATTACTATTACACGATTTTGGCCTGGAAAGCAGGTCCTCCTTCTTTAAACCTTCCTTTTGTTTTTTGTTTGTCTGCCATTGCACAGTGCCACACATTTTCCACCATATCAGGGCCACTGAGGACAGACAGGAGACTGTGATGGATCCCATCCAGATGGTCGCGAGCTCAGGCACAACAGCAGGAGTCCTGTTAGCACTTCTCAGCACTGCAAACAGGCACATAACTGTTAACTGTGCGAACAATGAAGTCCCACCAAGTGTTTATTTTATCCTCTCTGGTCTTCTAATAAGTCCATCAACTACAACAATCACAAGCAAAATCAAGAATTTAGATACATTGTTGCAGATGTGTCTAATGGGCAACTCAGGGCATCATCTTCATGGGTGGTTTGAAAAGATATTCACAATTGAGAGCTGAATAATCATGAATAAATAGCTTCATACACAGATGTGAATTTCCAGGAAAAAAAAAAAAAACTGTGACATTTGTGGAGATGTTTACTCTGTGCAGTCCATTAATTTTTGATGTTTGTACGCCTTGAAGGGCATTAACCCACTTAGACCATTATAATTTGCCTTCCAAGAAAACAGGATTTCAAGTTTTTGGAAAAAAAAAAAAAAACATTTTACAATTTTTTTTCCCTTGCAGTGCCTGAGAACTTGGCTGTCAAGAGTCATACCAATACCATTCCAATACCATAACTTTCTAAAACAATGTTAATGTGATTCAGTCCTCCAGCAGGGTCGCAGGGTCTCATTCAAAGTATCAATAGTGGTGTTCATTTACAATTTTTTATTTATTTATGTTTTCTAGTGTGTGCCTCATCATTTTAATTGTCTATTTTATTGCGTGTGTTTCTGCCGATTGTTCACAGTTTTTGTTCACATACATTTAGACTATTGTTTGGTGGTTTTCTACTCTGAGATGCCATTGGAAAAAAAAACGAACTCTCGAGGTAGACTCAACATCCTTAACCAGTGTAAGTGGCTTGCATTGAGGTTGTATGGATCCATTAAACATCAAAAGTTTGTGATTTTGACACAGACTGGTTTCTAGAGACACTAGACATGCAGTTATAATGCTAGACACTTGGATTCTCTTATAATCAGGGTTTATCAAAAAATGGTATTGACAACCACCAATTTCTGGTGTTGTCATTGATTGTGTCCACATTTTTCAAACCAACATCATTCCAACTACATGGTGGCAGAATTCGGCATATTTAGCAATTCCAGATGTTGTATGTGGCTTAAAAGGGTTTAAATCTGCATCCAAATAAATATTTGTGAGGTTTGCCTGAGTCAGATGTAAACTCACCTCTCGTTCAGCTTTGTTTCAGGGTCACACAATTTCAACGGCATTTATAAAACGTCCAAATTGTCCATTATCTGTTTTTTCCATTTTCCACTTGTGCACAAAATTTGAAATGGAAATGAGTCATCTGTTTTTTGAAATACTGAGAGAACTCTTTTTCTTCTTTACTTAACTCCTTGTTTTGTAAGAGAAATTATCAAATGATAACTAACGTTTTGGAAATTCAGTTGCAATGCTTACTTGTATAATTTTAAGGCTAATCTTATTTTTTTGGAAAGAAACTACTCAAGATGTCGGAGAAATGTTTCATATCAGGGATAATTTGCACCATCTAACAATGAAACTTTTGGCTCATTAAAGTTCATTCACGAGACATTGACTAAAAAGAGCCGACTGACTTGTTTATTTTTTTAGTTTTTTATTGATCAGACATTTAATATTGTTTTCCTCAAAACTATTTCAAGTAGTAGGTACTATGCTGTAGGAATCATGGCAAACAAGGATTCATTTGGACATAAGAATAAGTTCAAAACATAATACCGTAAATTAAAAAAATAAATAAATATATATATATATATATATATATATATATATATATATATATATATATATATATATATATATATATATATATATATATATATATATATATAAACTTCTGTATAGCTAGATGTTGAGCTGTTCGAAGAGTCATGGAATCATAAGTATTTTTCTGTGTAATTGTTTCCTTTTTCCATACCTTCCGTACCTATGAATTTTTAAAATCAAATTACATACTTGCGTAGGAAACCCGAATGCACTAATGAAGCTTCATGGTGTGTGAGCCACAAAGAACATATTACATTTTATCCTGCAGAGCCACAAATCTTCACACATTTGGTAACAATGCGAGGTAAGGCTTTTGCTCAGTGAATAATACATGAGGCTTAAGCCCATTTTACGCTACCTGTAAAATTCTGAATTGATCCGCATTTTTTCACCTTCTGAGGTTCTATCAGCGCTTTCACAGATAGGATGATGCCTGTGCGTAAGGAAATCCTGCAACACCTGGACACCGCCGATGTAAAAAAAACTGTTGCCATATGATAGGCATTGGATATGGCATACCAGACGCAAGCATTGTCATCTGTTTGTCGAATGTCAGGTAGTAAATGAGCTTTTCCGAAATTCTTACCTTCCAGCACATGTAGGAGTAACTTACATGTAAGTGCGGATGAGCTAAGATCTTTATTGCGTGAACTGAGATCATTTCAGTAATGTGTTAAAAAGGTGAGGTCGCACCCGGCAACTAATTAAAAGAGGGCGTCAAAAACATGTTGAGGAAAATAGATTCTCATCCAAACAAGAAAACTTTAACCTTGGTGGTCCGTACTTTAGCACCATCGCGTTTGTTGAATGCAGATCCCCGCACAGACAGGTCCGGGAGTAGTTAAAAGTGTTAAAGGACGTCGGTGGCCATGCATCAATGTTTGCGGGCTTTCAGGGCTTCATGTTCACGGAAACATCCGACGGATGGTTTCTCATCAATCGCTCCTCCTGGGAAGTGAGTGCCATAACTGGCTCAGACAGGAGTGATGAAGTAGAGGTGAAAGTTGTAAGATTGTGCTGGGGCGCGTCAGGAGATATAAATCTGTGCGACGGGGACGCACTGTGCCACAGAGCGCGGGACGTTTGAGAGATGAGGAGAAGGTGGGGGCGGTGGGAGAAATGGCGCCCGCAGTATGGTTTAGATGTGACAGATTGGAAAGAGCGTCAGGGGAGGCGGCGAGAGAGGAGCTAATGATCTCCATCTGTCTTGGAAGGCTGGGAGAGAAGAGCATCGTTTGGCTTTGGGAATAAGGGGGAAACAAACACACATGATTTGCAGCGATCACCCTGGCAGCTTGTAAAGTGACTGGCTTCATTTGAGTCGCCGTCGCTCACAAGCGCTTTGGATCATCACTTCAGTCGCGCTGATGACGAGCGGAGCGGTGCGTTTGCTTACGTGCGATCAATGGAATTTATTTTGAGCTCTCGTCATGTGTCACTATTTACCCTTCCGGGACCTTAAACATAGTAAACCGTCACGTGTGCTAAGATTTTACAATGGCGCTTGCCTCCTCCCCAGGATCTATGCTTACTCAAATGCATCATGCATTGCCAATTTAGTGGCGCTCGTTTATCTTCTACTTTGGGGGTTGAGCTGCAAACTCACCGTAGCTCAGCGGTTCTCAAATGGCGTTATGTGAAGGCACTTCAGGAGGTACACGAGATTTTAACAGAGTTTTTGCAGGTATTAGTTCATCTAAATGAATGTTTTATAATGCACCGACAGGAACAGTACATGTTTATCCTCAGATTAAGAGAAAATTCATTGGGACATGTTGTTAAATTGTCTTATAGTGACTAATCCAAAGAACATTGCATACTTTTACTTAATACAGACATGCAAATGCGAGTTCAATTCCGGCTCACTCCGACCCTCCTATGGGGAGTTTGCATGTTCTCCCCGTGCCCCGTCCCCGATTCTCTATGAGCTTCCTCCCACAATCAGGTGGCCGATGTATTGGATGCTTTAAATATTCCTTTGGTGTGATTGGGTGTCTGAATGGTTGTTCACCCCTGTGTGCCATGCAACTGGGTGGCAACCAGTACAGGGTGTCCCCCGCATATTAGTGCGGATAAGCGGCTACAAAAAAATATCGATGGAAATTTTACAACTGTCTTAAGTCATTTTGTTTTCATACGCCAATGCTCTGCAAGGGTTAGAATATACTTGGATGTAAAAAAAAAAAAAAAAAAACAACAACAAAAACATAGGGTGCACATAATTGAAAACAGGTTGAAAACCACTGTCCTCCCTGACTATGGATGACACATGTGGTACACATTGACTTGTCTATAGCCAATTTCCAAACCACCAGGGGCTATGTCATAGAGGCGATGAAAATCTTATGAATGGATAATCACCATAACCTATTCAGTTCTATCTAGTACGCGACATGAATTAACCATATTTTATTTGCTTCACTAGGTATAAACTGATTTGATGGGCTTGGTCCGACCTTGCGTTTGGCACATGATTTAAAGTAGAGGTGCAGCAGTTACTTGATTAATCAACAACTTATTATTTTTGACTGATTTAGAGACCTAATATTTATATAAAATAAAAAATAAAAATCATTCGTCGCAGCCCTATACTTGATTGCCATTTAAAATCAATTTGAATTTGTCAGGTTAGGTGTGAGTATGGCAACACAGTAGACAACTAGCACATTACCACTGAGGATGCGGGTGCAAATCCAGTCTGACGTTTCATATTTTCCCCGTTCCTGCATGGGTTTTCTCTGCGTCCTTCGGTTTCCTTTCACATTCCAAAAACATCTATGGTCGGTTAACAGAAGCCTTGTTTTTTTTCTTCAAATGCGTTGTTGCAGAAGTTGCAGGTCACGTTAATATGGGAAAGGTTTTGAAATGATTTATCGTGGTCTTATGTTTCATTATAAAAACCTGACATTTGAACCTGGGCTTATTGTATAAATAAGTGATTCTGGATCCAAGTACTTTACCTCAGAGAAATGAATATTGATGTGTGTTTGCACATCTTCACATGCAATGAACCCCTGAAATGTATTAAAATAACTAAGGGGAGGACATTTATTTTTCAATCTGTCCCTTTTCCAATTCATTAAAATGGAGTTTGTGGCGTCACCATCAGCTAACATCAGCCTTAAGTTGCTACCTGAGTAAAATCTAAATTACACGACCGCCCTCTGGAAAAAAAAGAAGCAGAGTGCTAATTAACAGTTAAGCCGCTCTGAGGGAGAAGTGCATAATTATTTGGTTTGCTAGGGAAATTGCTTCTGCTGACAAACAATTCTCAGGCCCTGCATTGTTTTTATTTTCTGAGTGCTGTAATCTCAATGCCGGAGACGTTTTTACCCCCCCTGCCACATTCCTTTTTTCTCCAAGGGCGGAACATTAAATAAACTCAGGCCGAGGGATGTGTGGACGAGTGTGTGATTCTCATTTAGCGGAGAGATTAGCTCTCCGGTGGCGTCCACATAGGGATGTGAGAGTGTTATATATGAGGAGGGTGTGATGCTCTTTCAGCCGTGCAAACCCACCAAAAACTGCATTTAAACGGGTGGATTGGCTTGCTACTCGCACCATCTACATGCAATAAAACGACAACATAAGATGGATGTCAAGCAGTTTGGCCTATGAAGTACTGTACAAGAGTAATAAATGCAATACATGAATACAATTAAAAAGACCGAGCTTAACTGACGAAAAGATTCCTTATGAAACAGATGAGAAGTCTTTTCTAATGGAATTCATAGACATTGTTTATGTTATCAATACATGGTTTTACTTATGAAGACATTTCTAACTGAGGAAGGTCGTTATTCTAATTACACTGAAGATGTAACACATTCAAGAAAGTGTCCATCTTACAGGCATGGGCACTATTTGCTCAAATATGGCCGTTCACCTAAAATTTACAATAGTAAATTGGAATATGAATATTTAATGAACATAAGTGTTGGTAAGTAATGTATGCCTCTTAATTACTTATTTGGATATTTATATCTAACAATATTCATCCACCCAGTACTCTCTGCAGAGAGAGCATAATTTATAAGAATTGAGAGATTAATTCCATAAAGTTTGTAATCAATTGATCTAATTAATCTTTTTTTAATCTCACAAATATCTGAGAAAAAGCCTCAACTAGAGCTTTTATTTTCAATTAGATATGTTATGATATTATAGCAGATTACAATATTTATACACAACAAAAAATGTGGCTGATTTAATTCATTTACTTTAACGGATGCAATTGTACCACTTTATCTTCAGCTGTATTTGAGACAAATGGCAAGTTCTGGATGCAACATTTAGTTTTGACCATTTGGAGGAATGGCGATCTTTTCTTTGGCCTTTAGACATAATAAGAAATTATCTTTAAAAATAAAACATTGGGTGGCACAATGGAAGAGATGTTAGGACGTCTGCCACAACAGTTAAGAGACCCGAGTTCAATTCCAGCTCGCTCCAGCTCCCCGTGTGAATCTTGCATGTTCTCCCTGAGCCCACGCAGGTTGTCTCCAGGCAATCCGGCTTCCACCCACATTCCAAAAACATGCATGGAAGGTGTATTGGGCATTCTAATTTGTCAAAGGTGTGATTGGGTGCATGAATGGTCGTACATCCCTTTGAACCCTGCAATTAGCTGCAACCAGTTCAGGCTGTCCTACTGATCGTAGACAGCTGGTTTAGGCACCAGCAAGCCAGCTACCCTACTGAGGATAAACGGCTAGAGAAAATAAACGCATGACTCATACAGCCGAGTTCAAAACTTGAAATAGCTGCAGAAGTGGGGAAAGAAATTAAAACAACAAACGCTAGTGGTCATGCTTACCATATTTAGAGATAATTGTGTCTTGTGAGCCCTCATAAGTATTGCTGATCAGATGCGAGGTACGTGGGGGTTGAAGGATTAGGTGCAATACAGGGAGTGTCATGGAGACCAGTAAAACGGACCCAGTGGAGCAGATGGCATTGAGGTGAGCCTCCGCGGGCCGCCTCTCTGTTCTCTCCACACTTACTTCGTGTAAACATGCAGATTTATGCTATATGTGTTACCTCAGGTGGCATGTTGACTTCATTGGCGTGAGAGTCTACTTTGCATGGAAAGGACTTCCCTTTTGAATTTAAGGTCAAACATTCTGCAAATAATATGCCAGGACTGTGTTCACCATTGGATCCATTTGCTTTGCTCGCCCTTTTGACGTGCCCTACTGCTCAGAGAAAGAGTGAATAGCTGTCTGAAGAGCCCACTTTAGATCTGCAACTGATAAGAGATTTTATTCTCCATCATTGCCCGCAGACACGTTTTTATGGCCGACTCTCTCTTGTTTTACATGTGTTGTGTATTGATTATCCCCTGTTCTATAACACAAAAGACCACAAAAGCTTCAGACACGTATATTAATTGGGATATTGTGGTGTAGAGCTCAGCACAACCAGCCTTGGATTGACAGTCCATCACAGTGAAAGCAGAATTTAAGATGTGAGATCCCAAATTTTGTAATAAAAATATAAAGTGGATCCTCACCATACAAAATTAATCCGTTCTGGGGTAGGTAGGGATCGTCAGGCAAAATCGTCATATGGTGGGCATTAGAAACCTATGACAATTAGCTAATGCGTGTAAAACCCCAAGTAAAAAACATCATATTGTATTGTACATATGTGTTTTTACATATTTAAGACTTGTAACAATATTGTATAGTAAGTGCTACTAATATATAATATACATGTAAACATTAAAATAACATATATAAAAAAAACAAATATCAAAAAATTTAAATGTTATTGACTTGAGCTTGTATGGCCATATTCCCCACCGAGGTTAGCCTAGCCTAGCCAAGCCTTCTTCATATTTCTTGATTATCTCCAGCTTCGTTTCCATCCTAATCATCTTCTTACTTCTTTCTTTAACGTCACTAGCAATCTTGGGACCTGTGGCTAACCAATTAAAGTTGGAATTAAGCCCTAAAATACACAATAAATACCATATTGTAAGCACTCACAGGAGATCAAGTCTTTAGTATATCGCCAACTTATTGACACCGGGCCCCCATCAATAGCAGACCAGCATCATAGTGATGCGTTAGTGTGGAGGCATGAACAGAAAATAAGATCAGTTACCTACGAGGAACAAAGACAAGACAACATAAACATCATTGCCACACATATATATTATATATATATATATATATATATATATATATATATATATATATATATATATATATATATATATATATATATAAATTTTTAATTGGAATTAGCTTCTTAGTTTTGTGAGTCCCAAAAGTATGTAAATTCGAATTTTGTTAATGTGATCACATTGACATCCCATCCAGCTGAGACCATACCTCTCACACAAAATATCCTTAGAAAGGGTAGGGTCAAGCTTAGCCATAACCCTAGTGAGAACAAGCATATAAAAAATGGATGACTGGATGATTCAAGTGAACCCAATCAAGAGATCTATGAACCCATGCTGCACATTTCAGATATGGGTCACTTAAAGAGAAAAAAATAATTAATTTAGGTATTCTCAGATCAGAATCAGGTCAAAGACAATAATATATCCACGGTGGTCCTGGGACAGTACCAACATTTTGAGGTTACGAACGGTCTTGTTATGAACTAGTTTCCACTTTGACTTAAGAATATGTAGTCACAGGACACAAGAAAGTAGATACTGCTATACAATGTTTTTCATTTTATTTGTTAATAGAAAATATTTCAAATATTTTTTATTACTAATGCCTTAGGTTAGTGGGTTCCAACTTTTGTAAGAATCCAGGTTACGTTGCCACTATGAAATTAAAATTGATAGGTCAAAAACACCTAAAAACTAGGCTTCTTAGTAAAAAGGAACCTTTAAATATGCAATATTAAGCAGTCAGAGAACATTTATACAATAGAATTTTACAGCTTATGTCCAGCAAAATAATACAAACATCAGCTAAATTTCAAACCAACTCCTGGCTATGTCCATACCTGACTTTGAAAAATGCACGTATTCCGTGGGAAATATGAACATTCATGATGTCAACATACGGTCAGTGCTTCAACGTGCATTAGGGATGATGAGCATGCCGAGCCTTTACTACAAGGACGGTGTTCACAAGTTTTGAGGATGTTCACAGTGACGCCATCCTGGACAGTCACACGCATATAAAGGCCAAGAAGTGGCAAAGTTTACTCAGGGATGGTAACGGGAAAAGGGATAATAAGGTTGCCGCCAATGCCTTTTTGGTGAGTGCCAAACAGGTAAAAAAAACTAATAAGGTATTCTTTTGAGATGAAGTGAGATCAAACGCTACGAGGGGCAGACAGGGGGGCTCAACCGAGCTGGATAAGGGCGGAGAATACTAACATTCAGAGACAGGTGAAAAATATGACACATCTATCAGAGTGTTGCTAAGGCAACGGCAGCATTGAACGTCCACAGGCGACAAGCAACAATGTGTACTTGGCACAGATCTCCTCTTGAAGCTACTGCTCTCCTTTCTGTTGTCAGTCCTTTTCTACTCATCTTTGGTACCTCTGCCAAGAAGGAGATTTTTCATCGACATATGTTTGGTTGCTTGTCAGCTACGTAAGGTCTACATTTTTTTATCCATCCAGTTCAGCCACCAGCATGCAGAGTGCTGCCTGCCACTCTGTTATCTCCTGCAATGCCAAATAGATTTATTTTACACTTTAAAATGACTAACCAGGAACCTGGCTCACAGTGGCCGAAGGTAAAATCCAAGTCTGTTATTGCACTTCAGTCTTGTACATTGTCAATCCCGCGTGCATCGGTGACGTCCGAATGCTAAGATAACTACTTGAGGAGGCATTCTTTTGGGGGCAAACTGCTTTCATTTTTTGCCATGCGCGCCTTTGTGAGAGGCTAGTGACAGAGGTTTGATACACTGCAAAGATGTGATTCATTTAGATTACAGTGCTGAACATTTGATTTAAAGCTCATTAGCTGCCTAACCAATTATTCACATACACATATATGGGCATATCCAGTTATGGGTGACAGAACTTTCATGCTAAAATGTTTCCTTTGAAAAACTTAAGGCTTGTAATGAATTTCAAGTTCTTCGCAATTAATTGACTCATTAGCCATGTCCACTAGTTACGGTAAATCAGCGCACAACATTAGGTACCATCTTCATGTATTTTTGCCACTTGGTGAGGAGGAAATACACTACTTTTGAGTGAGCTACAGGGTCCATTGTTGGCATGTTTATCAATTGTCCACTACCTTATTATTTTATTTGGTGTACACATACTTCTTTTTATTTCACTCTTTCTATGCACATAACCAAGCAAACTCCACGATGCTTGTCATAATTCCCATATCATCATCTCATTGATTCTAGTGCACTTGAACATCAGTGGCATTGCCCACATGCAAGCTCCTTTTTATGTAACTTCACAAGGGAACCTCAAATGTGCAGCATATGCTTTTTTCAAACACCTTCCTCCTCTTGTCTCCCATGCCGTACGATGTTCCCAAATTACATTACATTTACATGCATGAGTATGCTGACTCAAACACACGCACACATCAGTGGGTGACTTCAAACAAAAGGAGCTTTTTTCAGTTGGTTGACATATCTAGATGTAAATACCATGAGATAAAAGATGGACCTTGTAACTTTTGTGTCATTTTCAACATTCAATCTGAAACCCAAATGTCCTCAGAATACAAAAAAAATATAAAAATTGACTTTGCCATTTTAATCCATTCGTCAGAGAATTACTTAAATGTTATGAAGCGTTAACAAAAAATAATAATAATTCAGGTAACACAATTCTATTGAATTCCTTTGGCAGTTCAACTTTACTAACTTTGCAACCGGACTGAGAAGGGAGCACAAAGACAGACAGAGATGGTCATCTACTGTACGTAATTTTACTTTTAAATGTTGCTCGACGTCTCATTGGTAAAATAACATTTCTGGGCACTTTGCAAAGTCAAGTTTAAATTTCGTATTAGTTGTACATCTTTGATGTATCATTTCAGACCTCGTGACCTCCACAGGGAGTGTGGTGCTGATGGGCAGAATAAAACCGAGAAGTGAGAAGTTTTTACTTTTTTTTTTCCTATGAGAAGACAATACAAAAAAAAAATGCCTGTTGATTTGATAGTTTTGTTCAAGAAAATAATTGTATTACTGGAACAAAGAATGCTATGAAAATATTTTTTAAAAAGTAATTGTTTATGGAAAGATTTTACATTGTTTCCAGGATTTTACTTACGTAAACATCCGTTACACACATTGTAGAAAATAATTGTTGAAAAATAAAATTTATATTTTAGTTATATTATAACTATGTATATATTATAGTTATTATAGTCCTGGAAATTTTGTGATTATTAAAAAAAAAAAAAAAATTCCTTTTTGGTGGTTAATGGAGACTTTTACCCCCCCTCGCAAAAAGTGAAGTACACAAAGACCCCACTTTCTCCAGGAATCCTCATCAATGTGTATTTGGGTACCAGGATTTTTTAAATGTCAAAAGAATTATAGTCTACATATTTGAGACAAAGATTACTGCACATATTTACTTGTTAAATTTTACTTGTTTAATTGTTAAACCTTATACAGTAACTGTACTGTTATCCCTTCCCATTTCCATTCCCCTGGCTGTAATAGGGAAACACGACGGGCAGGAGTTGCCCTCGGAGTAATGCCTCTCAGATGTCAAACTGGAGTTTAAACAAACTAGATTAGCTATTTTTATGACACTAAAACTTCATAATCGTACAATTGGACTTTATTGCAGTGGGAATTTGTCGTATGACAGGCAATCCAAACCTATGTTAAATAGCTAATGCGTTTAGAACCCCGGATAAAAACATCAAAATTGTACATACATATTAAAAATTGGAACCAAAATAGTATAGTAAGTGCTACGTATATCTAATATACCTGTATACCATCAGAAAACATCATAAATCAAAAATACAGAAAGGATTTATTTACCTTTGAGTGGCGCTTGTTATGCCCATATTCCCTAATAAGGGTTATCATCAGCATCGTTTCTATATAAATCAACTTATTACGTTTTTCTTTAATAACACTGGCAATCTTGGGACCCATGGCTAACCCTTTCATCTTTGAATCAAGCAGTAAAATGCACTATGAATACGGTTTTGTAACCAATCACAATTGAACAAATCTTTACCGTGCCGCTATTTTGAAACAAGTGAGGCCAACCAATAGCAGGCCACCATCTCTGTGAGGAGACGCCGACGAATAGCAGACCAGCATTGTAGTCACATATTGCATGGAAGATGTTAGACGGCAATCGTAAATAAGTGCAGTTACCTAAAATCGCTAGCAGATGGAGGCAAAAAAACACAAAGACAGCCAACCATTAGGGCCATGACAGTTTTTTTTTGTCGCAAATCCAGGAAAATGTCATAAATAGGGGATGAAAAAACTCAGTCTTCCAGGTCGCAACATGGAAATAACGTCTACCAGGGACATTGTAACACGGGGGTTCACTGTACAGCTTTTTTTTTAATGAAAAAAAAATCTTTAAGCATTGATGGCAAAAAGTAGTGCACACTGTATATAAATATTTATATAAATATTTTATATTTATATACATATTGTATGTATATAAATATTTATATTTTATGTACTATTTTTTAGTCCTTTTTCCTCAAATAGTGCAACGTTCTCTCCATGTGTCACCGATCTCCGTTGACTGGTCCAAAAAAACAAACCAAAAAAAGTGTGTCGTTGCATGGCAAAGATGATTGGATGATTGCATTGCATGTGTGCAAATGAGTGGAGAACCATTTTGTATGCCACTGTGCCGACTTTGTGCGACTAATTACTTGTTTCATTCAAATCAATTGCATGGTTGCTGTCCTTTCATGGTTTGCTGTAGTCTAACCACAACAATGTTTTTATCATCACAAGTAGAGATGGCCTTAATAATTTGACTAGTTGCCCATGAAGATTTTCTTTCATTTATGTGGAATTGATTGTTAATTATGATCTTATCTACAAGCAATTGAAACGAAAGTGAGCGCAACACTTGACTGTAACCACTGTGGGCAGCATCTTTGGTTAGTCACTTAATTAGCATCCTGCGAAATTGGCATATTGTTAAACTGGCCGTTGAAGGAGGAGTTCAGAGTATTTCAAAACAGAAATCTTAATATCCTGGCACCAAAAGAAAGTGCAAATTTCATGAAACATTTGCTTTTTTGTATTCTTTTAAATAATTTATCATTTCGAGTTTGTTTGTACTTGTTATGAGCATTGGTTGTCATTATGAGTTCCGATATCTTGAAATATGAATAGGTATCAGGCTGATACCCATATTTGGTATCGGTTTTCACCCATTCTTAGTTTCTAAAGTGTTAAAGATGCATGTTAGCATCCCTGCAACACCGTATACTGTACATGTTGACATAGTAATATACAAGAACTGGTCCTCTGTGTCTTGTGTTATGCAAGGATTTGTTTTGTTCTACTTTCTTCTTTTCATGTTTAATTGTTGTAGATGTTGTGCCATCAAAAATTAATGTAAAATTGTTATTAGAAACTGATATTATTTTGTCGACATTTGAATTACGTCCTAATATTTCAAAACTAATGCTGAACTGAAAATACTGCTCAATGATTTAGAAATGGAGGAAATCTATAATGTGAGGGAAAATGACAAATACCACATAAAAGGGGTAAATTAATTTAATAAAAAACATGCAAACTGACAGTGTATTAAATTGTCTCCAATAACGAATGATAACTTTTAACCTCCTTTTTTTTGTCCCTATCCTTTCTCAGCTTTGTGTGCGGCAGACACAGTACCCCCCCCCCCCAAGAAACAGCATTGTGATAATGCCAACTCATATTACCATATATTGTGAATACATTACCAAATTTACAGTATTTTATTGCAATCAAACAGAAGAAAACGCACATTCGATGGCAAAAGCAAGCGCGAGTAGTTGAGAAGAGCGCCTACACTTATTTCCCTCCACTATTTAATATGAGGATTAATTACTTGAGCAGTGCATTTAGGCATTCCATTGTTCTCCAGAACTGCCGGTTGTGTGTTTATTTCAAACCCTCCACACATCTGCCGAGTGCTTAATTGTACCTCTTATTGCACACACTTACTGCATTCCATCAACCTGCCTTAAATATAATCCTAGCAGAGTGTGTAAATAAACTCATTAAGACTCACCATGGTTGCCTTTTCACAGAGGAACATAGCATAATGAAGGCATAATGTGTGGGAGGGGAGCATTTGCTTTTGTGCCCTATTGAAGCCCTTCTTAAAATGACATTTAAATGAAGAAGAGTTATTGTGAAAGAGCCTTTTTAAGTTGGTGCCAAGAGAAAGTCTCACCTTGGTATTATAGTAGTACTTCATTATGAGTGACACTGTCAAAGGGATTATTTTCAAATATGTTTAACTATACAGTAGCTGTAAAACACTTCTGATAATTACGTGGCCTGTATGCACACGTGCTTCTATTAAAATCAGAATGTACTACAGTAGCATATACTTGTTTTCTAAAAAGACTAGTAAAAGTAGTCATGTAGTTTCTAAAGATTGTTTTATTACTGTCAGTGACATGCAAAACCTTCACTAAGGATAACATATCACAATGTAATGTACAGAAACTTGAAAATTCCTCTTGCATAATAGTGAATAAAATCTGCTATAAAGTGAAGAAAGTTGCAAGTGGCTTTTCCCTATATTCTGAGAATATTGGAACTTGTCCCTATGACATCATCAGTTGAGCAGTGGAAGTAGCTGACAGGAGTGACAGGCACAATAGTGGTGGATGCTTGAGGAGGAATGACGCTTCTCCAGTGGAGCTTAGCAGCCTTCACAGGGTCTTTGCCTCAATGCTGATTGAAAAGAGGCAAGAGTAGAAGGCAATTTCCGAGTAAAGGACAGCGCAGCCATTTGAGGCCGTGAACGTCCGCTACGCTGTGACTGCATAAGTATTGGACCCGACGTGCCCGTGTCCATTGATATGCTTGCACCTGGAAGAGAAAAAAAAAAGGTTTAAACTTGAAAGAGTGCGCTAAAGGGGAATGCTGCTTCAATTTTACTTAAAGAGATGCTTTACTAAATTTGCAATTTTCAGCAATAAAGACTTAATAAAGATAACCACATTCAATTTCATGTTCAATTAATATCTTTAAAAATGCATGTTGCCACTTACTGTAGACTGAAAATGACATCACTTGTGCTCAGGGCTCAGGGAGATGACAACAATGCTCCAATTTAGATATCTACAAAGTTTGAGAGGCCACTGGGAAAAATGGCAAATTTAATCCTACCTTTTTATTTCTACTGTTGATTATAAAAGAACATAAAAAGGCAGAAAAGGGAGAGTCTATACTTTCATTTGGTTTATTCACTGCCTTAAACACAATAATGTGTAGTTAGTAAAAATGTCAAAATCCAGTAAAATGGCTGGCCATTATTGTGAACATGTACACTTATATGAAGTATAATTTAGCTGTCAAATCAATGTTAGGCATACATATATTGCTGCTGAAAATAGTAAAATTAGTAAATCGCCCCTTTAACATGGTGCCGTAATCAAGGGCTGAACTAAATGTATGGAAAGATATGACGCAACAATGGTTAGCAATTGTATATATATATATATATATATATATATATACTTTTTTTTGAGGGAATGCATTTGGTGTCCTTTTGAAATTTGTGAGCTAGTATGATTGGCACACATGTCCTCTCGAGCTTATCTGAACCCACTTGCAAAGACAACTCCCATCCCCAGAGTACAAAGCCCATTCACATTCCAACCCATGAAAGGAAGTCCACTACCGCTCTGATGAGCAAGCCCTCCGGTTTAAGGTAGCTGATGTCAAGCGAATCGTCAAGACAGTAGACACCTACCATAATCCCAGAAAAGCCTACCTTCACCTCAGCCTCCGCAAGTAACGCCCAGTAGCTTTAACTCTCATCGGGATAAAGTGCTGTGAGAAGCTGGTGAAGGGCCGCACCACAGTGAGACTTCCCTTTATCACCTTTGCTTTTCACTTTAACTGCTCCACAGAGAATGCCATCTCCTCTGTTACCCACTTGAGCATATCCTTTCTGGAGCAGAAGAACACTTAGGTGTGACCATTGTTCATGAAAATCATCTTATCATTTAATATGATCATCCCAACACACGTGAGCGATTTCCTCCCAACGGTTGTCAGCACCCTACTGTTTAACTGGCTGTTTGATTTGAAAAGGCCTCAATATGATCTTCCTGAGTACTGACTCTCCTCAAGGCTGCATCTTGAGCCACAACAATGTACAATGTCCCATGAATAACAGACTTCAGACTGCCAGCCGAAATCTGATTTTCAGCTCATGCAGATTAAAACTGGATGGCTCTTTTGTAGTCTGAACAGTCACAAAGGACTGGGAGGGCTGAGACCAAATCGGGCAGGTGCTGTACATACATATCTAATCTCGAAATGGTGCACCTTGGACTGAACAGGTCTAAATACCCAGGTCAGATGTTACAATCCATGACATCACTATGCAGAGTACAATCTGTTGTGTTAATGTTACATAATTCCATTTGTATCTCCTGCTGTCAGAGCAAGCATGCATTATTGAGTGATATAATGGAAGACGTGCAAGAGGACTCTTGTTATCAATACATACGTGACCTCTATTTGTGTTTTTTTTTTCCTTTTTGTGGAGAAGTCTCACTTCCATTCAGCAGTACACTTGAGGTACTTTCATTAACCAATCATACATGACAAAGCACATACACAGAAAAAGCTGATTCAAAGTGCCAAAAAGCAATGACTAGTACTTGAGCATATTGCAGCAGGACATGGAGGCATTTTATGTAAGGTATATTTGACAATCCCAAATCTGAAAGGTTGCATGTAAACTCATGTTGCATGGAATACAACATTTTACAATGGTAGTACAACACAGGGGCCGCACTCACCGCTCCAACTGAGGACACCGTGTGCCAGTGCATCTAGTACTGATGGAAGCAATCAATCACAGGGTCCTGATTGGAAAATAAACTAATGAATAAGAGCGGTGCACCCTCTGCTTCCGCAATCACACCCCCACCTAGAGTAGTGCACAGATGTCAGAATGAATTTTCCGAGTGTGCCCCTACTTGTTGCCTCGGCTGCAAATATATGATGGAAAACACGGCACTTGCTGTACAACACCCTTTCCGACATCATTGCTACAGCAACCCGCCAGATGGATCAAGAATGTGTCTGAACTGGGCCAGATTGGATTTGGACATTTGCTAAAGACAATATGGACAGTCAGCCTTCAAAATCAAATTTGAAGAGGAATCCGGTTGGAATCACCCAAGCAGCCCCTTTGCACCTCAGCCACATGTGCTTCCGCAATGTCAGGACACCACTGCACAACTCACGAGCCATATTTATTTTGAAAGAAAGATTCGATGCTTTGATTGACCATGACTAAAATTGGCAACTCTCAAATCAATGACAGAACACTCCAACAAGAATAACACATGCTAGCAGCTGTAGGTAAGATAAACTTAATGCATGGCGGTAGAGTGATGTGAGGCAATGTTCAAATATTGCTGAGCGTTAAAAAACTTCAAACTCCTCCTTTAAGGACATTGCTGACAAACACTTTGTGGCCAGAGCACAGTGATCACAGGGGATCCGACACACCCACACCATGGACTGCTCAACATGCTGGCCTCTGGTAAGAGGTTCTGCAATATTTAGGACAAGTTCTAAATTATGAACTCTTTACTGAACAATGATTTGCTGTGTGGAGCAGACCTTTGATATTTAATCTTGAAGTTTACTGAATAAAGGTATGCATTTATTAGCTTGCATTTATTTTTTGTTGTTGTTGTACTCAAGTAACAACCCGGTTTCATTATGTACTGCTGCATGTAACTGAAAAAACATGACAAAGATGTCTTTCAGTCACTCAGAAGCAAAATGCCAGAGAAAACAGATGTTACAGTAATCTTAAAACCTAAAACAACTTTAACTCAGATGGATACATGAGTACATACAAACAGGAAATACAATTGTACTCATAGGTACCCTATATATTCTTTTCACTTTGTGGGAACAAGCATAACAAGCAGAAAAACTGTACTCGCTGCAGCTTTTATGTTGTCCAGTTGCAACCAAGCCCAACCACATATTCTAGAAAGCTAGATTGTGAAATATTTGATAACATGCAATCCCTCCTCAAGTTCAGACCTTGACTGTATTGTTACATCATTGTCATTCAGTGATTTTGTGACTAAATTGGAAAGCATGTAGTCTCACTTTTCTGACACAGTAGTAATGTCATGATTATAGTAACCAAAGCTCCATCCATCCATCCATCCATCCATCCATCCATCCATCCATCCATCCATCCATCCATCCATCCATCCATCATCTGCCACTTTACAGCCCTTTCGTCTCTGTTTACACTTTGCTTACATTCTATTCAAAAATTGCATGACGGCTTGGATCAAATGGTCTCGCTGGTTTTAGGAGGGCCCCTGAATTAACCCTGGGAGCAGAAGTAAAAAGTTGACACTAATGCAAATTTAATATGCAAAAATTCAATAAGCTACCGGCTCTCATTAATTTGCGCTCTTCCTCCAGTCAGCCACTAAGAACAATTCAGCCAGAAAGTCCAAAACGTTTTTCCGCCACTGCGCGCTAATGGGATTGTGGATGATTGATCATACCACTTACAGCTACAGAGTCCGACTCTGTTTTTAGCAAATCTACATGGACGCTGCACACACCATGCGACTGTACACTGCATTGAAAGACAATTCACAGTGCCATATCTCAGAGTTAGTAATTAAAAATAGCCGTAAAGGCCTTATTTTTAACAGTTTTCATAGCAGAGACTCGCCCATTTACTGCTCCAATTATGCCAACTTCCTTCATAAAGATTGTATCGCAATCAGCACCATTGTCACAGCGTTTAAAGATTTGGCGGAGATAATTTGTGTCACCTTGTGAAATTACATTTCACTTGGTTTGCAGCAGAGAAAAGCTCTGTCCTTACTGGCACAACACAGACAGAAGTATTTGGATAATTAGTGGGAAGTGAACTTAACTTTTCATACAGGTAAAACTGTTTGGAGGATTTCTTTCATGATTATTGTGACCAAAATGTCCTCTATAGTTGCTAAATTTCCGTCTTTTCCGGACTATAAACTATGCCGGTATATAAGACGCAGCCTCAAAAATTGAACAAAAAAAAAATATGTCATGCACTGAACTATAGGCCGCAGTTGATAACATCAGAAAGATATGTATATTTTTTTTGTATTTATATTTTAATTGTTTTTAATTGAACACGTCTGCATATTAAGCACTAACATACCTCTCGAAAATGGATGACTTTTTCAATGTAACACCGACAGATTACTGCAGAGTTAAATAACAATTCAAACTCAAAAATCAATAATCGATAGTCTGACTACCTTTGTTTAATGGATCGAACATATAAACACATTGCACAGCCATTGATTTACACCTTTTCAGTTCTATTTCATTGTTGTTCCATAAATGACACCATGAATTTACACACACATTTTCTTGAACGGTGGATTATCTCTTAGTGGCTGCTAATTAAGTCACAATAATTTTAGAATAGTTAGGAGTATAAGCCGCAGGTCTCAAATCATCAGTAATAAAAAGTTGAGGTTTATAATCCGAATTCTGATGAACTTTTTTTAGTTTTGGTTCCTCTGAGAACACATCTCCATGAGGACACATTTGAGATACAGTATTTCAGTCTATGCAAGGAGCAGTTTGAAAACCAGTTGGTGAGAGTTAGCCAAAGGCTCAGGAGTTCAAATCACCCACTATTACAAATACCAAAATATAAAAAATATATATCTATATCTCCATGTATACTTATTTTACTGTAGAATGCAACCAAAATATCTTTTGCTGTCACTCTGAAATCGCTCGCCACCATCCCAGCAACTGGATACAAAAAGGTATCGTCACACAATCGCTTCATTGAATGCTCATAAGGTTTATTCCTCACGAGACCGCAAGCGAACTGAGACTAAATCAACAGCAGCTTTGTGTGTTTCAGCCAATTTTGACTGAATTGCTTCCAAATGTGATTTATCAACAATCAATGTGAAATAATCATCAAAATACTTACTGATAAAGACGACTAACCAACTACACCAGAACGGCTGATAAATATCTTCAGATTATTTTGTTGACAGTTGTGCTAAATGTCTCCTATTTACTGAAACGGTCGTCAAGCGGTCACTCGCCCTCTCTCTTTCTATCCACTCAACAGCTTGTCCTCATTTGTTTGCCCAGTGCATTAATTAGCTGTAGGATACACATTGTGTAATGATGTAAACCGCTTTGATGTGTAATTAAAACTGTATCTGTATGCTGTCTGATTACCTATTAACAGTGCACACAGTTGTGCCTAAGAGCCTGTGACCGCCCCTCTCGTTGACGTCACCCGGCTTCACCGTCGCTATTTACATACCAGCAGGTGCTGGTCTACCAAAAGAAGTAGAAAAAAAAAGTGGCAGTGTTGGCGAGGATTTTGCTTTTCTTCTTTTTTTAAACTCTCGGAGCAATTTACATATGCGCAGAAAAGCCTTTAACTGATCAATTTGGCCGCCTGCAAGCGATGTGTTTCATATCATTTTGACCATGGACCAGCAAACACCGCAATTTCCACGTCTTTTCAAAAGAGCTGAGTTTTCAAAGGACTTGTTAGAGGCTTCTGGTAATAAGTCCAGAGCAGAGAGCTTGTGAGGACACTCAGAGGAAGGCATCTTTATTTGGGGAGGGAGAAAAGGCCTAAAAACGCTGCCGTTGCAAATTCACTGCTTCATAATTAGATGTGCCTGAAAAGTATGCTGCCGGGAGTCGTCTGTTTTATTCAATACAGGCTTCTCTTTTTTATCGCTAAAGTGCAAATGCGTGTGTACCCTAAGCAATATAGCAGGAAAAAAAAATCAAAACTGTTGCTCTGTGTAAAGAGTTGGACAGTGATGGAAACACAGCATCCAAACATAGGCGCGACCTCGCTTCAATCACCTCTTAACTGCTCAGTCTTGTAGATACAACGGAAGGCCTTTGTGTTCTTTTAACCTAGCGCCCTTTAAGAGCTCGACCTTCCTCGCCGAACACACAATTGCTTTTAACAGCAGTGAAACTGCTCCATGTTGTCAGCATT
This sequence comes from Hippichthys cyanospilos, assembly GCF_059441005.1. Classification (NCBI taxonomy): domain Eukaryota; kingdom Metazoa; phylum Chordata; class Actinopteri; order Syngnathiformes; family Syngnathidae; genus Hippichthys; species Hippichthys cyanospilos. The sequence goes on along the minus strand of NC_142373.1, from coordinate 21,196,626 downwards.
TCCCTGAGGCAGCCGCAGCTCTTGAGGCAAGCTTCTCTACAATTAGCATCATTTCTTAACCCTTTCATGTCTATTTTCTGGTTGGATGCTTAACGCATTTGAAGACATTTTCACAAGTGGATTTCAAGATTGGGATTTGATCTCACTATGGACAATTTAAAAGCTACTTTTCTGTAAATTTGAAAATAATGACAGATGCATACATGAGCAAGAGTTTCACTTGGCCCAATTTTCTTGATCATATTTTTGAGAGGGTTGTTGTTTCTGGAAACCTCATACTGTAGCAGACTTTGTGATCCCTTCCTGTTTTCTCATATGTAATCAAGCAAAAATTAGCATTGTTCAAAACAGCGATCATTTTTGTAATTTCTTTTTTAGCTCAAAGCCATGTATCAACCAAGTATTTTTGCTTTCGTTATTTTGTTTGGCAACAGCCAGCAACATTGCGAGTGGAAAAACATCCAATTTGAACACTGTCAAAACCTCAAGTTGGAACGACCTAACTATCTCAGGCAAAAACTCAGGCAAATACTGTCAAGGATAGGCAATGTGCAAGTTAACTTTTTTGTGATTATTAGATTTTTCTGTTGTGTTTTTCCACATTTCCACCCCAATTTTGTGGGTTGGTGATTATTTTTCCCCCCAAATCATCACGCAGGCACTCAGAGGGTGGTTGGGGGCCGCATGCGTCCCATGGGCCACCAGCTGTTCATCCCTGTTCTAGTTAAAGTATTCAAGTATTTGTGCGGTGACACACATCTTCCATTTTTGACAACTTGTTGTTGGTATGACAATTTCTACAAAGTTCTGATGTGGAGATACAACTAGACAAAGGCAAACAAGACTAAAACAAAGAGTTGTCACTCAGGAGTATGGTTGGTCACAGAAGTGATCCGTTCAAAAATTCCTTCCGCGAGTGTTGTCTGCTTTTCCCCTAAAGTCAACTGGAAGAGCCCTGTCACTCGGGAAACGATAAGAGGTATAGAAAATGAAAAAGAGGTGATAAGATCAATTGGAAAGCCCTTGCAAATGTCTGCAGGACAAATGTTGAATACAAATCCTGAGAAAACGATTTTCCATTTGCTGCCGTTTTTCCCTCATGATGTTAAGTGTGTCTCCTCTACTTTTCAGCCCCTTTGACCGACAAGCCGCCCAAGATCCTGTTCCCCTCGGAAAACAAGATTAGCAACATGGAGCTGCAGCTAGGTGAGATTTGTACCACTTGTGTTTGTATCTGTGTCGCTCTCACGTGACACTCGACAGACTTCATAAATCCTCTCGAACACGCATGAGGATGCTGGGTAACACCTGTATTTGCCCTTAAAAAAAGCGTGAAGGTGTTTTTTCTAGAGTTGGTGTTTCTAAAGCTTGGTAGGGGGGAATTGATTGTTGATGGAGTCCTTGAGGCAAAATAGATTGTACTTCTTGGCTACAACCACCAGAGACACTCTCACTCAATTCATGTTCTAAAACAATCATGATGTCAGTTGTGGGAATCCAAATTCACCCAAACCACAACGGTAACATTATTCTGACGACTGTATATAAACTCACAAAAGGTTTGACTAGACATGCTCACTGTTCAATGTTGCAGTACGTGCTCACATGTTGTGTCACGTGACGAGCAAACTTTAGAAACAAAAATAGACCAGCCATGGAAGTGAATGAGTAAAAGTCTTAATGCATCAACTGAACAAAAAATATAGACCTGGGAAACTTGACCTGGAAACTATGAAGTTCTGGGAACGTGTCACTGAGAACCCAGAACTTAAATCCTGTCAGACTTCACTCTTGCATGACATAATAAAGGAAACTAAAGGACTGTGGCACCTGCGTAGCAACTATTACATCAAGGACAACATTTCAGAGAAAATTACAACAGGTTTTTGATCCATAAATGGACAAAACTTCAATTTTGTTGTTTATACTTCCACACTATCAGACCAGATAACATCCAAGAAATAATCAACAGCACCATGTCATTGCGTGGCTTCAAACAGGAGCCAAGGCAAGTGGCAATTGAGCTAAAAGTGTAAGAGAATGTCATCAACAAGTTCAAAGAGAGATACAGAAAGACCAGAATGGTTACAGAGTGGAAAGCATGGAAAGAGCCGTTCTCAGAACTGTAATTGATTGATCAATCGATCAACCACCTGTTGTGAACTCCCCGCTTCAGCTTCTTGCTAAACAGCAATGTGTTAACAATCAATTCACTGCCATTGACGACTGGGGAGATTTTTATTTATTTTTTTAAATTCTGGACTATTAACGAATGAGTTGCCATCGCCTGTTATGGTTATTGTGTATTTTGGCTTCATCTTAGCATTAATCTAAAAGCCCAAAATCAACTTCATTTGAGTTGTGTACATACGGTGTATATAAATCACTTAATCTCCTAATTAATCAAAAATGTATCATTTAAATGACTCGCCATCCCTAGTGTTTTCCTAATGGTGGTGAGTGCTAAGACCCCCTTGGCTATTTTGTCAACAATGGAGAGTCCATATGGCACATGGTTCCATCCGCTGGTTCACCACATGGCGAGGCGGCCGCTGCCAATCGCCGTTGTTTGTCTTCTTCGTGACGTGGGGGTCAAAACATGGCCGACCACGCGCGTGCAGGCATGCGTCTTGGGCCCAATAGCACGCTGCTTCGTGTCTGAGCCCATGCTGCCAGGCACATGGTGCGGGGCCTCCCTGCTGAATGGCGCCTGTCATGGCGAGGCACATCACACAAGATGGAGAGGTCTGGAAAGCTGATGAGGGGTAGATAGGGAAGCTGGGGGTCGAGACAAAGACAGCGCAATGATTCACGGCAAGTTAAGCTTTTTGTTTCCCACCTCAGACACGCCACTAATGCAGAGCAGGTAGCTAGGTGCACAGTTGGCTGATCAAGAGTGAAAAATTGCTGCCTGTGATAAACTGACAGGCTCAGCCTCGCATGTCAGCACAGCCATACATGAACAGGTTGCACAAAGCCAGGCCCTTCTGCTTTTGGATGGTTTGCTCATATAATACTAAAGAAATGTGCTTCAAAAATAGCCCCTAGTCAAAATCAATTCTGTCCTTCACGCTAGTTGACCTTGTAGTTTACCATTATTGTCACACAAGTATAAAATGAACTCAAATGCTAATTTGATGCAAAATGTTGAAGGGGGCATATGCAAAGTTGACTTTATTTATGGATTTTCTCTATATACAATACTTTTTGGATAAATCTACCAAATTTCAAACAATATTGACTACAGGCAAAGAAAGTCAGGCAATCTTGTGACGCTGAGCAAAATATGCGTAAACATGTTATTACTTATATGACATGTCAACTCAGGTTGCGAGGGTTACAAATTTTACTACACTGGTACGACATCGGGACCAAGCAAAAAATGTTGGCTCATGGTAAGTGCATTGCTCAATTTAGCGTAGTTGATCTGTTATCCAAGATAGCAACTAATAACTTAATCACCGATCACCAAATTGACTAGCGATTACATTTGTTATAAATAGTTCTTGGTGGGGATTAATTGTATATTTTATTTTCAGCCAACTTGTTGTATCTAGAAAATCTGGTCACCCTAGTCTAGTGAGGATTGACATGAAATTTCCAAAAAATAAGGCATGTGTATGCGCATATGCGTGTGCGCTTGAATGCGTATTTTGTGTCTGTAATTGTACAAGTGTTCGGCCATCGGTCAGTGCTGGGATTTTGGCCGCCGTCCTGCTAGTTTGGGTCGAGCTTGTCCTTGTCTGCGTCTGTTCAGGGTGATTTAGCTTCTCGTGCTGGCCTCGGAGGCTCTGGGAGAGAGAATGAGAACAATAGATGTGGGCAATGCGGCAGCAAAGTTCCACCGAGAGGCACTTGAACTCCTCTGATTGTCCCATTACACTCTTGTTTTCATTCCGTGGCCATCTGGTGTCAAGTGATGGAAGTCCCGCTGATTGAATTGCAAAGTTCCACGATCCTAATTCCACCATCAAGTTAACTGACATAATCAGAAAGCGCTAGTGCAGAGACATATTGTTATCTTCTTGTCGGTTGATTTTTTTTTGTTATTGCTAGGAGCAAGTGCTATCTTGTTCTGATTTTATTGTAAATTTGTTGAACATATAGTAAATACACTTCAAAAGTGAGAACAAAAAAACACACAAAAAAAACAAATAAAAGATATTGTCAGTATATTTTCAGTTCAATGAGATTTGCTGTATATGTTCAAAAGGAAGTAGGAAGAAGTAGAAAACTACATAGAAAATTAAGATATCTGATATTATTCTATTTACTCAGATATTATATTGTTTCACATCACAAAGACGGAACAGGTTGTACACCTTTTAATAAATGTCAGCCCTAAATTAAATAAGCTCCTGATGCAATTTATATATACAGTCATATTTCTATATAAATATATATATATGCCAATACTGTATGTATATATACATAGACACACAGTGTATATATATATATATATATATATATATATATATATATATATATATATATATATATATATATATATATATATAAATATATAAATACATACTAAAACATACATTCAATATTTCTTATTTTTTCACGTGTAACTAACTTTTATACAAGATCTTATTCAGTTTATACATGATCATTTGTGTTTTTCTATTACTATATTTCTAAAGCTTTTTTTGAACACAGCCATAGATGTACATCTTTTTAATTTTATTTCATAGCTATTCCATAAATTGACACCTTTAACAGATAAACACATTTACTTTATAATTGTTCTTATTTTCATTTTTTTTTTTTTTAAATCACTAGTAGGCCTTAAATCATAACAATGTAAATGAATACCTTATACATTAATTGAGCTGTTTTGGTTTCAACTCTTTCATAAAATTTGAGAATATTTAATTTGATAAACAATTTGTTGGTTGATTCTGCATATTTTGACCGGTTGATCATTTGTATTGCTGTTTTCTGGAGCTTGTAGAGACTGAGTGTGTGTGTTATATGTATTTCCTCAAATCTCCACGCAATAAGTCATGCATCAATGACAGGAATCATGAGTTTTCCGAAAGACAGACGTGATTAGTACTCTAAGTTATGTTCCTGCTCTTTTTATAAGTCCATAGTGTTGTATATCAGCTTCTTTACCGTCGCTTATACTGCACCAAAGATCTCATTGATGACCTCATTGGGGTATTTTAAGGTCTAAATAAAAAACATTCATCTACCACAGCAGAGGAAATTGTATATTATTTCATACACGGCTCCACCACAGGTTCCCTTTGGTCAGTCCCAGCCTAGGTAAATATTTGACAGGAAAGCTTTTTGTCTGCACGCAAGTTGTCTCTCCTGCTAGTATTTATTTTTTGTTGATTTCATCCCCTCTTCCTTAATATTTGTCGAGTCACGCCCCGGGCAGCTTTATAGAGGTTCTGCGACAGATTTACGGTGGCCAGAATGCACACCGATGGAGGTCGGCCCTTTAGGATTTTTAAGTTGAACATAGAGAGAATTGAAGTGGGAAGCTGATTGGATCTAGTGGATGGGCAGTAAAATGTGCGCAGTATGCAAGAAGATGAATGGGCAACCCTACCAGGGAACAAGGGGAGCCATTTTATTCTTATTTGTTCCTGCAGTCAATGTGGTTCTCAAAAAAGGCCCAATCACACAACTAGCTGGCTGCACTGTATATGACATTACCGCAATAGACTGTTGGTGATGGACGACAAATCAATTGGAGTGACAAAAAAACAAGAGAAAGGGTCTTTTTAGGTTAGTTTTTAGGTTTGTCTCATCTTGCGCACCTGCACTTTGTTATTGTACATGTAAAACGCAGAGGATAGTGAGAAACGCTATTTCGATTCCTTTGTATGTTAAGCACATGTGAAGAAATTGACAATAAACTTGACTTTGACTTTGACTTTGACTTGACTTTTTTAGTAGGAGGTTCAGGAAAATCTTTATTTTTTTAGAAGACTTCAGACTGTCGTTATGGAACCTGACTGCATCACATTTGGATAATACTGATACAATTGAACACTGGTGGGGAAGTGTGAATCAATAGATTTGGAATACAGTGGAAATAAGAAATGTATCCATTGCGGGGTTGGGATCATAAGCCAAATTCATCAGGTAAAAATATCAAATTTGTAAATGCATTTTAAAAGTCTGTTACAAAATAGTATAGTAAGGGCTACTTATGTATAATATACATGTATGCAATTAAATACCATCATAAATAAAAAATATATAAATGAAAAATGAAATTTGATTTACCTTTGAATGACGTTGATGTGAACTACTTACGGCCATAATCCCTAGCGAGGGTAGCCTAGCCTAGCCTTCTTTGTATTTGTGATCATCTCTAGCTTCCTTTCCGTATAAATCTTCTTCTTACTTCTACCTTTAACATCTAGCAATCTTGGGACCCATGGCTAACCAAGTAAAGTTGGAATTAAGCACTAAAATGCACAGTACATACGATATTGTAAGCATTCACACGAGATTAAGCCTTTAGCATGTCGGCATCTTACTGTCACCGTGACAGCATCTTGATAGGGACGCCATAACCAACCTCTGTAATTTATTCCAGAGATCAGTTGCCATCATAAAATCTTTACTGAATGCATAAGTAGTTTGAAGTGATTTTTTTAATTGTAACACCATAAAATCTAAACTTTGGGATAACTCTCCAATAGCTTAAGGACTTCTTGTTCTGTGATAGTATTTTCACCATCATATCATTTATTCATTTAAAATGGCTATTGTCATGAATTTTCTTGGCAGTTAGATCCCTTGCCATTCAACTGCAAGACACATAAAGACAAACAATAACCACACCAATTATAAAGCTCTATCCAGGAGGTGTTCACACACCATGCCGTCAACCTTTCAAATCATTTTCCGAAAGGGTTGCATGAAACAAAATACCTATTTGAACAAATATCATCTGTAACATGCACTACAAGTTAAAAGCAAGGTTTTGCTCAGCAATTTTGATGCTTCTTTGGAGTTAATTTTAACTTCTATCTTGCATTTCCTGGCTAGGAGCCAATCAATGAGATTATCACTTTGCAAAATCCCCATTCGTTACTTGAATGCCACTCACCTTTCAGGCATCCCATCATGGTTTGTTCAACTGCGTACAAGCAATTTATTTATTTAAATCATATTAAAAAATGCCTTTATGCCTGTTGCCCTTTAAGAGTGTGTCTACCCCTCCATTCTCTCAAGTATATGGCAGTTTAAACGTTTATCAGCGATTTAACTGGGTGAGGTGACAAACTATTTCCAACCATGACAGGTGACATGTGGTGACGACGACGGACGAAATCTGTTGTTTTGTTTGTCTTAGTCTGTCTTTTTTCAAAATGTTTTCGTGAGTCGACGGTCCGTCTGTAAAACCTCTGTCCATCAGTACCAAAGAACTACCCACCACTGGTTGTTCTATTATTTTTTTTCTCAGCCTGGGGACTTACTTTTTTTCTGTGACAAGTGGATTGACTTGTACAGAGGCACAGGCATATGCACCACATTTCAAAAGTAAAAACTTCTTTCAGTTTGATGTTCAAAAATATGGTATTTGTCCCGTCTCTCTAGGTGGCCCATTATGAAATGGACGAGTACCATTCCACGGCACGTGGTTGGGAACTGCTGTTCCACATGACTTTTGATCATTATTTTCAACTTTCATGGCACTGAAACACCTTGGCTAAATGTTATTTGAGAAAAAAAAGCCAAACACATGCAGAGTTGATGGTGAAACAATACTATGCTAATCTTGTGGTTTATGAAAGTTGTTATAAATGGCATGTTTTCCTCAGAACACTATATGTTATGAGCATTGGTTGAGGTTCAAGAGTTGAGATTCCACGGTTACTTTCAGTTGGATGTTTTGTCATTGGCTCCAAGGAGGTCAAGGCCGAGGAATTCGATTCACATAGACGCTAATATTAGTTTGAGTCCCCACATTACCCGGGTCGCACACGTTTGCAAACTGCGTGATAATTGTTACTGACTGAAGACTTTACTGTCCCCCAAAGCAAGCAGATGGACGCATTGGAGCAGAAAGTCATGAAACTCCATTATTTCACAGGGCAGGATACAATTGTGTGCAAGACGACAAACATCGCTTCGCTTACGTGATAGCCGTTTGCAGAAACACTGCGTCTCAGAAGATGGCTGATTTCTCTTGCCTCGCTCCCATCTATCTATATCATCCCCATCTGAGCAGCACCCACAATGCTGCGAGCGACTTGTCGGAGCGCCAGCGCCATGGACGCACATTTTTCATTTCAATCAGGAAGCAATTAGCAGATTTGCTTGTGTAGCCAGAATAGATCCTACAAAATCTACTGATTGGCTGTGAGCACATGAAGGTTAATGTTTATGTCAACCTTGGCGCTCGTTCCCACACTCCAATGTGCAATGTGTTGACTGTTTTCCCGTTCCAAGTTTTCCAAAGCGATTTCCAAGCAGCACTAATATCCTTAATAGACATTTTTAAATTGAGATTCAGCTTGTATGAATTTGCCATTTATTGCCCGTTTGAGCGAGAAAAATAAACAGTACCTGTTTAAATTTGCTTAGATCGCCATACATTGAAAGGCATTAGATACATTTTCTATGGAGTTGGTTACAATTCTCAGTTTGATGCTGTCAGTTAATTTAGCAATGTCTTTATTTTTGTGGTTCTATATTACAGTCATGTTGAACTGCACTCTATGTCTCCTTTTTAAATTGCTTCTTACACTGTATGCATTTATTTTCTGCTATTTTTGTGTAGTAGTTCTGTATGAATGGCACTGACATGGCACGAGGAGCAAGTCGACTTGGTAATTTTCCGCTTTAAGAGCCTGTATCAGCAGCAGAGTGGCCACTTCATTTTCCAAAGGTTTCCTTTAAAAAAAAAAAAAAAACCTCAAAAGGATGTAGAGGGCCAGACGAACCTGCTAATCCATTGTGTTCCAAATCACTTGAATGCATTATTTTAAAACTTTCAATGTATTGTTTTGATAAGATCATACATATGAAAATGTGGTGTGAATTTTCATAATGAGGAGATAAAATGTCAAACAACATCACAAGCAGTCTTTTAATGCATTATACAAATACAGCACTATGTAAAGAAGAAGCCAATCAAAACTCAATATGTTGTCAAATGACTAAACTCAGATAATATGTGAGCCATGAGTGTTCATTATCTGAGCCGTGAGCAACTGAGATGTCATTTTCAATCAACAGCAGGAATAACTGCCCTCAGAAATGGATAAACAAAAGTGACTATAATCACATTTAGACTAGTGGGAGATCATCGACATGATTGTAAAGAATTTTTTGTTGACCTTTGATCAATACCTTACATTTAAAAAATCATTAAAAAGAATTATTTTTCAAATTGTATTTATAGTTTGCTTACAAACCACCAAACCTAACTCAGTTGTGATTCTTATTCTAAGCAAAAATGACAATTCGGATATTTAGTTTTGCTCCCATTTTTCACATTTTTTTCAAAAATCCAAATGTTCTCTATCCATCCAATTTGTTAGTTGCTTATCCTCACTGGGGTTGCAGGCGTGCTGGTTCCTATCTCAGCTGTCTTCAGGCAATAGGCCAAGGACACCCTGGAATGGTTGCCACCCACTCGCAAACCCACGTACAGATACACAACTATTCATGTTGAGATCGCTCCACAAAAATAAATCATTAACTTAATTATTAATAAATATTTGTCCCAAAAAAAAAAAATCAATATAAAGAGTCTGTCAGAGAAATCTCAGAAAAGAAGACTAGGACAAGCCTAGCTGCTTAAACAGCAAAAAGAGTAACTCAGACCAGCCAAGATTGACTTTTCTATGCCAGGCATAGGGAAAAAGCTTGGGCAAATGTAACACTAGTTTTCCACTGCCCAGCAGTCCCCCCCTGGCTTTTATTGAGTAGAAGCATAGCAGATTACAAGACACAACAAAAGAGCCAGCCGGGCGCCACCGGCAGCTGGGCCAAGGTCCCGGCTCACACTTTCGTGCGTCAACAGTTCTATCTAAGGACAGGGTCAAGATGAACTAGGATTGCATAAATGGGTAACAATGAACTAAGAACATAATGATAACAACCTAATATATGATTCCCTTCACAGTGTCAGACTTGGCCTCAAAAGGACATTGTTATAAACAAATACTTGACCACAGAAAAATATTCAATATAAAATTTCCTCTTTTGGGATTACAGTAAAGATCAGTTCACAAAAATAAGTAATTAACTTAATATTAATACATATTTAACGACCAAAAATAATCAATATAAAGTGTCAGACCTCTTCTCAAAAAGAAAAAAATATATAAATAAATATTTGTCCACTGAAAAATATTCAACTTAAAGTGTTCTCTTTTGGCTTCATAGTCATAAAAATAAATAATTCAATTGACAGGTAACGAGAGGTGGCAGGTTGGGTCAAACAATTTAATATACAATTTCCTCAGCTGTGGTACATAGCTTTTTTTTTTTTTTTAATTTAGACCTTAAAATACCCCAATGAGGTCATCAGTGAGATCTTTGGTGCAGGATAAGAGACGGTAAAGAAGCTGATATACGACCCTCTTCGAGTATGAGGAATCTGGCCTTTTAAAATAATGAAACTGAATAACGTATTGAACATAAAATGTGTTATATGAACGTATATTTTTCTGAAACATTTAATTAATTCAATAACTATTTTAAAATTATTTTTGCATGTTTGTTTTGTTTAAAATCTTGACTACCCCCTGGAGTTCCTTCAAGTACCCCCAGGGGTACCCATACCCCCATTTGAGAACCACTGATCTAGAAAACACTTTTCCACATGCATCAATTCTTTTCCAAACAATAGGGTCAGATGATAAGCTTTACACTGTCCCGCCTTTAAACCCAGGCACATTCAGCCTCTGTTATTACACCTCTGCGCTCTCTAACAGTGGAAAATGATCAAGCAGCATTAGCTCCCCATTTCCTTGTTGTGTTTTCACAGAACAGCAATGTGAACTAATGTAAAGGGGATTTCTTTTCACTCAAATTCCCTTCATAGAGTGCCCATCCTCACCACCTCGTCCATTGATCTCCGCAGAACACATCATCAAGGGTCAGATGGCTTTCCAAAGAGTGTTGAAGTTGCAGATTGCCCCCTTCCTTCCTCGGCTCGCCCATAGTTCACTGTTCAACCTCTTCCCGCCATCTCGATAGTTTGACAGCGTTGTGTGCTGAGCACAGCTGTGAAATGTCACCTAGCCCTGGCGAGTGGGTGAAATTGAAATTGACATTGCACTGGAGAGTTACATGGAGGTCAAGCCACAGTCACGTTTCCGAATTGCCACTTGTCACTTTTATGCTCTCTATCTGCCCACATACACACACATTCGTTGTCCACTTCTCCCATATATCTGGTAGACCATCTCACACCGTTCTTTTTTTTTTTTTTTTCCTTGGCACAAGACAGCAGAACATAATTTTTACACTCATGTCAGTTCACATATTGTAGAAAGTCAAACGCAATCTGACTTTTGGTTTGTCCCATAAATTCAAAACAATTACCATATTCCTCTGGGTATAAGTTGAGTGTTTTTTTCCTTATTTTCAAACCCCATATTAGGGGGGTTGACTTCTGACCGCATAACTCAAAACAGACCCATTTTTTTCCACATATTTGTGTTTGAATAACAACGATTTGAATGTTAAATTAATAATATGTCATTTGCAAGGCTTAAAATGATTATATATACCTCTAATTCAATATATGCGTGCTTTTTAGAGTGTTTGCACAGAATATCGCAAAAATGCCATGTGTTTTAATAGGATAGAGTCAGGTTCATCTGTTAGACATTACATACACAAAGAAGGAGATTTTTGTTTTTCTCATGCAAGAGTATAATGGAGAAGGACTGCACAAGTAACTTCTACTGTGCTCCAAAACAACTTCTCCGCACCCTCTCTTTTTATTAGAGGTCCCTAGGTATAAAAGTCAATGCTGGCCTGAAGGATTGCTGGGGACATTTGGCAACTATGTAAACAATTGGTTTAAGATGATGAGGAATGCAGTTTTGAGTCCATTCTGTTGTCTCCTTCTTCGGGAACAGGGTACGCAACTGGTCGGTCACGAGACCCTCATCGATAATGGTCCTGTCTCTTTCTTGCAGATGCTTGAGACCAGTCAATTCCTCTTCTTCACAACCAACAGTAACAGAAACCATTCATCCTAATCTACCAACATACTGATCGCATAACAAACATACTAAATGACATATTTTTTAAACAACAAATTTTAAGAACCAAATAGAATAGAATAATAAAATAGAATAATCTGCTTTTCTGCGGATGGTATGATGAAGAAATATGGAGGTACGCACGGTCATCCCTCACTCAGGAGTCTCACCCTTTTCCGGCCCACTGAAAAATTTGTAGTTACGACCCTGCAATTTGAATGCTGTACAAAGCCGAAGTCACTCATGCTGGAGTCTTAAAATGGCAAAATAGCCACCAAAATCGATACAAAACACACAGTTCATGGATGTGGAAAATTAGAGCTCCTAACGTGTCACAGGCACAAGTAATTTGAGGAAAGCAAAATTTTAAAAAAAATGAACAATGAGGTTAAAATAAGTGCATAAGTAGAGAAAGAACTGACTATTATGTTCTGTTTCACTGTTCTGCTTCTGCAAGAGACTGATAAGAAGTTACTGGCACCATGGTTTGGGTTGACTTTGTTGCCGTTGAGTGTTTCAATGGTTGGCCTCATTTTGAATGTGTATGCATTTTTCTTATAGTGGTGCAGTATGGGACCTCAGAGAATATAGATGAATTTTACTTTAGTCATTTAAAAAATAGCAATATGTTGTAATTAGATGCAAATGTACTGCTATTTGTAGAGTCATCAAAGAGATTATATGCTGAGCGCATAGAGTGAAAAAGAGCACAAATGCATTGCAAAATTGAAACTCTCCAGCTCTATTTGTCATGTGTGTTGGTGTTATTAAAACCCCTTTTACACTGCCTGTGAAAGCCGGGATTTTCCGTTCGGATTCCTGTGTCATGTGGTATCACAATGCAAGTTTGTGATCGAGAATGTGGTCACTTTTTGCATGTTTGCAAGATGCCGTGTGATTGAGCACAGGTGTTGACACTCGATGGCACTGGTGAAATGTTGAATACCGCATGTCAAAAGATGTTACAAATAAATGTTAGTAAGTTGTATGTTAGAAAGTCGTTATATATTTTCTAGATAGATAGATAGATAGATAGATAGATAGATAGATAGATAGATAGATAGATAGATAGATAGATAGTCTTTATTATCATTTTCATAATATTATCATCATTGTCATTAACAACACAAATAATATGCTCTCTGTACCACCACCAGTATTGACACAATATTCTGATTAATATGGCATCTGCATAATGGGTATTAAGCAGCAATATTGATGTTTGTTTTTTTTTTTCTCTCCATCTCAGTGGGTGGCTATGTTGCCACAAACTGTAGACCAAAAATGACATATTTCCAGGCTCTGAATTTGGTCATATAAGGCGTGATTGCCTGTTACTTGAGCGCTGAGCAGCTGCAGTGTCTTTTTTAGTCGACAGCAATCGGCACAATGGCCTCCCAGTGAGCTGGATTCAGAATCCTATGTTTAGAAGAGTGATGCCGCATAGAACATATTGCAGAGAAAATGTTTGACGACTTTTCTTTTAAGTGATTAAAACATGGGTAACGGAGTGAAACGTAACGCTTGCAAATGCATCTTGTTTTAATTGTTGAACTTATTTAAAATGCATACTTAAATTACCTATGAAACTCCAGCGTGTAAAATAGCTTTAAAGGTCATGTTGCAGATGTGCACAGTTTTTTGGTGTTATCATTCAAGTAGCTTGCAATCCCCCAGTGGCTCAGCTGCTCGGTGACCCGCACTGCCCGGCACGGTAACTAGTGTGTCAGCTGAACAAAGCGAAATGTTTAAGCGTGTGAGCGGTCGTCATTTTTCACCGAGTCCCGGGCCCGGCGCGGGAGAAGGCTGTGGCGTAATAAATGAAGCGAGAGCGATGCGGCACAGGGCTGATGAGAGCGAGAGAGAGAGATGGGTGAGGGGGTTGGGTTGAGAGCTGATGCCGGGGTGCACAGAAACGTGTAAGGCAGACACAACACACCACTGTGCGTCACATTCAGACGCTTGTTTCGCGGTCACTTGACGTTGGCTGGGCGAGGAAATGCAAAAAAATGGATCGCTTGAGCCTTCATTCACAAAAGCCTGTTTGTTCCCCGAGGCATTCGCCTGTCGCTAGACTGTCAGCCGCTGTCTTTTAGTGGCTGTAGTTTTATAGTCCCGTCCAGCACGCCTGCTTCTAATAGACCTTATCAGGAGCCGTTGAGCCGATTCAGCGGCTTGAATTTGGTGGCAGACGCTGTCACTGCAAAAGAGCCGTGTGACTGGCTGCTCACTCCACTGCCCAATTAATGTCGTTGTTGGCCTTCCCCGAGAAAAAGATGAGTCTCCGAAAAGGAGGTGCAAAGCAAAAGTTTGGTGACAACTTTCTACTAGGCAGAACGTCAGGCAGATAGCCTGCAAAAAAAAAGAATCTTTCTGAGGGGCTATTGTTGATATCCCAATAACCAGTGAAGCAAATACACCAAAATATATTAAATGAATATCTCCTCTTTTCCAGTGATTTCACCAAACAATGTTTAGTGATATTACAGTTCAGTAAACACCATGGATGAAAAAAAAAAAAATCTGTCACTCAAGTGTTCACTTATTTTGTACAAAAGCAGTAAGAGACCGAGTCTGACTCGCTCATCTTACTTAGGCTTGCGGTACACATCGCATCTCTTTTCAGGCAGGGAAGAGCAAAATAACCCAGGGAGGATCGACACATTTACTGGGCAGTAACCATGGCACAAACTGAATGAGCTGATCCTTTGGCCATTGATATTCTCTCTCTACAAGAAGACCTCAGCCACCCAGACAGCAGGTTGTGAAATGGGCTTTTCTACGCAGAACCAAATTTTAACCCAAAAGACAAAGCGGGCAGATGTCAGCACCCAAGACAAAATAATGAGTGTGCATCTTGGAGTGTCCACAGAAGAGTACCGGTATATGAACTAAAGCTAAAGATAAGTATCGAGTGAAGACAAAAAAAAAAAAAAAAAAGTGATTTTGCATTTTTCTTAATTTCTAAAATTGTTAAGAATCACAACCAGGCTTGAACATTTTCATTAAACTAATGCATAATTTTATTATCTTTTCTTTTGAATAAACAGTTATATCATCAGAAATAAAGTCATCAAAATGAACACTTTGTTTGTTTTTATATTGTACTATTGGAAAAACTCAGTCGTTGTATATACCTTCTACCGTATCTCCTAGTATTTCTTTTGAGATGCATAAACGTCATGTTGGTTTGCACAAATTTTGAAGCACATCTCAGAAATGCACTACTTTGAGGTACGTAAGAAGAACTCTGATGCAGCAATCAATGTTCCAGTCACGATCTCTTGGAATGGACTGGACTGATTAACAAAATTCTCCAGTCCAGGGTGCATTCCATCGTTCTGCCTATTAGGAGAGTGATCATGACATGGCTTAGATTCCCACTCAGTGCCCCAGTCTCACCTGAATGACTAGTGTTCAGTCCAGAATGTGTCCAACCTTTTTTTCTGAAGATGGAAAGGTCTCGTCAGGTGGACTGAGTTATTTGTTTCCGCCAGCCTCATGTTTTCTGTTGCACAATTAGCCAGGTAGTGTTTGACATAGCTGGCTTTCATGCAGCTCCTAAAAGGTCAGATGTCACTTATTCATATAGTAACCTTGTAACCGGGGCAAATTTTTGAGCTTTAAGTTATCTGAGAGCTTTAAGTTATCTGGGACATATGTGTTTTCTGAAGCCTTGCATTTACAGTGGTGTCTTTTATAAAGAAGAGGGTCATATAGCGGACATACAGGTGCCACAGGAGCAAATTCTTCTCATAATCCATTTCCCCTTAACCCTGTGATTAACTGTCGACAAACCCAGGGCGGAGTCTACCTGTAACTTGTCGGGTCGTGTAAGTTGCATGTTTCTAAGTTTCACATGCCCAGTGAACTATTGGTATTGAAGCAAGGGTAAATTCTCACTTAGTGTCCTATCAGCAACAGCTCCGGGTCAGTTTGAAATGGAATAAAAGAAGCGAGTAGAGCTGAGTTGAACTCATACCCCAGATGGCTCTTGAGTTTGTTGCCAGACCGTAAGCTATGCCCAAAGTGATCATAAGTGGCCAGAAACATAAGCAGCACCGGTTTGCTGTTAGGGCCAAGGGCTACGCCCCCAATCAATTCAACAAATTGGACTTGTCTTCTTAGCCTGAGCTTACTTAAATTGATGATGTCTGTCAACATGTATATAAAGTCTTGTCAGTCAAGTGCTTTGTATATGCACATACAGCAGTGTGTGTGTGTGCCTTCCTGTATGGCTATACTTGTGAGAACCGATTTGACTTTTCTACCGATTTAGTGTGAAGTGTGGACATTTACTTGTTAAGACCTCTTTTTGAGGGTCAAAACATGATTTTAGAGTATGGGTATGAATCGGAATACGGTTAACTTTAGGGTAAGGCTTAGGCAATCATTACTGATGGTTATGATTTGGGTTAGGAGTTAGGAACGGCATTATGCCAATGTATGTCCGTCCTCACAAATATAGCCATACAAATGTGTGTGTGCGTGTGTGTGTATCAATACCGCCATTATCCAGTTTGCTTGGGGCACTCTCGTTGAATCAGTCACCGGTACGGGTTCTTCCCATTTAAACGAGGGCGATGTCTTTAAAGAGAAGTGATTTAGGTAATGGTAGCTTTTACCTCGTCTGCATCTAATGTTGGGGCCCACTGACAGGTAATCAAAGGGAAGGTGCACCCTGCTCATTCCTCCCTGTTTTTTTTTTTTTTTTTTGATACAACAAAGGCAGAGAAGAGGAAGAGGCAGCAATAATGAGATCCATCTCCTGCATGAGGTTTTCCACGGTCCAAAAATCTGCCAGCTCGAAGCATAAGAGGATATCATCCTGTAACGCAATCAGTAAGAATCGGAAGCCCCGACAAAACGGTGTGGTACATTTACAGTGATGGGAATGGATTGGAGAAGTTAGAATAAATGATGAGAAAGGGACTGGGGGGATGGCGTTGGCACTGGAACAACATGCATGAAGAGGGAAGCGAGTAGGGAAAAGGCAGCTTTGCCATTCACTTTGAAGCCTGCCCCACTTCTGTCTGCCTTTACGTAACAGACAGATGAAGAAAAACAAGTGCCACAAAAACAAGGCAAGGTGCAGGGGGAAAGAAATAAAAAAAGTGGCGAGTCAGAAATCCCAAACTCAGGATGTCTGATGTTCTTGACAATCGAGTGGCATCGTTTGGTAGACAGAGTTTGGCACTTAGCTACATGGAGCTTTGGTGTTGGGTAATCCAGCATGGATATTTAAAAGAAAAAAAAAAAAGGCAGATCATTGAGTGGTGCAGAGAGATGCGAGAACGGCACATTTGCAGAGAGAGCTGCTGGACAGAAGAAGATGAAGAGACAGAAACAGAAGAAGGCAAAGGATAGACAGATGAGAGCCGAGAATCTTTCCCAGAGGGCTTCCTACAGTTGGCTCTCTATCGTTTTCTACTTCGCCGTTTTACTCGTTACATAAGCTCTGAAGAATCTGTTCAGCTGAGGCACTTCCCTTCATTCGCAGACCTCCCGGTTAATTGGTACAATATGATAACAGACTTAGAGAATAGAACAGTTGAACACCACCGAAGAGCAACCGTAAAGGTGAAGCTGCCTCGAGGGGATTCTAAAAAGGAAACACATTAATTGGTTTCAGAATCGAAAACATTAAGTTGATCAACATGCAAGATTCTCATTCGATGCTTCATGAAATACTTGGATGACCAATTGTCCAGCCATAGTGCATGCATGGTAGCCTCAACTGGAAGCATGAACTATGATGTGGGTTTTCTCTAGTTACATGGACTTCTTCAAGTGTGACCAATTGTCCAGCCATATCGCACGCATTGTAGCCTCAACTGGCAACATGAAATATGATGTGGGTTTCCTCCAGTTACTTGGGATTCTTCAAGTGTGAATGTGATCAGTTAGGAGTCTATATGTTCCCTGTAATGGAGTGGTGACCAGTTTGGGGTGTAACTTGTCTGGGATAGACACCAGCTCAGACGTCACTCAGAAAATGATAAGAACTTTCCATATCTCAGCAAAAAGGTTCTTGGAGAAGGGACTCTTCCTTGCAAGCATTCTCGTTGGCAACTGTGTGTTCAGTAAACTTCAAAACCAGTTATATTGGAGTTACTAAACTCCTAGTGTCAGGTAGAATTGTAGTTAAAACCACACCAACCAAGACCAAGACATTGTTGAGACTAGAGAGTATCAAGACAGTGACAAGGCCATGATCTTTGGATTTATAGGCCAGGACAAGACCAAGACCTTTTGGTAGGAGACAAAGCTAGGGGTTTTGGAGGTTGACACAGAAACTGGACCAAGACTGCATACATATTGGAGAAATCACCAAATACTGCTGTTTTACAAATAATGCTATGAAATAACTTCAAATGTAACTTCAAATCTTTTGTTTGATTTATGTCTACAAATGATGCAATTTTTCACTGATCACAGCAGTAATAATAGTGGTCTTAAGCGGTCTTGATCAAAAACAGTCCTGATTCTAAAATTGCAGTTTTTGTCTTGCATGTGAAGTTTTTTCGCCAGAGCTTAACCTCCAAGTGAGCAAAATTCATCATCTTTTGTAAGACTGTAGTAAGAAGAGCTGATTAGGATTGGACACATCTATAGCTGTGTGGAAACCAGTTTGTGCAGTAATAATTGAGAGCAAATAGTGAGATTTTTGTGTGCAGCTCCCATTAGCTAAGTACTATCAAAAACTGTTAACGGAAAGCTAGCGGAATTAATTAGCGGAATTAGCCATTAGCCATAAGTTTTATTTAGTTCTATCCTTTTTTTCTTTAATTTTCAAATCTTGCAGCTCCTCTTTGGTAGTCTCTTCATTTGCATCCATCCATTATCTCTAACTGCTTATTCTCACAAGAGTTGTGAGTGACCTGGAGCCTATCCCAGCTGTCTTTAGACAATAAGCAGGGTACATACACACTGAATTGGTTGCCAGCCAATTGCAGTGCACACAAAGACAAACAACAATTCATGCTCACAAACATACCAAATGACAAATTAGATTGTCTAATATACCTAGCAAGTATATTTTTGGAATGTGGGAGGAAACCGGTGTACCCGGAGTGAACCCACGCAGGCACGGAGAGAACATGCAAACTCCACACAGTAGGAGAGCTTCCCCACTGTGAGGCAGATGTGCTTAGCAGTCTGTCACAGTGCCACCTTGTATGTGTTCATTTGTGTACTATTTTTTTTTAAGAAAATGGATATCCAATAACTCAAACATTTCAAATGAGAAACGCTTTGAATTTTGTACCAAAAATGAGCTAAAAAAAAAAGCTGTCAAACCTAACACAACACATAAATAGTGTTTTCGATGCAAGCAGTGTAGAAAATGAAAACCAGGCTTCCAAAGGGAGGTGCAGATATAAATAATTATATTTGGTATAATCATGTCTGTCGTGCACCAAAAAGCATCTATCCATCTTCTATAGCCGCTAACCCTCACTAGGTTCCCTGGACTGGTTTCCAGCCAATCACAGGGCACACAAACATTTACACTCACAGTCACACTTAAGGGCAATTTGGAGTGTCCAATACACCTACCATGCACGTCTGAACTCCGGAGGAGACCTGTGTACCAAGGAGAAGACCCTATGTGAGAATGGGGAGAGCATGCAAACTCCCCACAGGAAGGCCGGGGCGAGCTGGAATTGAACCCGAGACCTCTGAACTGTGAGGCAGACAATGATAACTAGTCTTCCACCGAGCCGCCCCACCTCCAAACAATCCGTGAAACAATCCGACAGAATAGTGATCTGCAGAGTGCGAACCATGAGAAAACCGTATTGCGTACAGATGACATGAAGTAAGTATAAGTCCCCCTTCTGGTATTGTAGGTCAGGCTTGCAGCTTTTGCAACCATTCATTGTCTCTGTGTGACACAACGAGCTGCAGAAGCATTCTTGAGCTCGCGGTTAAATACCTGAGAAGCACCTTCAGATCGAGAGGCCACCGCTGTTCCATCTGCTGTTGTCAGCGAAAGGTTTGATTAGGAAACAGGAGGTGGCAGACGAAGGAAATGTGTCTGAAATGTTGTATTTCCTGGGGCTGCATCATTCAGCAGCGGGAAGAGACAGAAGCGAGCTGACTAAATCCACAGTTGTTGCACTGAAGCATGCAATTGTTTTTACCAATGCCCTCGTTTTGCTCCGCTGTTGATTTTCTTATGACAATCAATCTTCTTAATGCCGCCATTGCCCACAGCAGCTTAGGTTGCTATGGAGATCGGTAGATCTGCACCAAACCGCTGCCTTGGGGAGAGCAAGCGTGTGTATGTGCCAACGGTTCTTCTTTAATTGCCATTTGCAGCATGCATCCTGAGCGCAGTCAGTAATTCGAGAGGCGCAGCATGGGGTAAATAGCTTTGACTGGTTTACAAGTGTGTTAATGGACTCTCTATGGTTGTCTTCCCCCATCCAGCCTCTCGGGCCCGCTCGTTACACATCCATATTCCACAAGACGAGGTCGAAACGTGAAGCACAGCACAGTAATAGCGCCATTAAAATGGGCTATTTTTTCATAAATAAATATATCCACAAGGTCAAATCCGAGGCACCGGGATTTTTATTTTACTGGGAGTTGGCTCATCGTCTAAAACGGTCTTTCAGAACCGACGAAGACCGCCGTTAAAAAAAACGCAGATGCATTTAATTAACCTTTGTGGACTGCCGTGACTGCCGTGCAATGCTCCATACCCATGTTTTAATTTTTTTCATCTCTGTCATATTTGTAACATCACACTCACAGCTGTTTGAACTGTAAAAGATTCTAATCATGTCGGGCAGTCACATTATTAGATAGTCATGATGGATATTCAAACACTAATTTTTGGGTTATTACCGTTCTACACATTGTTGCTTTGTGTTGATTTGCCTCTATCGTACTTATTGTTCAGTAAATTAAGTTTCATAGAGAAAACTGGACAACGATATGAGTCAATTATGTTCACTCACCTTTTTTCCATCTCATAACGTTCGCTTTTGTGATCTATTGACACACGTATGATGGTTCAAATAAGAAAAAGATACCAACCGGGGTTTATCTTCTTCCTGAGTCCTAATTTACTCAGTGCAAAGACGATACTCACAATTTCCTGTCGCTATTTAGGCCTTCTCTGCAATTTCTCCTCCCCGCTTATCTCCTTCCTCTCCTAACTACCTTCTTCATCAGGCAGTCTAACTACCAGTTCTACTTCCTTTAATAACTACTCTCTGTGGTACTAATCACCCCTTTAGAAGAAAAAGGAACCAAGGAATTTTGGTTACCATGGATGCACAGCTGGGGCACATGATGAAGAAGTAATTTACAGATTCAATACAGTATGTCAAGAGGAAATGATAAAAAAAATTAAACACATATACCAGAGCAAAGCCTGTGTAGATATCCAATTGGCTGATTTTTTTCCCTCCCTCTTATTTTCAAGAAAGAACCCAATCCATTTTTAACGATTTCCAACACACGATTGGCAGGTAGCTGAGGTCAAGCTTTTCAAGATCCCATGAATCTGAGCCCGAGACTTATTCATTTTTAATCATGTCAAGATAGCCAAAGTAGATGAGAAGAACCCTATTCATTTTTAATTATTCCCTTGACAATGATGGCCAGCGTGGCTGGGGTCAAAGTACATGTCTCTTGCCACCATTCTACCTGTCACAGTTTTTAACCAGTCCTCTCCAAATCTTCCAGTTATTGCTTAAAAGATACAACACTACAGTATTTGTACAGCACGACATGGCTGAGGGCAGGTCACTTGTCAGCTTTGGTACATACCCGTGCCATGACACTACTTCCACAATACTTAACATGTGATGTGGTGTGCTTTGGAGCATGATTCTTTCCATCGGCATGATCATTTCTCATCATTTGGATACTAGGATTACTGTCGTGATAACAATAGAAGCCAATAAATCTCAGCTTGTTGTGAAGTGGGATCTTGTGCGACTGCTTAGTGGAAATGACCAATGTAATTAATTAATATCAAACAAATGGCAAATTAAGCATTGCATGGTGCCTTGATGCTGAACAACTGCAACACCTATTTACCTATTTCTAAATCTGTTTTGTGGCAGTGTCTTTTTGCCTAGCCAAATGTGACATTCCCCGAGTTGTTCATTTCAGGTGGATAGTGCATTGTGGGGAAACTTTATATTTATTTATTTACGGGGGGGGCTGGGCACTACCAAACTACATTAGAAAGTTGATTTTTTATTATATTTTTTATTATTAAATCTACTTTCAACATTCATAGTCTGTACTGGGACAGTTAAGCTTATTTAAGTGCTGAATGACATTTGGCTGGATGTGTGCACAGTCCGTGACCAAGGGAATGTGAGAAAGAGACAGTCAGGAGTCAGGACCTTTCTTCAATGAGTGGCTGGAAGCAGTTTGGAAATGGCCAGCTTGGGTTTGCACTACGTGTCTCAAAGCACATTTGAAGCAAGCACTGTGCTTTGCCCCCGTGCATGGGGATATGTAGTGCTAACACCACATACTGTAATGAAATGTCTTTATAGAGCACTGTAGCCTTAATTAGCCTAAATAAAAGGGTTTTTGACACATGATGCATGTCAAAGTGATTAGATAGCAGCATAACACTCAACAAATTCATCAGCAATTTGACAGTATTATATAAATGTGGAAATGTTTCTCGGTTAATAAAATGTCGGAGAGGAGAAAATGATTTCTGTCATGTCAGGTAGGTCCCATGTTCTTTCTATCCATTAGATTTGATGTGTATTGACTAAAAAAACTTCTGTTGATTTCAAGATACGGATAAAATAAATGTGTGCTGGAAATGTACTGTTAGTCTTTTTTTTTTAATTTGGCTGAACCATTCTTTTCTTTCGAGAACATGTGTAGAATGACCAAGGTTTACATCTGCAATCACTTTTTCTGTAGTTGAGTGAATTTGCTGGACTTTGCAGTGATATTTTTTCAGTCAAACATCCAAGGTTTATTAATAGTATCAGTTTAAGCCCTGAACAAAATGTTTTACTTCATTTTATTCCCTTTTTCCTTTTCAGAATATTTTTATTCACAAATATCTAAACCCCCTAGATAGATGGATGGATGGATGGATGGATGGATGGATGGATGGATGGATGGATGGATGGATGGATGGATGGATGGATGGATGGATGGATGGATGGATGGATGGATGGATGGATGGATGGATGCGAAGGTGGGTGAAAAGGCATGTCACATTCAAGGTTTATTAATGGTATCAGTTTGAGCCCTGAACAAAATGTCTTACTTCAGATTATTTCCTTTTCCTTTTCAGAATATTTTTAACTGAAACAGTTTAGGGTTCAATCAGTGTCAAGGAATGTGTTATATTCCATTTTGAGGTTCTACTGTACATCCTGCATAAATCGTCAGCATCTCTGACAGTGTGACCTAGACTATGTAGCATCATGTACTCCATCCAGCACGACCATCTTTCACATTGAAGCTGAAAAATATGTGTGAGAGGCAGTCCAAGAGGATGAAGAGTGGAAACTTGCTTCATAAATTGCAGTCCGAGCAAAAAATAAGAACCTGCCATTGGAATGAATTGACCGCCATGAGGCCAAGAATAAGTGGGATCACTGTGTACGCATGTGTGTGTACGACCAAAAGGACGCAAGGTACTACCTGTGATTCATGATTGATCAAGTGACTAATATGATCCAAAGAGCAATGTAGAGTTTGAATACAGCTGGTCTCACAAGCTATGCAAAAGATTATGATAAATCTGAAACATCTCTACACTGAAGTAATAGAATTACTGCAGAAAATCGGAAAAGAATCACAATCGCACATACTCTGCTGGAACACTCTTGTCTTTCCTCTGAAGTTTCTGTCCAAGTCTTCCAGGACTTCGTGGCTTTTAAAAACGCATAATACGCTGCTGTTGGCAAATGTGACCTTTAACGCAGTGGTGGTTTCTTGTGCTATGAGGGGTATGAATCCGAAGCTAGCTGTGAATGAGGTGTACTGTTAAGGCTAAGCTGGATTTATTTCCCGGAGAGAGAAAGTCTGGAGCCAAACGAAAATATATAAGTACGTCACCTTCATAGTGTGTATGCACGAGTGTGATCAAGCTTGTAAGGCCTCCTCTGACATTCTGCGCAGTAGAACAGAAACACAAGTCATCTGTCACTTTTGGTTCTTTCCAACAGTTCTCTCAATTTATCGCTTGCCATCTTTTACTTTATATATATATATATATATATATATATATATATATATATATATATATATATATATATATATATATATATATATATATATGAAAAAAAACGTTTTTTGTACACTAAAACAATCTTGGCTAATATATAGACTTGACCCGCATTCCATTTTGGCTTTCTGCAGCAGCAGTTAAATTAAATTAAACCGGTTTACCTTGCTGACTTTCCTCAATCCCTTGCATCGTCTCCACTGGAGAGTCATTCTTTTAATGGGGCTCATGCAATGTTAATATGTATTCGCGGACTTTATGTTTGCACTAAAGTTTCACTCTTTGGACAGTTAGGCAATAAAAATACAGATAAAAAGGTACTGCTTTCATTACATGTGGATATGCTTGGAAACTATGCAGGCACATTTAGTTGTTCAAGCACACACACGAGTGCATGAGTTCTATGATAGAATAATAGCATTTCCTCTTGGGCTTAACTTTTCCATTACCCAGATCCCTCTGCTTTTCAGGTAGCTTGGCTTTACGTGTGAATTGATAGAATGCGCGCACACACACACGCGCGCATACACACAGAACACACCATGCTTGAGTCAAGAATCATTCCTGTTTGATGAGTTCTCCATCTACCCATTTTCTTCCCACACATTCCCCTAAATAGCCACATCCACATAGAGTTCTTCTCACAGTTTGATGTGCATCTCCGCGGACTTTTTCATCAGCAAAGTGCAGCCTGACGGCAGCTTCCAGTAGTCGCCCCCCAAGTGCAACCGCCTCCTCCGGTTCTGAGGGCAAACCCGGACACTCGGAGATAAAAGCTTGCGCCTATCTCGTTGGTGCTGTCATTCTTCTGTTCTCTGGCTGGAGCTCATCACCTTCGAGGATAGCTTCTAACCCACCACATGAAAAGCCACACCGGCTCATTCTGAAAAAAGGTTTAGAGATTGCCTGTACCATTGTGAGCACTTCAACTTGTATTGCAGGTAGATTGTGGCCCATACTCGTGTGTAGTGTCCCAAATTCAGAGCTGATCTGGATTATGGCCTGTGGAAAAATGTGAAGAGCAATGAGAATTGCTATCTTCAAGTAAAAGGGCAGCAGTAAGGGTGTGCGCTAGATATAAAAGACAGAATTGAAAGTTACTTAACATTGGCTTCCAATAAACAGGTGCTGCAATTTTGACCGAACTCGATAACATTTCTATATTGGTGGGTGGAATGGAGCATTGAAGCCACCATTGACCTGTTCATTTGGAAGGAATCTTGAGGCAATGGGATTCCTCTGTGAAAAACGGGCTCAGTATGGTCAGTGTACTGCCCGGGGTTCAAATCTGCTTTGAAGGTCCTCGACACCAGAGTTTTGTCACAAATAGTTATAGACGTGGGGAGACTAACCAGCACAGTTGCAATGAAAAATGCCAAAGAGCTTCATTCGTTCTTTAGCATGGTCGTTATTTTTTTAGTACAGTGAACCGTGGTTCAAATCCCTAGGGACAAATAAAAAATCGTTGGGAAAAATGATGGGACAGTTGTGATCCCAAAAAGGGTTGAAAGATTTGGAGGATTGTAATGTGAGATAGGTATATACCAAGGTAAAAAAGGAACATAATGTGAATACAAACTTGGGCGACCATGGCAAAGAGTCTGGAACTTTGCTGTCATGGTCAGTGTGGTGGTTTTTTTTAACACCTAGAGACATCAGATGTGCCTACTCTTCCTCATAATTCAGAGGGAAATGGTTTCAGAGGGAGACCAAAAGTTTTACCTGGCATACTCAGTTGTAAAGATTATTTTATCAGTTGAACCAACGTCAACGTCAAATGTATTTCAAAGTTCCATTTGAATGAGTTGCTTTGTTCTTTTCAAAGTCCTACAAAGTTTTTCCAATGTATTGGTGAAGTCAACAGAACGTATTCGTAAAATATAGGCGATATATTGAAAACGGTGCATTTTTTCCCTTGGTTTTACAAATATGTTAAAACATATTTACCAATACCAATACATTTGAACAACTTCATCAATGTGTTGAAGTGACTTTACAGTACAGTGGGCCCCCGTGTTACAAGATTAATCCGTTCCGCGGTTGAGCTCGTAAGGCAAATAAACCATGGTCGGTATGGCAGGCTTTCCAAACCTATGTTAAATAGCAAATGTGTTTAGAACCCCAGGTAAAAACATCAAAATTGTACATACACTTTTACTTTATACTTTTAATAGGTACCAAAATAGTATAGTAAGTGCTACATATATATAATATACATGTATACAATCAGAAAACATCATGAATAAAAAATATAGAAAGGATTTATTCACGTTTGAGTGGCGCTTGTTATGCCCATATTCCCTAGTAAGGGTAACCTAGGCTAGGCTAGCTTCGTATTTCTTGATTATCTCCAGCATCGTTTCCATAGAAATCATCTTCTTACTTCTTTCTTTAGCATCACTAGCAATCTTAGGACAAATGGCTAACCCATTCAAGTTTGAATTCAGGAGTAAAATGCACTCTAAATACGGTTTTGTAACCGCTCACGATAGAACAAAGCTTTACCGTTCCGCCATTTTGAAACGAGTGAGGCCGACCAATAGCAGACCACCATCTCTGTGAGGAGAAGCCGACCAATTGCATACCAGTATTGTAGTGACGCGCTGCAAGGAAGCATTGACGGCAACAGAAAATAAGTGCAATTACTTAAAAACGCCTGCAGATGGAAACAAAACAACACAGCCAAGCCCCTAGGGTCATGACAGTTGTTTTCGTCGCAAAACTGGGAAAATACCATAAAGGAAGATGAAAAAACTCAATATTCCACATCGCACATGAAAAAAAAAGCCGGCGACACTGTGACATGGGGTTCCACTGTACTTTCAAACATTATGTTGTAGCTCTGTCAAAAAAATTTTATTCCACATTGGCAGTTCCATGGTTTTTTACTCTTGAACTTTTTTACTAAAAAAGACTGAACCACTAGAATGATTGTAGCACCTGTTTTTGGTACAGGTGATATTGTAGTGTGATGGGATATTTCCCTTACATTTTGTGTCAAGTCTTTGCTTGTAACAGCAGCAACCAAACGAGTACGCAGACACCTAGCAAAAGGTTGTTGTTGCTCCATGGTACCAATTGCCCCTTTATGTAAAGTGAAAAATTGAAGTATTTTAAGAAATTCATACTTAATTCCAATTAAAATACCAGCTATAACAAATACATGCCAAGTCATGCCACACATGTTTTAAACAGTGTACATTCTAATTGTTTTGCTTTTCTCATGAGTGATGTGATTGTCTTGGTGGGAAAGCAAGCGTAGAGCTCAGTAGAAAAGTGCAGAATGATAATGATATCCTAAAGCACAAGTTCCAGTCGTGCAGTGATAATCATTTCTACAGGATTAAGTCCTGACCCACATCAGCCGAGCATATTAGCATTCTGAGAGAGTACTGCGGCAAGATTCCACGCAGGCGAAATGCCGCAGTTCTCAAGGAAAGATGAGAAAAAAAAACATGAATAAGGACACAGTGAAGATGCAGCATATGGGAATGAGGTCTATTTCTTTGGGTGTTTATTGTAGTGTGTGCTTGAATGTAACTGTTTGTTTGTTTTCTTTCCTTTGCGATAACCCATCCTGCCAGTATATGTTGAGAGTTTTATGCTATTCTCATTTGCATTTTAACGACCACACTGACCACATTTAAATATTATTTGAAGCATAAGCGAACACCGTTCAAATTTCATTGATGGTTTTCTGACTGAGCACAGTTCCATTTAATGCGGGTGGCCTTTTAACCAGGTTCAGGTTTGCTGAGAATAGTTTTACCTTTTTATTTATTTTTTTATGGTTATTTTTATGTTCTCGGTGGGAGGAATCAACTTACTCCATTACAGTGACTAATAAGTAGCGCTTTTGTTATTTCCGCATGCATCAGATTGGCCTCAAGTCATCTTTGTGAGGCTCTCTACTTGCTTGTTTCCAGAAATTGAGTGCCCAGTCATTCTGCAGTTTTGCTGCAAGGCCAGACTTTCATTCACTGTTGCTCTCACAAAACATGGCAAAGGCAGGGATACTGATATCACACAGAATCTTGTAACAAGATAGTTCGAGGCATAACCCACACAGACAAAAATGGTTGAAAAAAAAAATGTCCCTCTTGTGCATCCATAAATGTCAAATCTAGCTGAAAAGTGAAAGTTGAAAAGATATCATTTTCTTCGTTCAAAAGACATCCTAAATTTGTTTGAAAGTAAGGGAAAGAACGGTGGCTTTTTCAAACAGTCGAAATGATGTATTTATCCGTGAATGCCTCGCTGTCGTGATCCAGTAGCCCATTTCTAAAAGTGTGTCCTAGTTCCCCAACAACTGCCGTGAACTTTTTTGACCAGATGCCGCTTGCCTAAGGAATCAACTGGATATTACCAATCACCCTGCCTTTGACTCAATAAGAACCTTGGACAGGGTAAACATAACCCGATTATAAAGGACTATTTTAGAACCACATTAAATGGGATGGATCAATGATTCTCAACCAGTTTTCAGAGATGTACCCCCTGTGCAATATATTTTCAGACAAGTACCCCTTAACCAATGCAAAGCATTTTTGGGGAAAAAAATTAAATAAATAAAAACTGAAAACACGCCATCAGCGTCGGATTTATTATAATTTAGAACCTTTCAAACTGCGTTTGTATTGGTCCCAAAAAATAAAATAAAACTCAACATAAATGATAAATTTTAGATCATAGAAGAGATCTGTTATCAAAAAGAAATAACTTAATTATTAATAAGAGATGTGTTCACAAAACATAATTAAAATGTCAGACCTCAAAAGTAAAATAGTTACAAATAAATATTTGTCCAAAGAGAAATATTAGGGATAAAGCGTCCTCTTTTGGGATTACATTAGAGATTGGTTCAAAAAATAAATCATTAACTTAATTATTAATAAATATTTGTCCAGAAAAAACATCAACATAATGTGTCAGGTAAAGAAATAATTATAAATAAATATTTTTCTACAGAAAAATATTCACATTAAGGTGTCCTCTTTTAGGATCATAGTAGAGATCTGTTCACAAAAATAAATCTAACTCAACTGCCATTGGGCAGGCTAAACAAATCCACGTTTTCAGGAACTAATCTGGGCTGAATCAAGTATTATGCAGACCAAATAGAGATCCCTCTCAAAATCCAATGTCCATAAGATATCTGGTACTGGGTGGGAAATATATCAATATTGGTCAAAATAAAACAATAACATCTGTTGCACAAAGATTGCATTTAACACAAAAGGACAGAGGATTAGATTCAGGTGTTAATTGTTATGACTGGTACTACATCCAAACGCCAAGTTTTTTCCTGGCTGAATTCATCCAACAACTGGAAAATGCTTTTTAGCTACCGTAGAATGCGGCGTCTAAATATTCTTCTACTCCACTATGACTTGTGTTTTTGTCTCAAGTTCCAAGTCGAACCGTCATCAGCATTTTTGGTTCCATCCCCAATGGATCCCCAATTGCTTGGACTGGATGCTATCACAAGGCAATCCTTAGCAGGGCAAGTTAGTGTCAGATCTTGAACGTCCCATTCCTTACATAAAGACATCGTTCCGTCTTTACTTTTGCTTTGAAGGCAGAAAATTCCTAGCTTGATCTCATAACTTGTTCACGCATATTTTGGCCAGTCTTTAATAGGATTGCCACGAGTAGTTGACGTCGTCTAGTAGTTGATGTCGACAGCGTTGATTATGTAAATTAGTTCATTTATTTTAAGTGCCATTTGGTCATTTCAGTCACAGTTTCAGAGCAAGTGTTTGTTTTCCCTCCTTCACTTCTTCCCTTCGTTGCCAGAAGAAGAATCAGACGCACTTATTAAGGGGTAAGCCGCAGTGTTGTTCTGGCAACGTGGTGGCGGCGAGCTTCAGTGTCTTTTCAGATTTTGCAAGCCAGCAGTGATATCCCCGCTCATTTCGGGTCTGTTTGTGCAGAACAGCGTTGTTTTTACATCATACACCCACCAAGTGGTGTTACTCAGGGAAATGTACACCTTAATTATACTACCAGACTGGTATACTATCTACAAAGTGATTCTGGTTTGTTTTACCCAAAAGCTGTGAATGTTCTATAGTACAAATTCACTATTCATCGTCATCTTAAGTAATGTCGCAAGCTAATTAGTAGCATTTGCATTCTTTAAAGATACAATGCACGTTTATTAAAATTATTTTAATGAAATTTATTTGTCTGTAT
This sequence comes from Hippichthys cyanospilos, assembly GCF_059441005.1. Taxonomy (NCBI): domain Eukaryota; kingdom Metazoa; phylum Chordata; class Actinopteri; order Syngnathiformes; family Syngnathidae; genus Hippichthys; species Hippichthys cyanospilos. Next base: position 21,165,996 of record NC_142373.1, on the reverse strand, counting down.
TGAATACAAATACACAAGTTCTTAAGTTATGTGTGTGTATTTAAATATACAATATTGTCTTCGAGGTGAAGTAAAGCGACCATTGAGGTTATTTGCATCAGCGCTTCAGGCTGGCTTCAGGTAATTTCAAGCAAAAAAAAAAAAAAATCCCAATTAGTCAACAAATTGAAAAACATAATCACCATAGGATCTAGTATTGAATTAAGTTAGTGATAGCTAGTCTTCACAGTCAATCATTACCACAGCACAAGCCGGTACAAAGGCATAAGGAATGCAATTGCAAAATTCTTTTGAGACCAAAACGTGTTACAATTTACAATCCCAAAGGTTCACAATGTCAGGGGAGGGTGTTTTGCAGGTCGCTTCCTCAGCATAAAGTCTGCACAAAAAGTTCAAACAAAGACGATTCACAGGAACTACTGGAAGTGAAATATCTTCCACAAAAAACATTTCTCTTGTGACAAGCAATTATATCTTCACCTGAACAGAGGTGGCATGTAAGCTCTTCTCGGGCTCAAAGCTGTCATATTTGGGGGAGGCAAATTCAAACTTGCTATTCTTTCACATTTCACCATTGAATGGGAGAAAAAAAAAGCAAGCCATTATTCAGTTTGTCTCTTGGCACAAAAATTGCCTTTTCTTTTCTTCAAGCGGCACAATGCGTCCACGGGTTTCAAATTCAAAAAGCCAGACTAAGATTGCACACCTAATTGCTTTAAAGTGTTAGGCATTGGTCTTACAATAAAGCAAATAATAAATAATCAATGGTTCATGTTATTTGCATCATCTTGATGAAGTTTATTTTGTTCCCATCCAGTAGATTGCAGAAGTGACCTGACTACAATTGCTATAGGTTCTTTATTATAATATTTTGCTTTATCTCCATTCCACCATGTTTATTTAGGCATAAAGTGTTTGTTGATTTCATATCTAAAATTACTTTTACACCAAATGTTCTTAATCTTTAGTGCATTTTTGAAATGACTGAATACTTCAAATGTTTATTTTTTAAGACATACCTATGATAACAGGCATTACCACACCTCCAGTTTAACAACACATGACCAAACAATAATATAAAATAGGACACATCACTAGCTAGCTAGAACCCTAGAACATAAATTCCCATCTTGATGTTTACATGCTTCACAAATGATCACCAAGTGTTTGTGCTCTTTGGACTTAGGCCCGGTGCATTGAGAACACAGGCTTCTTTTTTTTTTCTATAGTAGGAAACTCATCCTCTTTATTTTTCCACCCTGTCTGACATCCTCTTGAGTGGCTGTATCTATGGAGATTGTAAGCAGACAACATCCATCTTGGGGTATTCTTCATTAAATTAGGAGAGGAAAGAGGAAGAACAACAAGTGGATCGGTGCAGCATCTATAGTGTGACGAACTCTGGATCGTTCTGTCATGGAATAGCTGAATAGCTGAATTGCCGAAGGGCAAATCTCTTAATTTACACGCTGATCTATGTTCCTATCCTATCTTAAATACAAGCGACTGATGCATGGTGTCCTCGCTCATGAGAAGCCCAGCCGTCCGGGAGGCGCTCAGATTAAAGCCACTGATCCACTGCATTGAACCAGATGAAGTGGCTCAAGGCATCAAGTTAAGATGTTTGCCGATGATGAGGTTTTCCGGACATGTCCCACAAGGAAGGGATGCCAAGGGAGATACCAGAGTGTATCTCGAAGACTTGGTTCAAATTATCAACTTATCAGCAAGCTCAGCAGAAATCTGGTAACGATCCTGATCATTTGAATCAGGTGTGTCAGGGAAAGAAACCTGGAAAACATGCAGGACAGCGACCCTTGAGGAAATCCATGTGGTAGTGGGAAGTCCAATACTAGATCACTTTTTGGTTTCTTCCTGTTTCTTTGCTGCTTTGTCATCATAACACCGCACAATTTCGCTAACTACAGCAGTTATGTAGCTAACTAACTAAAATAGGACTTAGTTATCTTTTACAGTTTTCATCCGATCTTTTCTAAGGAGGTACAGTAATGTTACAATCATTTTAAACATTACTTACATGTGTTAGAGTGGCAAAGGGTCACATGTTTGACACAGTTTTCATAGGAAATGATGTGACTCATATGTTTGAACTTGATGTACATATACAAAAGTTGTGCTTGTTCCTACACATCAGCCATGGCAAACCACTGGATTTTCTCGAGTTTTTACAGAAGCTTAGAAGCTAAGAAACTAATGTATTCAATTCCAAGCAGATATTTAGTTTCTGGACCAATCTTATTTTTCTGCAAATCCTCGTAGTTTAGGGCTTACACGTCTAAGTACCCTCATATTGACACTCATAAAAATGGTCCAGATGAATTATCGTGTTATTCTTTATTCTCGGGGCGAATTCCAATAAGCATGTTACGAAATCTGTTTAACACAATACAGCACATCAAAATTTAAGATTTACCAATTTTCTATGTGTAGAAGTGTTTTCTTTTTGCTCATATTGGGGGGCAGGGGTCAACTTATACACGCATAACTCAAAACCAGACCAGTTTCTTTCACATATCTGTGTTTGAATAACATTCATTTGAATGTGAAATAAGAGGTCAATATCATGTCATTTACAGGGCTTAAAACGAGTACATGTACCTCTAATTCGATATAGTATGCATCCGTTTTAGTACGTTTGCACTTTCACATTAAATTTTGTCAAGCGCCACCTTATTGCCTCTTTGTTGTCAACAACGAGGCTAAGGGGATCATTTTTCCAAATGTGCAAAGGAAAAGAGGGCTTGATCTGTCCGTTCAAGACAAAAGCAAGAGCAGTGGCACGCGTGGATTTCAGAACATGGGGGGAAAAAAACACAGCCCAACCGATCCATGGTCCGTTCTCGCCGCGGCCGTCACTTGGATAAAGAAGCTTCACCAAAGCATTTCTGAACACCTTCTTTCAACCAAATTGGACAAGACTGAAGATGACTACCAGTGGAAGAGTAACATTGTGTGATGTTTCTGCAAATGATGAGCAGGAAGGAGAAGGATGTCCAGGATTTAAATAGGAGGAGCTACTTGGTGTGTCAGATAGCGATAGCGATAGCGACTTTTAGGGCTTTTTGACAAATTCATACTCCGCAGTGTCAAAAAACAAACTATTGAAACTTCAAATGGTTTTATTGTTGCAACATTGGATTCAGTATTTGTGTCTGCGCGCGTATATTGCCTCGGACTTTTCTTGTTTCCGCGCCACATCCTCCCCTCCAAAACCGCAACAGTATGTTATTCAATATACGATGAAGAAATGCCTCTGAAAGTACTGCAATATTGTTATTGTATATACTGTTACAATATTTTAATAACACACACCATGTGTTTTGTTTGGACAGCCATGATATATGAAAAAAACATGGACTTATGAATAATGAGTAACAACTATTTCCAATTACTTTCATTGGCAGACAGTAAAGATCCATTTTAACCAGACTAAAAGTGAATTAGTTAATCATTTCACTGCTATTGATCATGAAAGTTAAAGATCCATTTTAACTCAGTGAATGAGGTGAGTGACGTGAGTGAGTTTAAATCAATGTATTGTAATACAAGTGATTTCTGCCCACGGGAATTTGGAAAAGCTGCCCATATTAGTGATGAGTGAGTCTGTATGTAAATACGATGAGCTGCATGCCAACCGTGGTGTAATATGTCTTCATTTAGAAAATAAATGTAACTTAAAGAGAGTGCTTTCTAAATAATTTGTAATTCTAACGCAGTGTGCCAGGAGGTGTCAACATCAAAAGTGCACACTAATCTATTGCCAGCCAACATAATGTTGTTTTTACACGAGCGTACAAAAATTTTATTTCAGGAGATAATCCCTTTATCTCAGTTATCATTGATAAGATGAAAGGGCAAGAAACACACGTGTTACTATAGAAACGATAACCTAGTTATGTTCTCAATAATGAGCCCAAGGGACAGAAAAGAGTCAAGTGAAAATAGGATATGATTCGTTGCATTTTGATGTGCTCTAAATGAGGTTCTGGCAGGAATGAATGGCTTAAACCATCAAGTGTAGACAGTGAATGCAAAATGAGTAATGACTTATCATTATAAAGATTTGTTTAGTGCATTTTTGGGGTTCAAAGGAGACTCTGATTGAAGTGCAGCTCCACCTTGGCAAGATCTCTGCGTTCAGTGGGTGGATTCTCAAACAAAACGCAGTCTTCTTCTCAAAGGAAATCACTACGGTAATTAACATCCGACCATGCTCCCCCGCTACACTTGTGATTGGCTGAAAGTCATCCAAAGATGCAGCTAATGCACCGTTCCCTCAAGTATTTCACTAGAGTGAAATTATCTCATAGTGTTTTGCGTATCGTGGGACATCATCAGTCTGTGTTAGTGCGTAAACACTTCTGGGCCTCCCCCCCAGCTCTCCTCGTCTTACTGTCATTTGTCAGCCAGCTTTGCTTTAAATGTACAAGCATGTGCTCGTTTTCATTCAGGATGGACTGGGCATGTTGGATAAATGTGGATGTCGGGAAAGAAGGATTCTTGTGGGAAATCATTGTCTGTAGCCCTTTCACACAGTTTCCACAAAACAGTAAAGCTGGCCGTTAGTCAGTCCAGCCACTGATACTAGCTCCCATGCCAGGAAATTTGACGGTTAACTTTGACCACCCTTCCCATTTCCCACCATTTGTCTTTTTACCAGCCAACAGAAAAAAACTGGAGGTGGAAGTGAGGGTACATTACAGGTAAGGTGAGCGTAAAAAAAAAACAAAAAAAAACAGGTTTAAACCTAACAAGGCCCATGTCACCCCTGCAATTGAGCAAAGATCTGTCTGGATCACAGCCCGCCTTCAACACACGTCAGCTGGGAGAGGATCGAACAAGCATCCGCTGAATTATCGTGTGGATGGAACATGTTTACTCGGTGGATCGCTGGGACAGCGGGGATTGCTTGTGTGCGATAAATGGATGATGAATGGGTGTGTTTTGGTTGTTGGGTGATGCAGTAAATAGATGGGTAGGTGTTTTTGGATTGGAAGAGTGGGAGTTGCAGTATATGGGTAAGTAGGCGTAGTTATCACAAATTGATTGATGTTGAATGGATTGATAGTTTTAAGGGTGGATGGGTGGTTGAAATGTTCTTCAAGGATGGTCAAACCATAGTTGTTTGTTAGGTTATTTTTTTAAATTCCAATAGATCAAAGCAGGTAACAAAATGTTACCTTAAGCCTTCAAGAAGATGATGATCATTTTGTCAGTATCCATAAGTAGAACTTTTGAGTGGGTTGACTGCTGTGAGCCATCCTTGGCATTACATAAAAACCCACAGTTGCACTGAGATGTGTACTTTGTGAAAGCCTTTAAAAATGGTGAATAAGGGATGTGATGAGATTTTCTCAAGATAATCCAAAGCATTGGTTAATGCAAATGACTACACCCTAACCCACAAAAGATGACATAAGAAAAGAGTTGGCCGCCAAACAGAGGAATGTTGTGCATGGAAAAACAAGATGAAAGAGAAATAGTAAATTAATTCCTTTAGATGTGCAACTCTCAAGACGAGAGTGCGTGCATTAAGCCAGCGGTATGTGCAAAGCCCTTAGGAGTGTGTTTTAAAAGATGTAACACAACTAGAAGGGCACCCTGTAGAGCTTGTACCTCCACCAAGCACAGCGTTGCTTAGATCTACCCTCAAAATGGATCTGTCTCTTCCTTGATCCAGGCTACACTGCTCCACAGTGAAACTGGCGGGGCAAATTAAATTTTGTGTAAAGGCTACTCAGGGAGAACAAACCTTGGTCTACTACAGTATTTTTCTGGAAAAGTTATTTTTACAAATTGTGACCTCCACCTTGGTAGTTTTAATACTGAAGTGCACTGCATGTTTCACTTTGGACATATGGCGCACCGAGGGATTGGAGGGTCTCGGTGTTGACACAAGTGTGTAAATGGGGGAAGGACGGCAGTCTGAGTTGATGTGACCTGCTCGGTTTGTTAACTCCGATTTGGGATGAAGTCATCGGGTCCCACTTGGCATTCTGGTCAGTGGGTCAGTGTCCGCAGCCAGCCAACACTCGGGTCATTCGTTTGAGTGATTTCTCCTCGTTGTGTGTTAAATTCCCACCATTTAATTGGCCTGCGGCAATCCTGGAAAGTGGCCAGCTGCGACTCCTTCGCTCGTGCTGTACGTCTGTGCTCTGTTATTAGCTGCACGATTCCTCTTCACTCTCCCTTGGAGATTTGAGATGTTATAGGTCCATTTTCTATTTGAAGAGTTATATTAATACTGCCAGGATCATTTTAAAGATACCTAGACAAGGTGTGGATAATATAGGAAGGTGCTTAAACCCATCTATTTATATATTATACATTTCTATGCCAGTAGTTATCATTAGGGTAGTGATTTGACTGAGAGGCAGGGTACAAACTGGACTGGTCATCAGCCGCAGGTCACACACACAAAAAAAAAAAAAAAACATCTCACCAATGGAGAAAAGTTTTCAATGACTGGCATGCAAAATTTCAGAAAGTGGGAAGCACAAAGTGAACATGCACATTTTCAACAAGAGGCGAATGACTGCAAGGTGCTTCATTTTGGGGTCAACCCATTCTCCCTCTTAGAGTCTCCAAATGGTCCATAATGCTGCTGCTCACCTCTTTAAGAACCCAGCTTCATTTTTGTAGTTTCTATTTGGGCCCAATTTTTAACACATTGTTTCATCATGGCCCCTTGGAGTAAAGATCTGTTAGACCGAACTCAAAGTTAATTTCAGTGAGCTCCTTTGAGAAAAAAAATCTTCCAGAGACTTGAGATCATTAATCATTTTTTTAAGGTTGTGTTCCATAGACCATGTGAGAGTTTTTTTTAAGGTATGAATTGCAATAGTGGCAGAAAGTAGTAAATATTTTCAGCCAAGCAAGATTTCACATTCCCATGTGTAACTTTGATGGGAATAGTGGTGTAAAGCCCTTGATTTTTTCCGACAGATGAAATGGAGAATAACTGTGCACACTGCAAGACACAGGTCAAGTACCGTGGTTGCACTTGATGCATGCGGAGGAATTTGGTGCGCAGTCATGAGGGAAGTGGGCAAAGTTTAAATTTGAGCTTGAGGAAGTTGGGTGTGTTTATCCCTTATTCAGTAATAAAATACAAAAAAGATAAAAGAGCATTATTCATATCGTCATCACATAATCCCTGGCGGTGCCTCTCATCATATAATGGGCCCTCAGTCTTCTGCCGACTCGGACACAGAACCTATTATGTCATCACAAAGTGACAATTAGCAGACAAAAGAGGGGGTGAAAGTGAGGGCACCAAATACCTGTTCGCAAAGCCCGAAATTTCCCACCAGTAATTAAAGGCTTACATTTCCCCTGATGGACCATCAGACACTACAGAACAAACGCGGGGATGGTGCAACAAGAGGGGAAAAGAAGAGATTTGAAAAGAAAGAAAAGCCTTGGGGCTTCTAGTGATAATTAAGGGCTCGTCTCCGGAGATAAGAAAAAGACGACGTGAGGTGTTTGTGTTCTAGGCCCAATTTAGCTTTCTATTGACCACCTGAATATCTTTGAGTCCACTTAAAGACAGCCTCAACCTTTTAGTTGTGAATACACATAATTTTGTGAATACAATTAAGCATATACTGGGTATAACATACTTTCATGAAAATACCACCTTCCGGCAATTTTTTTTGGAATAAGAAATTGACAGATTCAGAACATATGTACCATCATGTTGCTATGCCCTAGTTTTTTTGTGTTTATATATACACAATACATATATATATATATATATATATATATATATATATATATATATATATATATATATATATATATATATATATATATATATATATATTTGGTTATGCTCCTTCCAGTGTTGTAGTTTTAGGTGAGTGTTGTTTTTTTTTTCAGAAATAAGAATTCAGCTAACTTGTGTTGCCAAGCTGTATGAAATCTGCCTTCACAAGCAACATTGCAGGTGTCTGTGCACTGTAAGTGAACAGACACATTAAGTTAATAGATGTTTGCAATAGCCAGTCAGATCACAAGTTGGCGACAGGCCAGCTAGAAGGCCTCACATTGAACGTGACATGTATGCATCCTGTGATTGGATGGGAGACAGTGTTATGCAGATCAACCAAACTATAAGGTGTAGCTTGGTTGATATGCATTAACGGTGTAGCCTACTCCTGAGCCAGGAAGTATGTGTTTTGGTGAGTGCAAGCATTTTATTTACTTTTTTCATTTTGAATATGGTTTGACCATTTTATTGCGTTCATATTGAATTACTGAATATCACGGATCAGGTGTAGAGATACGTTGTAATTGCTGATGCATGTTTATTGATGTTCAAATGCTTTGGAAAAGAGCCTGTGTTGTACATGATTAAGGTGATGCAACACCCAGGAATGCGTGTGTGCTTCTGAATGTTATTTCTCTACCCGTGGTGTCATGAATGATGGTATTATGAGGTGTATTTATTCGAGTCGGACTAAGTAGAACATCACTGAAAACCTAATGCTGCGTTCACACCAAAGGACGCGCATGGAGTGACTTGAGATGTCATGCGACACGAAATTCCAATCATTTGGCCTGTCGCAAGAAGTAAAAAAACAAACCGCCACTAGTAAGCAGCAATACACAAAATCGACTTGACTAGTTTGAACAAAATCATATGGATATATGGTCAACCTCTTATATTTGCTGTTGTCTTGCTTCTTCTATAATTACATAGAGCACAACGCAAGAAGCTGATTTGCAGCACGTGTTGTAAAATATGCTTAAAATTTACATCCAACACACATACACACATACCCTCCTCATCTCTGTGTTGGCACGTCTCCAAAGTAGAACTGCCTACAATTCTGCTGCCCGCCACTGGCACATGCAGTACCTGTCGTTAGCGTGCACCTTAGCGGGAGGCTGTCCAAGCCCTTGCAGTGCATGTTGTCATGGTAACTTGAGGGCAAGCTAAATAAATGAAAATCTGTCAGGCCGTTTTGAATGCCATAAAAAAAAAAAAAATTAAAAAAGCTCTTGCTGAGTTGTGCTTCTCTCGAGAGGTCAGCCACGACCGAAAATTAGCTGTTGAAAAATGAATTTTAAAAATCTGGAGTCAACTTGCGGATTGCTTTTTGATCCCTCCTATCATAACATAGCCGTTCCGTAGCCATGCATGTGTAATTATTGTACAAGATCACCATCACACTTTGAATCTCTATTGCAGGCGCACATGGAATCCTTGCCCACGCCTTTAAAGCAAAAATAAACATAACATAACCATTACCTGAAAATATTTCACCTACAAGTTCTTGTATTTAAAAAACAAATCTGTTTGATTTCATTGTTTTTGTGCATAAATTTAGCCCCTTGAAGGCAGTCATAGAAACAGAATGGTCTTGGTGAGAAATTTTCGACATTCCTGCCCAACTATTTTTTTGCCCCATTGCACATCATTGTTTAGTAAATCTGAGGCTTTACGTCAAGAAAATATATGGATTATTTTATGCAACACGCACCAGGGACTTGGGAGACGGCAACGTTTGAACAGCAATCCATCAATTTTTAATTACACAGATGGATGTATCGCCGTTTATTGAACACGCATGCAGACAGCGCTAAGATACTGTGGGCATATAACACTGCAAAGCATCATTCCATCCGGAGGCAGCTTCGAACATGAGGTAGTGCTCTTGTTCATGAGCGCATCGGTCCATTTGATGCGTGAAAATTACAAAATGCTTTAGAATCTCAGGGATAAACATCCCTTAAATATTGAACGCCCAAGTAATTTACCCAAGCATTACTAAGTGTTTCAGTACCATGACAGTTGGTGATCACGGCCAATAAAGGTGGCAAACACAGTGTTCATGGTCTGTATTTAAATAGAAGTACAGATAGTTGTTCAATGATGTCATTGAATTAAAAAAAATACAGCCAACACTATCCTGTTTATCATGGGGATTTTCTTTTCCAACCTCCTGCATGGTCGAATCCAAAAAGATACTTTTCTGTTTGCATGAATGTAAGTATGTACGTACGTATGTATGTCTCTCATTGTTTCTGTTTTCTCTGACTTTTGGCCATGTCAAAGTTTGTTAAAACCATGGCAAAAATGCTTTGTTTTATAATTATTAGAAAAAATTGTAGTTTATATCCTCTAAAAGTTCATGAAAGGTGGACTCCCCATCAGCTGTGCTTTTTTACACATTGTGTTGTAAGCCTAAAAGGTAGAATGAAGAAAACACGTTTTGTAAAAAAACAATTACAAGTATCTGTAGGCAGTTGAGATTTGCATCTTTCAAAAAAAGTCAATCTAATGTTTATCTCGAAACATGAGGTGCAGTATGATTCAAAAACAGATTATTTTAAAGTGGAACAATCTGGTTTGATTGAGTGATATGACGATTTGGTTGATATGGCTGAAAGTGATGCAAATAGTTTCACATCATTTTACAATATAAATGTACCTGTTGTTGGGAGAAATATTTGTCCTTTGTACCTTCTGTCACTGATAACCAGTTGTCATTTTACAGGTTTTATTGATCTGGTTAGGGGAAAAGTGAGTGAAGCAATACTTTGCTAGGTTAGCATCTAACACGAGTTTATACGTCACAGTTTGGCCTGAACCAATATTGCTTGACTGACATCACAGAACAAATTGCCTTCTCTTTTTGAAGTTAATATGTTGTACCATGTAGAGTGGTGGTAATGGCAAAAAAAGGGGACTTGGAGTAGCATAGAGGACCACCTCTTTTGGTGTCTTTAGTGTTTTGCTTCAGATCTAAGACTTTGTTGACTGTCACAGTATTTGTTCCCAGTCAAACACCCTTGCTGGTCTAGATGTGTTTTGAAGTTCCGAAGCAAAACACCACATCTTCTTGTGGCAGGCATCATCCCTTCTTGAAGTAGGGCCATGTTATGCTGTCAAGTGAGAAGTGACTTGTGGTGTTGTTGTTGTTGTTTTTTTTTTTTTCATACAGGCAAAAGTCAACTCCAAACAGGCGCAAGAGAGAGGGGATTTCAATAGAAGGCAATAAAAAGATAAATAACTCACTTTCACTGTCCATCCTGCTCTTTCCTACTGTGAAAGAAAATTCAACTTCAATTTTTTCAAGAAATATCTCATACAACTATTTTACTACAGTTATGATACCAATATTGCAGTTTAGAGTAATTACCGATAATAATCAACCCAGTAGTATTTTAGTACAAAATGTTGGGGGTGGGCAGCACAATGGCAGCCTCTTTAGCACATCTGCCACACATTGGGAAGGTTGTGGGTTGGCTCCAGCCCTTCTGTGTGCAGTTTGCATGCTCTCCCCATGCCTGTGTGGATTTTTGTTTTGTTTCCAAAAAACATGCGCGGTATGTGTGTTCGACAATGTCTTTGTGGTGTAATTGTGTCATTAATGGTTGTCAGTCTGTGTGTGCCCTGTGATTGTTTGGCAACAAGTTTAGGATGTATAACGCCTGCTGCTCAAACCATGACCCATGTGTGGATAAGCAGTTAAGACAATGGAGGGAAGGAAGGGATGGATGGATGGATGATGTTAGAAGAGATTGGCAAGTAATACTATTCAAACAAAGAACAATAGCCATCAACAATAGGTATGAAAATACATGACACTTTCACTCCAAACATTTGGATCACAAAAATTGAGCTCAAACATGACAATGTACTTCAAATTTCGAAGATCTCGGATGTTCGCCGAAAATATCACAATACTGTTTTATTATTATTATTATTGATTTTGGACCAATGTCTGCCCAATATGTAATGGTTGCAAAGTTTTTTTTTTTTTTTGTTATTATGCCCTTGATATTTAAGATTAATTGATGCTCCAGAAATATATGTTAAGTGATCAATATTAGATTTAAATTAATTGAAACAGAATCAAATTAAACTTGTGAATCAAAATTGAACTGATCCAGGAAATTACCATCGATGCCCACCTCTCAGCGGTACTTTCGCCTTCTTCCGTTCAGGCTGGTTGAGTTCCTGCTTAGTGACTTTGAGAAGACCAATGTGAATGGTTGCCTGTGTCTGTCTCACTACAACTCAGTGGTACGCAAACCAGAACATTGTTACCCTTTTTACCCAGAGTCTGTTGGGGTTGGCTTCAGTTTGCAGCATCCCTGAACAGGATAAGTGGTAGAAAGATGTACGTACAGGCACATGCATCCATACACAGAACCCCTGAGAGAAAGCCTCAAAATGTCACATACAGTAACAAGCTAGGCTGCTACAGCTCTTGCAAGCATATTTGCTTCTCAAGCTTGTGTGACAGAGCAAAAGAATCAATAAGTCAATGCCAGACAGATATATCATTTATTATGAGATATAAAAGCGAGAGATCCTGGGTGGAAACAGGAGATAAGTGCTTGCTATCTCCAACAGGTGTCGTGATCAGCTCTCAGTTACAGGGAGGGTGTCAATCATCCACATTACATGGATCTTTTCCACACACGCCCACACACACACATACACACACACGCACGCGCGCGCACACAGTTCAGCAAGGGATACTTTGTCACATCAATTCCTGCCAAAGCCTCTCATGGTGCATTTATATACGGACACAGTAGCCAACTTGTTATTTGTCAATTACGCCCTTATTTCAAAACCATTCAGGTTTAAGCATTCTGGATTAAGTGGAAAATAATTGTAGTGACTTCATCTTTTCAAAAATACCCTATCAATCAGAACATTAGGTACATGCCCAATTTTCTATAGTGCTTGTCCTCATTAAGGTCACCTGTGAGTTGGAGGCCATCCCAGATGACTTTGGCCGAGAGGAAAGCTAGACCCTGGAGTGTTTGCTAGCCAGTCACGTATGAGATACACCTCTTCAATCTTGATCACTCCAATACAGTAGTTTCACTGAAAATTCTGCCTTTAGAATGCTGATCATGCATAATTTTGCTGGCTTTGGGGTGGGTGCTAATCAGGTACAAGCTAACGACGACAGCAAGGGATTTGACAATTTTTCTTTTAAAGGCTAAAGCAGTGTGCATAACCTCAATCTCAGGTCAGCTCTGCGCACACATCATCTTTTAAATATGAAGCTTGTCTGCTTTAAATATCTCACTCTTAACACAGGCCACTGGTTTTAACAGAAATCATATAACAATGGCACTGCCGCAGGAGATAAGAGGGATTTAAAAGGCTCCGCCTCTTTCAACCCTGTAACTTGATAGCGTGCAAATTATTCACCTCATTGTTCCAGTCTCACCATCTGCTCACTTTAAACTGCCCGTGCATCACGGCGCTTCGGTCCCGGAGGCTAATGACCGAGTCATGTGAGCCATATGTAAAGAGGCCTTCAAATCTACGCCCGGATAATATTTGTACGTCCTCCAAAGCCTCCCAAGCGCTGCTGCTTTTCAGCCCCGCCAATCTAAACTGCAGCTGTAGTTACACAATGTTTATATAAGGCGTGGAGATAGAAGTGGCACTTTAAATATCTTGGCGCTTATTGCGCGTGTTCGCTGACTGGATTTCTCTGCAAATAGTGGATAGGCGTTGGTGGGAGTTGGGGGTATATTTTATGGAGGCAGCGGACATGATGTAATCATACTGCTGTGTTTATTATCCTTTTCGTGGCAGCCAAGGTGGGTCCCAGTTGGGGATTGGATGTTTTAAAAAATGGCAGCAACCACTTAAATTACTGGACTCCCAAGAATTCCGAATGGATTTGCTTGAATTGTTTTCAAATCGAATTGATCAAATCATGCTTGTAGCCACTTATTGTTGGTTCGATCCAGTGGCCTTGAGGAGCAGGGATGTCATCCATTGTTTGCCTGGGAACTTTGGGTACAAATCTAAGCAAAGACAGGGCGCGTCTGGAGCACAGTCGGACAAATTCAGAAACTGACTTGGAAAATCAGTCCAAAATATTGCATAATATGGTTTTAAACCATTCAGAGAAATTAGACGACATGATTGTGGGTGTATTAGTTAGACAAATCAAATCGAGTTTATTTGGATAGCCCTGAATCACAGAAGTCTCAAAGGGCTTCACAGGTTAAAAGAAGTCACATCGAGACTTCTTTTGCAAAAAAGGAGTCGTACAGTGACTTCTTTTCATCATGAGCAGCATCCCCAGATCAAAGCTCCCAGAAGGAGAAGGAAAAACTCAAAAACACCAATTTGGGGAAAATCAGAAACCTTCAGAAGGGACCACAGGTGGGAGGAGCCACCTTCCAGGCTCAACAGGTTGAAGTGGATGCTGCATGTACAAAATACAAACAAATACAACTACAGATAAACACATTGTGCCAAATTAGGGAGGAAACATTCAGTGCAAAAATGTCAGTCATTTAATTTGGTTGGTTGGATGGATGGCTGGTTGGTTGGTTGGTTGGTTGGCTGGCTGGTTGGTTGGTTGGCTAGTTGGTTGGCTGGTTGGTTGGTTAATCAATGAGCTGATAGGTCTGTGAATGGGTTGGTTGTTCATTTTGTTGGTTGGTAGGTAGTTCGGTCTGTAAATCAATGGAGGACCAGATTTTTTGGGGTCAAGTAGTTGTTCAGTGGTTTGACTGGTTAGTTACCTTGTTGACAAGTTGAAATAATCTCTCCAAGAGTTGATATTATGTTGGTTGTCGGTTCATTGCCCAAATCTTTTTGTTGGTCAATCTGCGGGATGTTTGTATGGCCGGTGTCATATGTTGACTAGTCAGTCGGTTGGTTGGTTGGTTGAACTATGTGTCAGTTGCTTAGTTTTAGTCATTCAGTTTGCAGCATTAGTCATAAAACACGAACAAAAAAGACAGTACTCATGATGGAAGAATAAATGATTTAATAATGACAATTTTTAACAAGTTGACTTTCTAACAGAAAGTATGAGTTTGTGTATTGGGTGTCTGAGGTCAAAGAGAATGAGCTACACTCAAACAAAGAGAAGTGGAAGATACTGCACTGGCTGAATATCAATAATGTATTGATGTGTAGCAGAGTGTTGCCTGTCGCTCCCTGAAGCAGAATGTGGCACAACAATAAAAATATAAAAAAATAAATTTTCCGCCGCAATAAAAGACACATCAGTAAAACTGCTTATAGATCTCACATGTCTATCGGGTGAATGGGCAACACTGGGGAACGGGCGCACTGAGATGTGTAATAGCCCTTTTTTTGGCCATCTATATTGTGTTCGTTCTCATCATCTATAGCTGGCACAAAAGAGAGCATTAAGACTTGTATGCGCGTCCAACCAGGAGCAGCGTGAGGCCCTTAACCATTTCCTGGCATTCCCGGGGCGCTCGGTGGAGACTTCCTTGGTGGGTCACGGCTGCCAGCAGCACGACACGTCTAATTTGCAAGTGATGTGTGGGATTAACTAACGGCTGATAAACAGAGAAGGGAAATGCGGCAGCTGTGGCACTTGCAGCTGCACAGCGTGCCGCTTATTTGCATGCTTGCCGCACAAATGAAGTGTTTGCAGAGAGTAAAGATGGGGCTCGCCGGAGCCTACGTATATGTACTGTACAGTATGTGTTGTGTCGCCGCTTGTAAAGTCCGACTGTGCTCAAACAGCCCGCTCTGAGAGGCTGTTGAACTTTGGAAATGTCAAACGGGGCTCCTCGCAGACATTATCCCCTCAGCATGCTCCATGCATACAGGTGCTAAAACCTTCCGCAAGTTAGGAGGACCAGATGTTAGGTTTTCTTGAAACATGGCCACTCCTGGGGACTTTTATACATCGCCCAGGTCAGATTTTAAAACGGTCATTTTCAAGTCATTTTCAAATTTGGCAATTTATTCAATTAGCCATAACACAATCCGTCTAAGTAATCAATATGTGTACATAAAGGGTGCAGTACCACAAAACAGAAAATGCCGCAAAATACCACAAAACACCTGCTTGCCTTCTTCTTCGTTTATTCATGACTTTTTTAGATATTTATATTGACCAATGCAATGGTTAAGGTGCACACATTAGAAAAAGCATCATGTCAATGAGCACTGAATACCCTAATTTTATGTAAAAGCTATCTATCTATCTATCTATCTATCTATCTATCTATCTATCTATCTATCTATCTATCTATCTATCTATCTATCTATCTATCTATCTATCTATCTATCTATCTATCTATCTATCTATCTATCCATTCAAATTTAGAAGTAAAAACTCATTTTACACAAAAATCCAATTCATCCAGAGCGAACATCAGAAAGGACACTCAGAAACCAGACTCTGAAAGAATCTAGAAAGACAGTTTGACATGACATCTTGAAAGCTTGACATTCTGACCATGTGACACTGAAAATCTACAGCTTCAAGACTGTCTAAAATGTCAACCATGGTTGGTGACAAACACATGACCATAGCAACTGATATCAAACCAAAAAGATGTTTAATTCTTTAGTTAGTTAGTTAGTTAGATAGATAGATAGATAGATAGATAGATAGATAGATAGATAGATAGATAGATAGATAGATAGATAGATAGATAGATAGATAGATAGATAGATAGATAGATAGATAGATAGATAGATAGATAGATAGATAGATAGATATTTTAAATTATCACACTTTTAAAATTGTGTATGTTTTTCTGTGGGAATGGAACAGATTGACGAAACTCACGTTAGTTAAACCCTTAAATGTCAGATTGTTTTGGATTCTGAACATAGTCACAGAACCAGTTGGTGTCTGTTATCGTTCTAATACAGATGCCCAAGTCCCCTACATACAAATGACACAAGAGGGCTGTTCTCTCTCAATAGTATTGTATTACGAATCACGTATCGTTCCACTTTTTGCTCACGTTTTAGGTTTGCCTTCCAACACAGTTTGTCTAAAACGTCATTGGCTGGCTTTTCAATCACATTCTATTTTTGGTCTTTCATGTCCAGCATTATATAATGTTATGTTTAATATTATTTGATGATACAGCGAATGTACACATATTGGGATTATGATATTTGAAGGTGCTTGTTATTCAAACATTAATATCTCAGAAGTAAGGTTAATGTCATATGCCAAGGCCCTTTCCCCATTCCTCCTCATAGTTTTTGGGAGATCTATTTTTCTATTTTTATGTAGTCCTGACAAATAAATGATAATGAAAGCATAACCTTGCTGGCAGAGGTAATGAACACCTCGTTGAGAGTGTCAATCAAATCTGAGCGTTATTATATTTGTGGAAGCAGAATCTATGATCGGATCCGATGAGATTGTGGAGGTGTAGCGACAGTGAAACAGCGCCTTCTACCTTACGCTTTGCCTCTTTCGTCATCTCAGTTCACATGCCTTGGAGCCAGCCACTGCAATGTCTCTCCTCCTCTTCCCCCGATCATGAATTATGAGCCTGCCTTATTCGTGTGTTGTTTACATGTATGCTCTCTACTTACAATGCATCTTGTGAGGAGAAAAAGAATATACTGACTTCACTGTTTATCAGCCTCTCACATGGATGCACTGTTCCATTGTGATACATTTACAGAAAAAAGGCATTATCTTTATGCTTATGGAGTAATATCACCGTCAAGAAGACATATGCATGTTTAACCAGTCGTGTACGTAGTTTAACCAGTCGTATCCGTAGTTTAACCATGTGTGTCTTGTACCTTGTGAGTAAGAGTCAAAAATGTGAATGAAAATGTTTCTTGTGAGTACAAGTCGCAGTTGCGTGGGCCTGAAATGTTTTTGTTTGAGTAAATTGTATGTATTTTAATATTTTCCTTGTGACTTTTGAACCAGAATTGTGTGTTTGGATTTTTATTTGCGATTACCAATAAAAACCTGCGAGTACAAAGTCTTTTCAATACAACGCTTCCTTGTGCGACTATGAAACTTCACTATACACGACTTTGCATCCGTGCACGAACGTGTGGATTTTGTCCTGCGTGTACGACTCTCTTTGCTCTGAGTTTGTGTCACAATATGCAAATTGAGATGATGTGACGCCAAGCTACCAGGAAAAGTAAGTCAAAGTCGATGGAAGACGCCATAAATGTCCAATTTATTTCCAATATAACTGAAGATTCCTTGTTAACAACATGAAAGTCCTTTTTTTTCAATTTATTTTAAGAACATTCAAAGTCAAACACACACAGTTTTGCTTCGAAGTCACGAGGAAAATCTTCAAAGCCATACAATTTAGAGTTGCACCCACAAGAAAAATGTTCATATGCACACAATTTAGACTCGTACTCACGAGATATAAACATTATGGATGCGAATGGTTAAACACGCATACATTTTTTTGACAGCAATCTCAATCCACACATATTAATCTCATTGTTCCATAACATTCTTGTCTGCAGACCAAAACAAAAATTTCACAAATGTCCACATACATGCACACTGTCTCTAGACGGGCCTCCGAGCGTCCCTCATAAGCAGAAGCAGCAGCTCTAAAGAAAATAAGGTTATCATCCCCTCACTTGCGATAGCCTCATTCCCTCCCTCTCTTCCGACGTGGATGCGCGGTCTCCGAGGGGGGCTTAAGGAAGCTGTTGAGTGCCCTCGTGTGTTCATTACAGTTTGCACGCTATCATTTAAGTGTGCTTCTGTGTGAGCTGTTCTCACTCAAGAATCTCTCACTCGGGCCTTGCCCTCCACAGTGTCACACTGGTAATGTAATGCAGCTTCTGGTGTGTTCAAGGCTGTCGTATACGCTAAATGGTCAAATGTACTGGGACATCATCCATTGCAGCTGGAATTATTATCGTTAATATGTACAGTTATGACTAATAGTTATAATTTGGGGATGGTTTGGTCAATTAAGTAAATTGTAGTATTGAAAGAAATAGTTGGATTAAATTTTCAAACTGTTTTGGTTTGTGTTTGCTTGTTTTTAATCCAGTACAGTACAAATTTAAAACACAGTTTCATTTCATTTCATTTCACTTTTATGTACAATGCTTACATTTTATCCTTAGTACAGTATTACCTTACAATAACTTAATATTTGTCCACAAGAAATAGTCAACATAAACAGACCAATTCTCAAAAAAAAATCTAAATAAATTCTGTGGACTAATATGTTAAACAAGTTTGATCAAGCTTGTATTCATAATACATTTAAGTGTCACTTTTTTATGTTGTTATCCTATGTTTAAGGGCAGTGTTAATGTTCAGAAAGCACAGCGGCTAACGATAATATTAATTTGACTGTTTAGGAATAAACCTTGAGGTTTTTTTTTTTTCTTTTTTTATGTACAGGTACTACATTTACTGTATTGTCTTGATCAATATGGCGGTACCTTGGTGTGGTACTTGGTGTAAAATGTTTGAAATTGAGGTTTTTAAGTAATTCAAGTTTAAGTTTTAAGTAATTCTGTAATGTAAACTGCCTAACAAGTGTAAAAATAAATTGATCGCTGTGAACTAGAAAAGATTCAATAATCCTGAATAGATACAGAGGTAAAATTCCAGTATAACAGTGGTACATGGTAATTCAGATCACATTTTGTTAAAATAAAAACTAAACTAAAATAAATAAAATATGGTAATATGGTTTTTTATTGCTACAGGTGAAAAAAGTCACCAATTGTTTTAAGTCAGGTGTGTCGAACGCACAGTTTTTGGGCCAAACACGGCCCGCAAGGAGGTTGAATCCGTCTTGCAAGATGATTTCGTGAAGCATTAGAAAATTAATAACACGTTGTGGTTTGGGCATTTCTCTTCAACAGGATCTTTGTGTTTCATTGTATATTTATTTAGAGTTCACTCGATTTGTTGTATACAAAATACGTGAACACATGGAAAAAGACCATTTCCATTCATTTCATGAAATTAAAGAAAATCTTATCTTGGGATGTATATGTTAGGGACAAAAAAAGTTATTTTATCTTGAGGCCAAAGCATCTATTCCATTTTCTATAGCCACTTATCTTTACTAGGATCACTGGCTCACTGGTGCCTATCCCAGCTGACTTTGGAGGACACCCTGAACTTGTTGAATTGAAGGCCACACAGGGACCAACAACCCTTCATGCACCCAATCGCACCTAAGGACAATTTATAGTGTTTAATCCATCTTGAGACAGTTTGATGTCAAGGAATTTTAATTGAATTTGGAAACTTCTTTTTGGTATTTGATGATGGTTAAGTTGAATTTTAGCCATTTTTTCCAGGTTTTGAGGTTCAATTTTTTCATACTTGTGTCACATTGTGTCACTGTATTTCATGAATGTTATATTGAATTACTTGAGGGGATGTCTAATTGGGCTGTTTATGCATTCTTCGTAGGAACGGCACTGAACTTGACATGCCGGGCGTTTTTTGGATATAGCGGCGACGTCATCCCACTCATCTACTGGATGAAAGGAGATAAATTCATCGAAGACTTGGATGAGGAGCGAGTGCAGGAAACCGAAATCAAGTAAGGAACACAACTGTAGTATTGATGCGACCCCTCAAGTTCAACTTGGGCCAAATTAAACCGAAATGACATTAACGTAGTCTTGTGTAGTTAGCGCACTAATGTGTCCATTTACCAAACAGTTAATTGCAAGCCAGAACGTTACCTGAAATTAAGTTAAATTAACAAACTCGAGCATCCCCTTGCTCAATAATTAATTCAAAGAGGTAGAAGTAACCAACATCGAGTTAAATTAGTAAGCTAATAATGTCTTTTTTCAGCAGGTTGGAGAAGGAACATTAACTAAGTCAAGCGAAGTAGGGAGCTGTAAAAAGTTTGGTTCATTTTCAGTGTTAACGTTGTGATGTTATGCAATCAGTAATAGGGACGAGAAATTTTGTGGCGGTCTCATTTCACAAGATACTCTAGTATGAGATCTCGGTCCATCCCTGGTGATAACTAAATAGTTCCTTATTGCATATTTCATTTTCAGTGAAATTGTAGCATCCCAGCTTTTAATTTTCTTATGAATATTTTAATGAATAGGATCGTTAACGGACATGATGTTCAATTAGCCAATTAAAATGTTGCACTTCCAAAAAAATTAAGTTGAAGAAAAAAATAAGCTGACTCTCGGAAAAAAAGCAACAGTCATTTAAAAAAGTAATCTTAACACAAATATTGACCAGAAAATCTAATTAAGCAATAGGCGTTTAACCAACATTGTTAAAGTAGCAAAACCGCATGACATTTTTACAAACCGACATCAAGCTAATATCGCAAACTAAAAATGATGAACGTTCACATCTAGTTACAAAGTGGTTAGGAATGACCAAATAATGGAGCTGATCGACTGACATGAAGTTAAATTACCAAACCAGTATCTATTTACTGTATCTGTTAATACATTTGGAGAAGATGGCCATTAGTTAGTCATATATTTTTAACCAGTGTAAAAGGTTAGCATATGTATATTCAAAAGGAGAAAAGTTGACCTCAGACGTGTTTTTCTAATGACGACCGTCATGCTTTAATGTTTGTGTAGTTTTGCTGTTAAAGTTACCGAGGGTGTGTTTGTATGGAATATTACGTATGTATGTTTTCAAATCAGTTTCCATTTTCCCGGTATTGTTGGTCATACACATGCAAGGCTGTTGTCCCTAAGCTAAGTGTTCTTATAGGCTGCAGTACTGCCACCAGGAGGAATGGCATGCATTCTGTGTAAAATTAATTTGCATGTTTCAGCCTATTGACTCCAAATTACTAAAACCCACAATTTTCCAGTGATGCATTTGCCTCATTCCGAGCAGCTGCTGGTCTGCATTTATTTTCCTGTAATGTCGCCTCGACTCGTTATTCATGAGTTAAAATGAGGAAAATTGCGTACATGTTGCCTCAGTGGTATGGCATATTAGCATACTGATGTCGGTTGCTGCACCGCAACATTGATTATGTGTTGCAACCTTAACTGCAATCACCAACAAGCGTTGTCACAAGTCCAATACACTGAAAGTAACTACTGTAAGTGAATGTAGAAATGTGACACCACTGCTATTTCAACAGCGTTTTCAGCTGGATCAGTGCAGCTCAACTTTAGTAAACATGACATTTGGTGCCCCAAGTGTCTTAATGTGAAAAGTGACCAACTTTTTCCGGAAAAAAATACTCATCAGTGAACAAAACACAGGAAGTGTGGCAAATTTTGCACGAGTAAAGTGTTTTTTCCGGCTTGCATGTGTTTAAAGATTCACGGAAGTATGTATATGTGGGTTTTTGTCTTTTGTTTTTTCTTTTGTTTTTTTCTGAATATGCATCCACCCAAAAAGAGGTGAGAGGCTATGTCATAATATAAAATAGAGAAGGATTGTTTTGAGGTTTTGCCTTCATTAGTGGTGCTTTTCTTCAAATGTGTTAAATGTTTTTTTTTTTTTAACAATATGTGAATATTGGAATATCTATATTAATATTTGCTCATTGTGTCACTGCTAGATCCGTATATTTAACCTGTACAAATTAATAGTAACATTTACATGTTACTTGTAATTTGAGTTTGCAAATTTAAAATGTCCGTGTTACATGTAATTTACGAAGACATTTTGAATGTACAAAAAATGCAAAGAAACTGACTTTCCTTCAAGCACCTTAACCTTTAAAATAGTTTTATTTGAAGCTGTCTGAGATATTTTGACATTGAGCTACTGTTTGTAGCTAACTGTCATGGTCTGTAGGATTTTGAGTGGTGGGTTTATTTTGAGGGGTGTTCTTTCGTTTGCATAGCTTCTGTTAAGCTCGCGTCACCCTGCGTTAGCTTTGATTTGGTCCACCTGTCTGTGTTTACCTGCCTCTCGTGTGTCCACCAATCCGCTTCCCCTGTTTATTGTTTCCTCCCCACCTGTTGCACATCGGTCATTAGGTCATGTGTGTATTTAAGCAGAGTTTTTGTTACAGCTAGTGTCGGATCATTGTCTTATAGCACGCACACTCACGTCTCATCCCCCTTGCCAGCCTGCCCGTTAGTGGTTTTTTCTGTTCCGCCAGCCTGCTTATGTTTTTGCCATTCTATTTTTTCCGTTTTTGTTCCTGCCTGCCCTTCGAAAAATAAATATGGATCATTACATGCATTCCCCGTATCGGAGCCTCCCTGCATTTGGTCCACCACTCCCGTTATCACACCTGCTATCCTCTCTGCCACGCCATGACAGCTAACCCTAAATATCAGTTCCGGCATGCTGGAGCCTATCCCAGCCATCTTCGAGGAGTAAGCGGAGAACACCTTAATCTGGTTGCAGGGCACACAAAGACGAACAACCCATAGGTGTCGAACTCCAGTCCTCGAGGGCCGGCATCCTGCATGTTTTCCAGTTTTCTTTCCCCAACACACCTGATTCAAATGATTAGCTCATTAGCAAGCTCGGCAAGAGCTTTAAAATGATCCCAATCATTTGAATCAGGTATTTTTGAGGGAAAAGGTTTGAAAACATGTAGGATACCGGCCCTCGAGGACTGGAGTTCGACACCTGTGTCTTACACAATCACACCCGAGGACAACCTAGAGTAGTGGTGCCAAACTCATTTGAGCTCCCGGGCCGCATGGGGGAAAATTTATTCCCAAGTGGGACGGACCAATAAAATCATGGTATATATTTACATTACTTTTAAGCAACAACCTCAAAAGTATTATTCTAATTTTAAAACAGTCCAAAATAAAACAAGTACAAACTTGTTCAGTATTCAAAAAATATTAAAATTACTATTACTATTACTCTTACTATTACTATTAATCATGAAATCTATCAAGTTTTTCATTTATTAAAAAATTCAGCTCCCATTTATATTTTACAAAATAGTTTCAGGGGCTGGATTAAACCCATTTGCAATTCAGAATATGCCCACGGACCGTATGCTTGACACCCCTGATTAAGCGTGTACAATAGACCTACAACGCACATTTTTGGAATGTGAAATGAAACCAAAGTGCCTGCAGAAAAGCCACGCAGGCACGGGGAGAACATACAAACTCCACAAAAGAAAACCAAAGCCCGGAAAAAACCCACTACAGCTGCCACCATGCAACCCAAATTAATCAAATTAAAAGAACTAATTGTTAACGTTTTTTATTAATTGGTTGTGTCGTTAACTTTAGGTTGTTCACTTAAAATGACGTTTTTACAATCAAACAAGCTTTAATAAAGCAGGCGATTGCCCAATTTCTTCTGGGGAAAGCACGGCGGCAGTGTTGTCGTCTTGTTAGTGTTTTCCTTTCAGTCCTTTTACTTTTTGCCTTGCTCCGGCGCTATGCAGGACGCAGTAAGTGTTGTTTAATGCGCTGTTAAAAAAGGACATTCGCAACGCAGCTCGAAAAAAAGCTCCACTTTCGAGCCTACCACTCTTAAAACGTCCAAAATGAGCTCAATTCCAATGCGTCTTCCTCACGCGTGATAGAACACATTTTAAAACAAGTCCATTTGGCGCTTTGCGTGCATGTTTGCCATTAAGGCTGTTTTGGAGCGGTTGCAGCTCTGGGGGAGACAGGCGCTGTCAGATGGTTAACAACTACCATTTTTCACACCGCCGCCACTTGTGCTATCTCTCTCCGCGCACCCACCTCCAGCAGCACACAGATGGGCGAGAGAGGCTGAGAGATTGTACAGAGGGCGAGGGTATCCGAGACGCATCTGGGATGTGTTTGTGCGGCAGTGTGAATATGCGAGGGAAATAAATCTCCTTTTAAGCAACGCGCCCTCACTCAAGGATTTCCCCCAAATGCGCAGTAATATTCCTCACGGTGGATCAATAAAGTCTTTGATCAATCGCCCTGCGTTACCCATGCTGCTACCGTAGGCTTTTTCCCATCCAGCCAAGGCCATGAGTTTACTTCCATAAAGTCATCCGGCGATATGGAGGGTGCACTTAAGAGAAGGGATGGGAGCATCTTCACGTGAACGAATCTGCACTCATCCTACAGCTAACTTCACGATGGCACCCACGCACACTTCTGCCTTCATTACAAATGCATGGAACCTGCGCTTCTTTTCTGCCATTCATATACACCCGACTCTCTAACTTATTGATCCAGCCCAGCTCATTTCGGTGGCAAGCCCATGAATTCTCATTTGCGCGAGACCAAGACAGGGCCACCGTCGCTGTCATAGCGCGGATGAATGGACATTAGCATATCGCGCAGAGGATTAATAAATTAGCTAAACAGAATCCGACGCCGCATTTTTGAGAAGGTAATCAATATGCCGCTGACCCAATTCGGATGGAGTTTTGCGGGCATATTTCGTGGGCGCAATAATAAATGGAACGAGTCTGAAATTAATCACTTAAGCAGCAAGCATAGACTTCACTAATGAGGAAGTAACAGAACGCTAATGCGCCCGCAGCAGCCACTGAATCAATGCACTCATTTGTACCTCTCCATGAACTGCACTTCACACACTTTTTCTAAACATTTATATGCAATTACAAGTCTGATGGACTGACTTTAGGCCGACTTTATATTTGGTACACCGGCACCATATAAAGTAAAACACAAAGTCTACTTTCAAAGGCTTTACATCCTCTGAGTGACACTGAGAGAAATGGTTATTCAACAATATATTATCCAGTTGCAGTTTTTAGTAATACATAACGAGTTATTTACGATTTTCTTCCAGTATTTTGCTCCTCTGGCAAACAATCGTAACTCCACTGAATAGTACAGTACATGTATTCCCTGCTAAAGAAAATGAGGGATGAAGAAGAATGAACAAAACATTCTGGTAAATACCTTATCCTGTCATAACATTACAGCGGTTGTACAGTTTATCCAGATCCACACCAACTAACAAAAGCTAACAGAAAAATTTGATCAATATTATGAATTATGCCAATGAGTGAAAACATAGTTAATTAGTTACTGCACTGACGAGCTTCTAGTAGGTAGGCTAGCCAATTGCTAACCTTAGATATTAAAAATAAATAATAAAACGAATAAATAAATACTCCAAAACAAAATTTTTTCAAAATCATTTTAAGATTTTATGGTCATGGAATTTCATATGTTTTTTTTGTTTTTAATTAGCGAATATGAGCATTGACTTGCAAGTTTAGCTTTGAAACAATCTAATTGAAACAATCTATGGTTTCGCTCTTTGCCATCGAGAAATAGTAAACCAGATGCAAACTTTTACTTTGAAATGTAAAACCAGGCTTTGCATACCACAATTGAGCTTGCATAAGCATGACAGTGTGATGGAACTACACTACGCACACTCGTGGCAGGTGTAATGCAACGATGTTTCTTGTTGGATTTAACAAACACAGAATGCAAAAACACATGCTCCTTCAAACCAGCCTTACATGACCAGCATACACCTCTCTGGTGACGATTAGTACAACTTCTGGATGTGCTATGCAACTTTTTTTAAATATTGTATAAATGTGGCATAATTTTTTCCTCGTGAATCTCTATGAAATTCAATTTTCATGAAACCTTCATAACCTAGGAAGTAGGAACCTCCTCAGAATTCACTGAGTCACGCTTCATTGTTGAGCTCTAAAAATGTTCACCTTACGCAAGATGGGTGCGTCAGACCTGAACAGAAAAATGGGCCTTTTGTACTTCGAAAGTGCGCAATGGGAAAAAACGGCCCTAGATTCACAGGTGGTCCAAACAAAATCGGTTTGTCTCCATTGCAGTTCACCTGTATCTCACCATCGCTCTCTCAACTTTGCCACTCGCCTCCATTAGAGATGCAGGTTGCCGTCTTATGATAGTGAGCAAATGAGCAGTGCCTCCCGGTGAATCAGGAGTGTTCAAAGTACTCCTGAATCCCTTGAGGAGAGGCTGGGGACATGAATTATTCCTCCTTTTCTACAACAAACCGGACGTACAAATATCACGAGTCGGTGACACACTTTTCAATTACTGGTGCCAAACCGGCACAGCTCGCCTTGTGCGCATTTTATCGGCTCGAAGGCTACAGAGCAAGCGAGAGCGAGTTGAGGGCTGCTGGAGTCATTATCCTCACCTACACACTCACATACTTGCATAAACACACACACGCGCGCACACAAGGTTTGTTCTATTGTAGCGGGGACATTTCATTAACATATCGCATTTCCTAGTCCCTAACCCTCGTCTTAACCATCACAACAATTTTCCTAACCAATTCAAACCTATACTCTCAACGTAAGTCTTGATGTAAGTCTTGACCCTCAAAAGAAAATCGAAAAAAAGGTCTAAACTTGGTGGAGTCCACCAAATTGGTCCCAAGTGTATGAGATCCTCACAAAGACAGAAAAACCTGGGATTTGGTCCCCATCATGGCGCAAAAACTAAGGGCACGCGCAGAGACACACAGCCTTCTTTTCAGCCTCTTTAACACATCTAGCCAATGACGCATGGCCGCCTCACTCAGCTCAGCCGCCGCTCGCACACAAACACGCGGGCTGCCTTCCTCCTTTGCACTTTGCCTTTGTGCAGAGGGTGCTTTCAAAGTGAGCTACGTAAGTAGAAGTGTTTTTGCTAGAGGGGAGGAGTCCATGATATCCCTATTCTCCCCTCCATCAGGCTCAACCAGCCCGGCCGGGGACGCTCATTTACTTTATGGAATATTACAACCTCTCCGCTCGTCGTTACCATGGCAGCCGCTATAAAAAGATTTTCTTCTCATCGCCATTATTTGATTCCCTCCCTCCTTCCGTTGCGCGTGGTCTTGAAGAAGAACCCTTATTGATTTTCATATTTCATATGTTTTGAGTGCAGGCTAAGAAATTAACATATTGTGACGTGTCAGTGAGGGGGCTATTACATCGGGGGGGGGGGGGGGGGGGGGGGTTTGGATGCACATGTACCTTTCAAAATGTAAAATATATCAATGAAATTAACATTTTACAAATTGGCTGGCCCCCAGATAATGTTCTGTTTCATTTTTTTTTTGTCTTGTTTTGTCAGACATAAACAGGCAAAAATAACAGGACCAAAGCGTATTATTAATTTTCCCCAAAGCACTTTTGTTATGAATAGGATAAAGGGATGCTAGAATTAAGAATAAAAAAAATATTCATTATTCATGTGCATTTCTGAGGCGAGAACTGGTGTGCGTATTGCGGTGTATGATTGCATGGAGATGCCATGCTACGTGCTACGTGCACTATGTGAAGCTAAAATTGCTAGCGCCGATTAGCATATCTACTTGTATGGCTCATTGGCCTATTATTCAGCTCACCAAAAACTTTTTTTAAACCTAGATTGCAGGAGTTTGGCTGCCTAAAAATCAGATCTTAGGGTAAAACATTTTGGGCATCCATGAGTTAATACAGCTGCTCCACAGTTCTGAGGTTCAAACCTTGACTAATGTCTGTGTTATGATCAATCCGGGTCAGTTCAAAGTCATCTAGGAGAGACTCCTCCTTTTTTTGCCCAGAGGAGGCAAAAGGCACCATTTCAGTGAAATGGTCCATGAAGAGCGCTTTCCTTTTATCCCCAAAAACTCCTTTATCATTCAATGGCGGTGAAAACAGTAAGATGCAAAGAAATGTGTAATTTGGTTATCCTCGTATCATATTTAGAGGGGGCCTTTGTTAACAACAGTTCCGACATACAAAGTTTCAAGGTTATAACCGATATGCGGCACGTACTAAAAGAAGGCATGCTCATATTGTTTTACTGCATATTTCCCATATGGCAAAAACCGGTTGGAAATGCACTGAAATGACCCGTCAGTTCAAAAAGCGTCTGAATTTGGTTGAAAATTTAAAGTTGAATTGTTAGTTTTCAAGTAGTTAAAAAGAAGTCCTTAAAAAGATATTATTTCATGTCTAAATCTGGTTGAAAAGTGAAAGTCTGTTTTTATTGATCTGTTACAAATGAATTCTGGAATTTTTGCTCCAGTAGACACTAAAAGATGTTGCCTAAGTAATCAACCAGATAATTTCATTCAAGCCAACCAGAACTCAATTCTTTTTCTTCTGTGGTCAACGACACTTGGATGAACCACTGGGCTATACCTTGTTGTAGGAAGCAGGTCTTAGATGCTGGCTGGCAAGGTATATAAAGCATGAAGCCAGAAGATTCCTTTTCGTTTAACTCAAATGAAATCTTTAATATATTGGGAAGTCAATTTGGACCTCAGTGGATGAGCTTAACACAGCACAAATTTCAATGATTATTTTTGGGTGACATTTTGACCACATTTGATAGGATAAGCACCACTTTTAAGAATTATTTTTGGACTAAATTTGGACGATTCAATGGATGATTTTCAATGACTGTGTTCGGACTAGCAGCTTGGTGGGGCAGTGGTTAGCACGTCTGCCTCACAGCTCAGGGACCTGAGTTCAAAACCACTTTGCTCTGGCCTTCCAGTGTGGAGTTTGCATGTTCTCCCCGAGCCTGCGCAAGTCCTCACCGCGCGCTCTGGCTTCCTCCCACACTCCAAAAACATGCACGGCAGGTGTATTGGACTTAATAAATTTTCCTTAGGTGGGGTCGGTGCGTGAATGGTTGTTTGTCTCTGTATGCTCTGTAATCCGCCTATTCCCAGAAGTCACCTGGGATAGGCACCAGCAAGCCTGCAACCCTACATAAGCATCTCTAGAAAATGAATGGACAGATGTTTGGACTATATTTGGACCACATTGGATGGATTAAACCTAGCCCTGTTACCAATTTTTATTTGTGGACTATATTGGATAGGATATGCACAACACAGTTTTCAATGACAATTTCTGGACTAAATCAAGTTTAAGATGGACGGACCCCATTTAGTTCTGTTCTTGTACAGACAATTGCATCAAAAAAAAATATTGCAAGAGGTGTTCGTGTCAGGTGTTATGGTTTGAAACTACTTCCAAAATTCAGTCTGGTGGATTAGGGTTCCACTGTGTATTTCTGGCCTACAAGTAAATGTATACAGGCTGCATACAAATGCACATATTTTCTGATTTTTTTATTTGCCTAAAATGTTGAAGATTATCATTGTGTTTCCCCTTCCCTCTTTGTTGGTTGAACACTTAAAACAACATCACATCTCTGTGAAATTATTGACGTATGTGGTTGTAATATGGCGAAAAAGGCAAGACATTGTATTTGTACTGTGCATACTGTTTGTGTTTATCACTTTCCTATTTGCTCGCACCAAACAACATTGCAAATAAACTATCACAGGTATTTAAAAACTGTCCTCTCCTCTGACAGGATCATCAAAGAGCACCTGGGCGAGCAGGAAGTCGCCATTTCCCTTACCATCGACTCACTGGAGGAGGAGGATCTGGGAAATTATTCTTGTTATGTGGAGAACGGCAACGGCCGTCGCCAGGCTACCATCCAGCTCTTCAGGAAGGGTGAGGGCGCAACATTTATAATGAATGTTCACCCACTGACATGCACTTTTTGAATCTCGTTAGCGACTTCATGTCAAGGTTGAAAAATGCTTTTGTTGCTCTTTGTTTGAGAGAAGTGGAAGATCCCTTTCCAACTCTCTATTAAAGTCACCCAATGAATTTTTTATGAAAAGTTAGGCTCCACTAAAATGTCAAATGGAATTATGCAGTTTTTTTTTTTTTTTTTTTTTTTGTATTTCTCTTGAATAATCAATATTTTTGGAGCTCCAGTAGTTTGACCACCAAAAACATGATTTAAATAGCGTTTTTTTTTTTTTTCTGTATGTTTGTTTTATTTTTTCTTGCAGATTTTTGGAACTTTTTGGGTCGCATTTTGTGGTTTCTGTCTACTTTTGTAATATAATGATTTTCTTCGCCGCACTACACAACTTATTCTTGTTCTTCCATAATTTTCAAAATGTTGTCCTATTAGCATCCGTAGTTTTTTTCAATGTTTTTCCTCATTTTACTATTTTAGTATTTTAGTGATAGTATTGCAACTTTATTCACATACTGTTACAATTGTTCTTGTAAACTTTGACTCCTTTCCTTTAGTTTTGTGAATTTTGTCTTTATACTTTGTCACTTTTTTTAACCACAATATATACTATTTATCCCTACCCATCTTAACCTCGCATGCTGATGAATAATGAGGTTTGTGGAATATGAATTAAACAGCAAAATCCACAGTTATTATCCATCTCGGGGGTGGCCGTCTTGCCACCTGCTGTCGACTGAAAATGACATAACAGTTGCTCAGGGCTCACCAATCACGGCTTACCCTTTTCCTGGGTTTAGTCATATGACAATTGAAAGCTGAGGGGTGATTGGTTGTTGCCTGAGCAACTGTGTTGTCATTTTCAGTTGCCAACAATTAGCAAAATGGCCATCCCTTGAGATGGATAAAAGTAGGTGGATTTTGCTACTTAATACCACCATATTAATCATAATACTGAGTTTAGACAAGAGGTGTTGCATAGCGCATTGTATTGTAAATTAAAAACTTGACTTCCCCTTTAAACTCAACCAAAGGAATTAGCACCTGCGCTGTCTTTTCACGTTGAAACAAATTTCTTAAATGGAGGATCACTTGACAGGGCCAATATATTATCACATCATTAAACATCTTCAAGTGTAGCGTCATATAAAGTCACCATAATAAACATATTCTTAAACAAATATATCCATGGCACTCTTATTTCAAACTTTGCCAAGGTGACATTTTTTATATTGCTTTAAAATCACTTGATAGTGGTGCTTTTCCATTTGGGGTCCCAAAAAAACAAGTTTTAATAGTTAAGCAATCTTCTCTTGGCTCCCTGCTGTTATCAAAGTCTCTGTGAGAGATTTTTGAAGACACAGCAATTCTGTTTGAGTTGGTCACTGCACATCAACAGCTGACGAATGCATATGTGCAGCAACAGCAGTCAGTAAAAGAGAAGATGTCCTTAGAACGATTGGAAGAAAGTCCGACATGCGCTCCCATTCTCTCACTTTACTTGCTCGTTTTACATTCTGATGTTTATTTCATGCTCTCACAACTCTCCCTTGATGCAACATTGCAAAAGTTGCCAACTGTCTCATGCACATATCTGCCTCCTCAAATCATCCTTTTGCACATCTTGGAAAGCAAGTTTGGCTGCTGATGTAGTGGAATCGCCAAGGTCTAAACAAAGTCCATTCCATGATGAGGAACGTGCTTGTTTTTTTTGTTTTTTTTTTGTTTTGTTTTTTTACCAGACCATGAAAGAAGTGCAAATACTCTGGTCTTTTATTCATCACAGCCAATGTAAAATTTAACTAGTGCTGTCAAGAGACTTTAAAAAATGAGAGCTGAGTTGATTTTGATCTGTTATTAATTGATCTAATTAATTTCTTTATAATCTTACCTTAAAACGTTCCGAGAAAACCCTCAACTAATTATTGTAATTCAGACACATTGAAGCAACGTGTCAGCTCAAATGATTGATATATACATCATTCATCTTTTGCTGTGTATTTGAGAACAGTCCCAAGAGTTTTTTTTTTTTTTTTGTCAGTCACCAAATAATTAGAAATTAGGATTAAAATAAAACATGGTCCATCCTGTTTGTCGCAGACATGCTCAAATGAGGGTTTCTCTATCTTAATTTGTTGCTATCGTTAGATGTGGTCACATTCACAACTGAGTGCTTTGCATTGATGTAGTAGGCTGAACTTGAGCTGCTCTTAAAATGCCATTCCATTCACAACAGGAGTCTATATGGTTATGCCAAACACAATGACAGCCCATCAGTTTCAAGATGCCCCAGAAGACGGAAATCATAAATTAGGGATTAAAATTTAAAAAAATAATGATAATGCTTTGACTCTGATTATGAAATAAATTTTAAAGTTACAATGGTGGAAGCTATAATTTGAGACACCTTTCTTGGCTCATAGAAAAAAGATTATATTTTACCAAAAACATTAAAATGGCTTATCAGTGTATTACCATGAGTCCACAATATAACATCTTATTTTGCAAAAAACAAAACAAAACAACAACAACAGATGTTAAAATTAATGCTGGGCAATGAATCAAATTAATTAAGTCAATTTGTCATTTAAAAAAGTGAGGTTTTGAAACCAAGCTATATTGTAAAATGAAGCTTTTGTGGCAAAATGCTGGATAGGTGGTTGACAAGATGTGTCTACAGTAGTTAATACCTAACTTTATAGGATATAAATGTTATATTTACATTCAAAATGATTTACATTCAGCATATATTATTGTCTGTTCAGGAATAAATTTTGAATAAATCACATTTAAACGTTTAATTAATTATTTGTTGGTTCTCTGTACTTTTCAGTACAGATTCATTTAGAATGACTGAATCAAATCAAGTCAATTCAAAGTGTTTATTGTTCTGTGCACAGTTCTTTCTTACTTTGCTGTCCACACGAATTTTGTGAAATAATCAAGATTCCGTATTTGCCATATTTGCTCGGCCCTAGTTGAAATATGTTAAAAAAATTAAATGAGGAAAAATGCTGCAATCGTATGAGAATTACTTTGGATGCTGTGAGGAAAACTTAATAGATTCTCTTGAAGAAAGGTTTTAATAAATCAACAACATACTCAACTGCTGTAGTCAATATGCCTTCAGTCACGCTGGCCATCAGAAATCAAAGCTCCTAAAAGTATCCTAAAGTTGTACTCAATTTCTATTCGGAAGCATGTGCCAGTTTCAAAGAATTATACAACTTCAGCGTCATGTGACTTCACAGCGACTTTTAAAAAATTGATCATTTTATTGCCCTAGCACGACATCTAAAATAAATGTAGTCTTGTAGTGGACCTTAATATTTGCTAATACAACGCGAGCATACGGTTCCAATGGCAGCCGTTCGGGGCCTCCCTGACAGAGATTTAAAGCGGAGCAGTTCTTTAGCGGAGGGGAGCAGGTAAATGCTGCTTTAATTCACAACATAAGTCATCCCTCCCCATGCTAAGCCACTGGGGAGATTGGGAGGAGATAATAGAGAAGAGAAATGAGCAGAGAAATTCAGCAAGGGAGCGGGGGGAGTGCAGTGGGGTGGGGGGGGGG
Source organism: Hippichthys cyanospilos (assembly GCF_059441005.1). NCBI lineage: Eukaryota > Metazoa > Chordata > Actinopteri > Syngnathiformes > Syngnathidae > Hippichthys > Hippichthys cyanospilos. Next base: position 21,132,250 of record NC_142373.1, on the reverse strand, counting down.
GGGTGGGGGGTTCATTATAAGCCGCAAAGACAGAAGGGACGTTGGTGCGATGAGTAAAGCGAGCCGTCTCGTTTTGAAAATGCCCAACGTTTTCATGAGTCTCTGCGTGGAAGGCAGCCAAAGTGCAGTGCTGTTTCATTGCTGCGCTACTCCAACCAAATGAATCCACTTTCTGCTCATCTCCTTCTATTTGTCTTCCTCCCCCGTGAACCGTCATCCCTCCCAAACCTATGAGCCTCTTGTGTCTCCCCGCCGATGATGGATGCCGCCTCGCTGAGAGCTTAGTTTCCCCCGATACTGATGATAGTTCAGTCCCGGGAGTGTATATGTAACCAAGTGGATGACTGTCAACTTAGTTGCATATTAGTAAGCTGGGCTCCTTATTATTGAGGCCCGCATCAGAAGAGACACAAAGAAGCAGATAATGTACAAAAAGAAAACGCTAACTTTTGCTTTAGAATTCTAAAAGTGGATGTCTACAAAGCAATGGATTGTGAGTGCTATTTGATCGGCTACCCGATTCGACTGGTGAATGACAGCCCTTCGAGCGTTGGCCAAAAATGATCTGTGGCGCTTAGTGACACCGGGAATAACGAAAGTGACTGTACCTATAGACATTGAATACAAAGTATCAAATCAGGAAAAAGTTTAATCACAAAAAGAGCACGTAACACGTGACTGGGAGTAGGATACAAAAGAAACGAAACACGACAAGGGCCTAATGGAGGACAAAATGCGACAGTGACAGCGTCAATGCATACAGAACACGTGTCAAAAAAACAACTAGAGGGGCGGAACCAACAAGGTTCTCACCCCAACAAGGTGACGAAGTCTGAACCAAACAGGACAAAAGTAACAAAGCAATCAGAGGAATCAACAAAATAGCAACAAGAGAGACGCGGAAAAAACACACAGAGTCCAAAATGACAACTAAGGGGAACAACAAGGAGAGTAACAAAATAAACAACTCGATAATAACCTGGAAAAACTCAACGTACGGATAATCTGACGTAAATCCAGAGAGTAATTTGATGTCGTTGCCCTGCCCCGGCTGCGCTTTAATAGGAAGTGATGAACATTATGAACAGGTGCGCAGCTGGTGGTTTTGTCCCTCGCACAAGGACCGGCCCATCATGCAATAAGAAAGAGCCCCACCAGGGGGAGACAGAACAGATTACCGCATGATCAAACAATAGGTCAAATTAGATTCACTTTTTAATATAGCTGACAAAGTTAAAACGATAAAACTCTGAAACCCCTACCACTCAGGGACTACTATTTAATGTTCAAGTGATATCATTGACACACTGTTCTCAAAAATGTTATTTTACCACAATGCGGAGAGCTTTTTTTTTTTTTCCATTGTAAAGGATCACCAAACTATCTGACCTAAATGATCCCGCGTTTTCGATGGGGTGCTGGTCCTTGCTCGGGTGGTCATAGTCATTCAGCCCACGGCCAAGTATCATTATAGAAAATACTGAACTCCTGCTTCCCCCTGAGTTTAAGAAACTGAGTTTGAGCCAAGCCCTTGTGAAAAAAATACCTGAGCCCATAAGAAGAAAAATAACCCTGCATCACAGCTAGACACTGAACAATACTTAGGTAACTTGATGTGGCTGTCTCCGATCTGTCTACATTGGAATGCATTTCCACCACGAGTATTTCTGGCCTCTAAAAAAACGTTTTAATTGACTCGAGGTGACATCAAAGAATAACATTGTCTAATGAAGCACCTCAACTCACTTCATCATAGTTCCTGAGAATCAACTGTTATACGACGGCAACAAAATAATCCCTTTTTTTTCACTGGGTGAATAGAATTCTTGACAGTTTTTTTCCTAGCAAATAACTGATAGCTTCTTATAATAAATGTACGTGATCAGGGATGACTTTACAAACCAAACCATTCCATGAAAAACTTAACTGACCTTAGGGGGTAGCATGGCTCAATGGTAGAGTGGTTGTTTCCCAATTTAGAGATTGTATTTAAATCCCACGCCCATTGTGACCATGTTAAAGTGACCCCGAGCAACCTACTGAACAGTTGCTCCTGGTACTGTGTCATCAGTAAGTGAGAAATCAGTGTAAAGCGCTTTGAGTACCTAAAATAGAAAAGTGCTTTTAAGTGGATGCCCAAACTCCACCTTTCTGCCAAATGCCTTTTTTTTTTTTTTTTTGTCCTGCGATAAACTTTTGTCTGAAATTCAATCATAGGCTGTAGAGCCATTATTTTACCTGTGTTGTAATGCATGTATTTGTATAAACTCATTATTTTCCGGCCAGTTAGTTTTGCAAAGTTTGGTCATTTTTCTGTTGGCTTAACAATTTGGATCATGTTTAATGGCCTGGAATGACTTATAGTTCACAGCATTTTAAGAGTGAATCGCTGAAGTTCTTTGACCTCCAAGTGTGTGAGACAATATTAATTCAAAGGTGTTTCCAAACTTTTGAGTGGCACTATAAAGATGAACATGCTCAACATTGTGGCACAATCATGTCAGTCAGCTGAAATTGAAATTGTGATTTAAGACACCGTTTCCGCATAAAGTAAGCTAATCTGTGCAGCATATCCCACAATCCAACTGAGACTGTTTATCTGTTTTGGGGCTGCTGTTTTGGTCAGCAACAGAGTTTAAAAGGGTTTGGCAGTTAACAAAATCTATGAACTGCTCATCCTCACTAGCTTGCAGGTCTACCGGAGTCCATTGGAAGGAACTACTAAAAAGTAATTTCACATACAATAATTTGTCCTCTTCAAGTATTGTGGTGCCTGTCATCAGTCATAGTTACTCCATGGCACCGCTTGAAGAATGGAGTGGTATTACAAGGAAGACCTACACAAGCTTCTTGGATCTGCATACAAAATTACAGAATCTTGACAATGTAATTTTGGAATCATTCACTTCCTTTTTGATCCTACCTCGACTGACATTTGGGGGTCCTGTGTGCGTGTGTGTGCTTGTGTGTGTATGTATATCGTCCTCAGCAGAGCTCATGTACACAGTGGAACTGGCCGGGGGTCTCGGTGCCATCCTGCTGCTGCTCATCTTCCTCATCTCGCTGTACAAATGCTACAGGATTGAGTTGATGCTTTTCTACAGGAGACACTTTGGCAGTGAGGATCTGGATGGAGGTAAACACCATCACGCCGTCGTGTTCCTAGAGTTTAGGTCAAGTCAGCATTAAGGCATGATTTTATCTGTGGTGAGCCACTTTAGTACCTGAATGCAAATTTTTGTATTTTAAATTTGATATAGTCCCAGCAATCTGTTGTCTTAATTTTTTATCTTTCTGGACTGCTTCCATTGTGTGTATATGGATATATATGTTTTTTTTTTCCATTCAACTTTGAGGCTTTTATTTTGTGTCACGTCTATTTAATCTATCTCGGTCTTTCAGGTTCAGTAGTGCTGGCTAATGTAACTTAAATAATTTGAAAAAAGATGTCTTTTTCTTTCTTTCCCAAGCTTTTGTTCAAGCTGGCTGGCCCAACGTAATGTCATTATTTTCCATTCTGTGAGTAGTTGGTATTAAGGAAGAATTTCATTCAAAATCAATGGTCGACTTTTATGTCAGATTTTTTCTGACGGAGCAAGCACTGATGTCATTGATCCATTCTACAAACTATACGTTGTATGAAGCTTTGAGAGGCTACATCATGCCATTTATTTGTACTAATCTGACAAACAAACAAACAAACAAAAAACAGCTGCAAACAATAAATGCAAATGCATTGTGAAAACTGAACAAAAAAAACGTAAAGGAAGCAAACTTAGAAGAAAAAAGCAAGTGCAAAAAACACACAGGGGTTAAAATAGTTACAAGAAAAGTAGCAAAACCATTCAAATAAAAATGCTGAAAAAAAATACGTGTGTGCAAACTCAAAACAAAATAAAGCTTATTTTTGTTACAATTTGGCGTGAATGTGGGAATTTTGGACCCAAAAGTAGGGAAGCTCAGAGGCAGGGAGAAAGAGCAGAAATCCATTTAATTAAACAACAATCTAAACAGAAACAGGAAGCGAGAAAAACCAGGGCAGCAAGTAACTACAAAGACAGGCATGCGGGTAAACGCGATAAGAATCTGACAAAGAGCGTCAGAAAGCAGAGACCTAAATACAAGCCAAATGGATGAGACAACAAGCAACACTTGGATTAGAGACAACGAAAGAGCTGATTGGTTAACACGAGGTTAACACCAAACCATGAAGAAAACCAGAATCCAAACCAAACACAGGCCATGACAAAAAAAATCTTTTCTTTGTGTTTGTGTGTCGCTGTTTTAATCTGTCTGTGTTTGGTTAGTTTGTTGTAAGTTTACTTCCATTTACTTACTGTGACTGCATCGTTTTATTTGTGTGTTTTTGCATTTTTGGTTTGCAGTTGTTGTCTTTTTTGCCTCATTCCTTCGTCTTTCTCCTGGTTGCAGTGTGGTTGCTCCTGTCGGCCACCGTGAAAATATAGTAATTTAATTATATTAATTTGTTTGCATCCATTATATCTGTCAAAATTTGTTTTTTTCACCAGACTGAACTTTCACTTTATGTCTTAAATGCCTTCTTGGGGTCATTTGATGTTTATCAATTAGAACCATGGAAACGATTATTAACCCATGGTAAAAATGTTTTATTTTGTATAGCTTATATTATAAGTAATTCAATACGTATTTTTGTTTATAAAATGTACGTAAATATATGCATTAAATACGTTATTTAATTAGACTAACTGCCCCATCTTGTGATCGAATCAGTGATCTGTTATTTTGAAACTTGCTGATCGGCGATGGCGATTAATCCCAAAATTTAGTATTAAGAAAGGGATTTAAACAAGTAGGCTCACACTCAAGACAGCTTTTCTATATGCAGCCCACCAATTAAATCTACTGTACCTCATATGCTTTACTCATGCCATCTTTTTTGTTTAAATGAAAGAGATCGTGCAAAAATGTCCATAGTTGCTGAAAGGAGCATCAAAACGTGAACTTTTGTGTTTCTTCTGCAGAATTTGCTTATATTCGGGATCTTTTTGAAAATGTTGTCTTTCTCACACATTCTGTCAAGCTCATGAATAATGGATGGGACATTGTTTTGCCGTCAAAAAACTTTCACATGATTAAGTCATACCGTCGGGGCTGTGCCGTTACAAGCTGTTTTGATTCCCACAACTTTGCTAGGTGGTTAATTTGCAAGGTTGGTTGCTAATTTGAGACAGAGTGTTTGATGTTGCCGTCCTACTGAGCGCAGGCAGCCCGGCATGGCCTTCCTTCGCAATCGTTTCAAAGACGCATGTGCTCCTCAAAGACTTTGTGAAAAAGCCCCTCTTTCCTTTTTGGTTGGCCCATATTCCAGTTTCCGCAGAGAATAATGACTAGGACTTACTGAACATGTCACAACTAATACTTTGTGCGGTCGTCTATTTTCTGCCTGTTCACTTTTTTCCGCTGTCTTGTGGGAAATCATTTTGAGGTGGTTCAGTATCTCTCCTCCACCAATTTATTTCCCAATCACCACAGGAATGTGGGCATTGTGAAGTTGTTGGTTCTCCAAGTTTACATCACAGGTTAATAGTGATGTGCTCCTGTCGCCATGGCAACCGTTGTCAGTCATACATACCACTGATGTGCTGTGAGATTCATGGTTAGTAACATTAGAGTCAGACTAACAAAGTTAAGTGCCTGTGGTGCATTTGCCTTCAAATGAGCAGGATGACGTCAAAACTCGTAACCTAGTATTTTCTTTTTTGACCATTTTTAAAAACTAACTTTTGATGTCAGTCTGCTAATTTAACAGCAAATATTTCGACATAATACTGTACAAACCTGGTCTTTATGACCTTCTGCCTCACATCTTAAATCCTCTACATTGATTTCTATCCAGTAGATCTCCTCTACAATGAAATCATGTTTGCAGCTAGAATTTTTTTCATAACGAGGGACTTTTCACTGTAGCAAATCTATGTCTCTAATGTTAACGTAAAAAAACATGTTGTGCAATCTAGAATCTGACTGAAGGTGAAAATAAAACCATCCATCTAGTCCAAATTGAAAAGAAAGAAAGAAAGAAAGAAAGAAAGAAACAATTGCCAAATTTACACTAAGCTTTCATTTTCATACTTAGCATCAATTTCTTACTTAATGTCTTTCTCTTTGCCTCATCCATATTTCATCTTTATTACTTTTAAACTGTCTTCAGGTGTTAAGCTTGACGCATCCGAGACCTCCCCACAGCACCAAATGAGGTCAAAATGACATTTTTTCTGCAACCACGCCACTCCGCACGGAACAGATTTTCTGCAAAGCGTACCTTCCGGAATTTCTGTACAAGCGGAAAACATGGTGTACATGGTGGACTTATTGCTTATGGAAGTTCGCCAATACAAACACCTTTATGATTCTGCTGAAAAACACTACCATGACCTTAAGTACGGTAAACAACTCCTGAGGAGCACCACGTTGGAGAGAGTCTGTTAAAAAACGCTTGGAAGAATTTAGATCATTTGGATCTACTGGGATTGTTATAGAGTGTCGTTTGTATGCTGTAGACACCATTTACTGCCACCTAGAGTATGGGAGAATATCATTTGACTGCAGAAGAAAGCCGCACTGAGTATTAAGTGCTGCAAAACACATACCGGCGCGTCAAGCATTACCCAAGATAGACTTTTGCTGTCGGCTTGTTTTTGCTATAGTGAATTTCAATGCTAGGCAAGTGCAGAGAAAAACATTTTGTGTAATGCAACATATTTCCTTGTAGGGAGAAGTAAGAAAGAGGGAAAGGCTTCAATGCATAAAGATTATTTCACACTGGGGCATTTTGTGCTTTGTTTGGCTTGATCTTTGTGTTTTGGCACCATCTCTGGCCGCTGTTGATATTAAATTTTGTAGTGAGTAAGAATGGTGTGGCTTCTGTTCAGTGCAGTCACTGCTGGGACACGCATGTTGTTCTGTCTCTGTGATATCTGGCCCACGAGTGCCTATAAAGTGTATTTTGTTTGCAAGAATGTTGTCATTTATGATAATATGTCCAAAATGTGTTTGCTTGTTGATCCAGCAACTTCTGACCGTGGTTACCATGCTAGCTAATGTTAGTTATCTTCAGCATGTTATCTCGTGCTGCCTTTTCATTAGCATTTCCGTTTGTGCCAGGTATTTCCCTTTGCTATATGTTAGCATATGCAAAGGTTTTGCATTGATATTAAACTTTTTGACTCTGTCTTTTGTATTGAAATCAATAGCATTTGTAATTTATTTACATAATTGATTTCATCAATGTAATTTGTGTACGTTTTTGTTAGATCTATAATACCAGCATATGGAACCTACCTGAATAAATGAGTTATTGCCATGTTTGACAATGGAGAGAGAGAGACACTGACAGCCTTTGTTTGGCGTATTTTCTTTTTTCTACAGTTTTACACTATATATAAAGGAAACGTACATGACCAAATCCATGCTACGTATCGGTTTTGACCTAAAAAGCCAGCGTTGGAATGTGGAAATTGATTTAATATAAAGCTCCTCTTCGTTTTCCAGAAAACAAGGACTATGACGCCTACCTGTCCTACACCAAAGTGGACCCTGACCAGTGGAGTCAGGAAACCCGTGAGGAGGAACGCTTTGCCCTGGAAATTCTCCCCGACGTGCTAGAGAAGCATTACGGCTACAAACTCTTCATCCCCGACCGGGACCTCATTCCAACTGGAAGTGAGCACCGATTTGCTTTGGATGATCATGTCACACATTTTCATGTTGAGTGTTTTCGTCTCTTGTGTTTTTGTCTCGTGTTTCGTGGACATTGTTCTTCAAGGCTTGAAAGCCCACTAGCTTCTCCTGGAATGTTTATTGTATAGTGTAATGGAGTGCACAGGGGGAGCTGATGTAATGAACACATTTCTCATGGAGCGTGCCTCGCCGCATGCATTTTTAAAATACTGAAAATTCCGTCTGAACAAATTCTCATGCATGCTAACTGTGCTTGGGAGGCTGTCTGAGGCACTGCTACATAGCGTGCTCTAGTTACTAGCGATGCGGCGTGTTTGTACTGTCGGCTTCATGCGGAACAGATGAAACGCAAACACGTCCTGGTTGGACCATACAGAATTAAACATCAGTGGGAAATGTGTTGAAGGCTCTGACTGCGCTGCCTCTTTGCTTTTAATCAAAGCGAAATTGCCGCCGGCGTAAGCGCCTGACACAATCATCGTGGATGATCGTCCAATCGGGAGGCCCGTGATTGAATCAAATGTGAAATGAAAGATCAATGAGAGCACATGAGGCCACTTTGACCAAGGCTGTTGTGTTGAGCATGTCTTGTGTTGTGTGTTCTTGACCTGAATGTCAACATGTTTATGTTTAGGTCTCACCACTGAGCATTACCAGGATGACACGCGACTCTTTGGAGGTACTTTGCCCTGAATCTTTTTGACATGCTATCAAATCATCAAGTTCAGATCCTCACTGGACGATGCGAATATATGCATCGAGAAACTTCAACTTTAAGCCACGGTACACACTCCACGATTATAAAGGGATTCACCGATTTTTAAAAATGCGAGAGACCCGGCAAATGGTAGATAGAATTTTAAAAACAAAACAAAAACCATTGTGTGTCCTTACCGTCAAAGTAAAATGAAGCGTAGTAGTACTCGAGGGAAACGGGAATAATCTAGATCTACTTTCTTCTGATTTGCTTTTCATCTTATTTCACATCATAATCACACAGTGTATACATTTTCAATTGTATACACTGAACAGGTTTAACATTTTAAATTATTTAGGGGAGATACGAGTCCTTAAGTAATTTCAGTACCTCGGTTCAAAAATTGCTCAAGGCCTTTTTTCTTTCCCCAAAAACCTGCTTATTAGTTTACACATCCGAAAAAATGTTGTCGCATCAACATTTGTTAAAGTTCTGCATGAAAGGGAAACACGCTGGAAATGGGGTGAGAATGGGGACTTCAATATAAACCTTATTTTACCAGATACTATATGGACGTGAATGCCTTGGTACACTTTTATTTTATTCTGTTTCAGCTTGCAAATGTATCTTTTGTACCAACATTTATAGATAGCTATTTGGAGGAGCAGGAAAGTTGTATGCTGTTCAGCAGTTTGAATTTAAATTGAAAAACTCTTGATCATCAAAAATGTATGAAAGTTAGCGATTAACTATTAAGTGTTATTTGGTCTTCTGTGTTTAAAAGTAATTTTCACCTCCCAAAATAAGGATATTTTCTTTTTATCCGACTACTCGATATTTTATTTGAATTTTTGTATGATAGCCAAATATGAAAAATACTTGATAGGTACATCCAAACAATTGCCATTCCAATTGTTTTCTATTTGTGTTAATAGATGGGGAGGAAAACCCATTCATAACACACCCTAAACCACAGGATAATGTTTTTTAGGCATGTTGTTGATTCATGGCCTAAACGATCTTTTTTCAAATTACCTACTGCTTTTTATCAACTTCATTTTTATACGTACAGTATCTTGCTGGCGGCTAAGCTACGGTACCCAATGCCAGGAAGAGAAAAATATGCTCCGGTGCCAAACCCTTTAAAAAAAAAGGGAAAAAAATGCTCTGATTTATGGATCCAAACTTGAAACTGATTGGTTGAAACAGAGAGGGCAGTATTTTGAAGACTATACAATAAAACCTTCAAGCTCCAGGCATCTTGGATGGGTTATCTGGAGGAAATTGGTCCCCCAGCACCAGCCATCTTCCATTACGTATTGTTTTGCCAGTATAGAAAAATATAGGGGTCCGTTCCGACAGCCGTGTCGCAACCAGAATTTGCACTTGAGATCGATTGCGTCACAGTCTATCTCTATATCTGGCTTAATTGGCAGATGTATTTTATGCTAAATCATTGGTTGTAATCATAATTTGCGACTCTGCAGACATTACGGAATCTTGTTCACTCCAATTACATTCTGTGCTGCCAGCGTGACTAATCCAAGGTTATTCATACCATGTTTTTTTTCCCTAATAAATTCAAAGAATTGATGTTTTTTGTTGGGAAAGGCGTTCCCTATATTTCCCGTGCATTGAATGTTTCTCTGCCTTTTTTTAAAACATTTATGGGTTTGGTATTATCTTTTTAGTCAATGCATTTCAATGGGCATCAATTTTACACACTATATTTTGAATATTCACGGCCGGTCACAATGTTGACTATATTGTAAATAATAATGATAACGCATTGGATTTATATGACGCTTTCTCTTTTGCTTGTGCACACTCGAAGCGCTCATAGGGGACACATTATTCACATACGCACACATTCACATTCTGAATGTGGTAAACTGCGCAAGTAGCCACAGCTGCCTGAGGCAGGTTGACAGTAACAACGAAAAAAAAAAAAAAACTGATGTTTAAATGGAGTAGATAGATTAGTCTGTTTTCTGATCAGAGAGCTGTTGTTGGTTTAACATGGTTCCAAGATCCTGATCTCCCCCCCGAAAAAAAAAAAAACATATACGAGCATTTTTATTGTAATTCTAGTTTTGCATACTCCTTTGGAAGTAAAATTATTCCCATCATGGCTTGGTTAGGCATTCTTTGTAAGCATTTGTGAAACAGGAAAAAGGACTAATACTAAACTAATGGTGCCAGAGCAAGACACAAGGTCCAGTACCAGGGTTGTCGTCAAATCCAACTACTTCCAATCCAAGTCAAGTTTGAGTTAATAATGCTCCAAGTTTAACTCAAGCTTGAGTTACTAAGCTCCAGATCCAAGTCAATTCTTCGTCCACTAACCCAAGTCAATAAGAAATCAGGAGTTAAACATCCGTGTTATTTCTCCATCCATCCATCCATAGATCCATCCATCCATCCATTCATTTATTTAGCAGCGCTAAATAATATCATTATATTACTAGTAAGTGAGATTAAAAAGTAATAAGGTCCTGAAATATGTATTTATAGTGGATAGATTGCAGATGGATGAAATGATGGCTTCATTGATTGGTTAGAGGCTTAGACGCCTACTGGGAAATGGGCTATTGTCTTGTGTCCTACACTGTGCGTCTGTCAGTCGTCCCTTGTCGTCCAACAAGCAAACCTCTTCGGTCCTCCCACCGCCGGAATATTTTATTCGTTTTAGCTTCTGTTCACCAGACTTGTTGTTTCCCGCAGCTTACATCGAGGACGTGGCGCGCTGCGTGGATCAGAGCAAGCGCCTGATCATCGTCATGACGCCCAACTACGTAGTGCGGCGCGGCTGGAGCATCTTCGAGCTGGAGACGCGCCTGCGCAACATGCTGGTCACCGGCGAGATCAAGGTGATCCTGATCGAGTGCGCCGAGCTGCGCGGCATCATGAATTACCAGGAGGTGGAGGCCCTCAAGCACACCATCAAGACCCTCACCGTCATCAAGTGGCGCGGCCCCAAGAGCAACAAGCTGCACTCCAAGTTCTGGAAGCAGCTGCAGTACGAGATGCCCTTCCGGCGCACCGAGCCCATGCTGGGCCACGAGCCGGCGCTGGACGTCAGCGAGCAGGGCGCTTTCGGCGAGCTGCAGACCGTCTCCGCCATCTCCATGGCGGCGGCCACCTCCACCGCCATGGCCACCGCCCACCCGGAGCTGCGCTCGTCCTTCCACAACTCCTACCACACCACCGTGAGGCAGAAACACTACTACCGCAGCTACGAGTACGACCTGCCCGCCGGGGGGACCCTGCCGCCGCTCTCTTCGCTGGGGAGCCAGCACACCTACTGCAACATCCCCCTGACGCTGCTCAACGGCCAGAGGCCGCCCGGGAAGAGCCGCGAGCACAGCCTGGAGGAGGCGCACGCCAACAACGCCATGCTGCCCCTGCTGCCCCGCGAGACCAGCATCTCCAGCGTCATCTGGTAACCCGCCCGCAGCCCGGCTAAAAGTGGTTTTTCGCTTTTTTCAGGGGGAGGCGACATTTTCCCCGAAAGGACCGACGCTCTGTTACGGCTCATTTTCTACGTGGAGATTCGTAACCGTCCACGTGGAGCAACGCTATCGTGGACACACGCTAACACACTCATACACGTGTATGCGCACACATGCATCCATCCGCGCAAAAGGAAAACAGGGTCTTGTACATAGATCTCCATTCATTTGTAGCATTCCTCTTCTGTTTTCTCATTCACGCGTCTGTTGCCTTCTCCATCCTAGGAGTTTGCTTTAACTTCCAGAGGTGTGGATTTATTTTGTATCACCTTTTTCTTTTCTTTTTTTTTCTATTTCAATGCCCATGTGCTTGTTTGCAAAGCCAGTTATGCAGTGTACTCTTTCGTTTGAAAATCTTTGCATTCTTTCTAGGGTTTCCTGGACATTTTTCAGCTTCCAGGAACTGCAAGGACTTCTTTTTATTTTTTTTTTATTTTTTTTTTTGGGGGGGGGGTGCTGTAAAAGGTGTATCTACTTTAAAGAGTTAATATCACACAAAAAAAAAATCCTAGAATATGCAAAAATAAAAAGCGTGGGGCTGAGAAGGAGGGGGCGGGGCTTGTCCACATCAATCAGCTCCCTGCAGCAGAAGATGACGATGTTCGGTATTTTCTACTTGAGACGCTGTTTGAGAATGCCTCACCTTAAAAAAGAACATGTAGAATATTTTAAAAAATAACTCTATTTTTATAAACGGTTGCCTGAGGACTCCAATTTTGTTGTTTCATCCACCACGGGAGGACAATTCAGTGTTTTGTACACGACTTTTGAATCCCACACAAACTTAAATCATTTTCATTGTTTGTTTTTGAAAAAAAAAAAAAAATCAATATTCACATTCTGATAACTGCTTTGGTTTCCTATGTAACAATAATTCATGTTTAAGGCAAGAAAAAGAGTACATTTGTGTTTGGGGGGAAAAGACTTTAGATATATTTGAAGGTGTGACTTTTTTGAGTATGCATAGCAAATAGATATGTATTCTATAAATAATATAGATATTTATATAAATATATAAACACAATTTTCACGCGGAGAGAAATGTCTATCTTTATAGGAACACGAGTCATGATCAGTTGCCCTTATACTTTCTCACTGCACATTAAAAACAACCTTGATTTCCTTTGTACGCCTCCCCTTTTGTGTGCAACTCCTGTTGACGCTCAAAAACTTGATACAGTAACAAAACAAGTGTCAATCAGTCTGTCAGGTTAATTAAAATACTCTAGTAACATTTCCAGTGTTGAAGAGGATTTCATTTGATGTGGAGATGTGTTTTTTAGTTTATTTTCCAGTCGATTCTGATACGATTATTCCCGAATTCCATGTGCGCTTATTATGCTGTAGAGGGCCTTGTTTTTTTCTCCTCTGTACTGTTTGTCCTCACGAGTGTCACGAGTATGATGGAGTCTAGCTGACTTTAGGTGAGAGGTAAGTCACACCCTGGAGTGGAGCTATGTGGGGGGGCAGCTATGCCAAGACCACCTCTTGACACTCTGGCCACCTCCACAATTTATCTCTGTCAATTTTCTGCCATTTTCACAAGAATGCAGTATTCTTTAACCTTTAGATGAATTATGACAATGATAAAGCTTCACTTTCACATTATTGTGAGGGAATCAGCATGGCAAAGAAGTTATTATTCATCATGCCAGCCACAATCACGAGTTACATGAAATAAAATGCAAATTAATAGTGCACCATTCGTGCACGCTCTCAAAATAAAAGTAGAAACAAACCTTAGTAAAAAGCAAATTTCAGAATTGTAAAAGGGCTCACCCATACTTTCCACAGTTTAATATGTGCATATAAATGTTGAAATCTTACCTTTGGCACTTTGCGATTTGTTGTGAAATGTGAGGGTTTTTTTTTTGTTTTGTTTTGGGTTTTTTTAAGTACTGACATTTCCAACCAGGATTTTGTCTGAACCCTCCTAAAACCATTCGGCCAATAAACATCCATCATTATGACCGCTTATCATCACGAGGGTCGCGGGGCTCAGTAGTCAAAAACAGCCAAAAACAGAGGAGTTTTACTGAAATCAAAATGAAACAAAGCAAAACACACATTAAGAGATTGTACACAGCAACACATGTTCCTCCTAGCAAATGAGTTCCCTCCAGAAATCACAACTCATAACTTTGTAACTAATAAATTCAATTTGCTATTTACTTGGCCAACTGAGTGCAAAATCTTTTATCGCCAACTCCGAAATGAAAATAAGATTAAACCACACTAACATCTCCTCAGATAAGGTGGGAGTGTATTTACTCTTGCACAGGCAGTACAAGGGTGCTTTTCCCTTTTGTGATGTTACAGTGATGAGAGAACAGGTGTCCTTTATTACCTGCTGAGAGCGCAGGATAAGCAAGGAATTCTTAGAAATGCATAAATAGAGGATGATAACAGAAAACAACATCTGTGTGTGTTTAGCTTGATAAATTAAACTCATAACATAGCTTAAAAGTTCCAAAAAGTTGGATTTCTATCATATGAATTGATGGATTTTTCTCATGAATGTGGTGAGGATTGTTCTAGAAAGGTGAGGGTTTTATGTCATGAAACCCTGACTGCGGGTGGTATGACGAATAATGATGCATTTACACATGCACGGCCCTGAAAAATTTCTGGCTATGTCCCTGCCCCCACAGCTAACATAGGGTGACCAGATGGCTGTGTTTAACAGGGGCAGTCTTGCTTTGGAGCCTTGTGTCAGTTTGTTTTTTTGAGCCAAATCAATGTCAATCACAAAGTTGTCATGGCGATACATATGATAAACAAATCCAAAAGGAATTCAACTGCTTAATTCCATCCTTTTTAGTTTCACGATGACAATTGCGTCATACTGAAACTTTCAACAACTCCCTGCGTGAACCATGGAGAGCGTAGTCAGACTGAATGAGACGTTTTCAATGTAGGACTCTGATGTATGTTGTGCCAAATGATTTTCAGTTTTAGGAACAAGATCATGTGCCTGCATTCAGTGATCAATAGCTGCGTGGATAAGCAAAAGATAGCAAAGTATTGCAATTGTTGAGTTGTGATAGATTCATAGGCCACTCAGACAGAAGGACATCTCAGGCATCTAACATAGAAATGCTTATTCAATGCACCAAACAGCAATGAGAAGTCGGTGAGCACATTGCAAAGGGTACATGGAAACGTATTTAACTAATTAATTTGATAAACCGAAATTAGAACAGCTTTATGTCAAGTCATATTACTGGGTCCCGAGATCCAAACTTAACCACGTTGATAAAACACCAGGACTGAGCAAAAAGTATTGGTGAGTGCATTGACTTTCTTGGACGCTGTTGTAGTGTCAGCCACAATAGCATTAGCTAAAACTGTGCTTCTCAAATAGTGGGGCGGGTACACTTGGGGTGCATTGGTGACGCCAGGCTTTGTTTTTGTCATGTGAGTTGTAATTGCAATAAAATAAGAATTTTCATCATGTGTTTTTTTTTGTTTGTTTTGTTTCAGGCGCTTTGATGCACTTGGTTATGTTTTTCTGTTTTAGACTAAGCTGTGAAAAATAATCAACAGTTGTTAGAAGTTGATCTATATTGCTTTTTTTTCATGTTAATGTTAAAAAGGAAGCAGGTTTAGGTATACTTCAAGAATTTTTATAGTTAATAATCTTATTTATAGTCAGCATGTTGAAGGGGGGGGGGGGGGGGGGTTGACAAAATATAATTGAGAAGCACTGAGCTAAAGTAATAACAGAACCACCAGATTAACTAGATATTTTGATTTGTTACTTTTTTCTGAAAACCTAGTCAAAAAAGCCCTCTAATGATATGGATGAAGACTGATCTTTGTCCTTTTTTTAATGAATGGGATTTTGTGTCTCGTTTATTTGCTTTTAATGTGAGTAAAAACAAAAACCAGTATGTCAGTGTCCTGTATCGATATCAAAGATATAGAATAAAAGCTGAAAATCCTTGCCTTATACGTCTACAATTAACCCAAGCACATTTCTTGTTTGTGCGCTTAAAGTGCACTTCATGACCAATGCGGCATTGCACCCTGCCAAGGAGTTATAATTACGGTTTTAATTTATAACTTATGATCAATAAATGTGCGAGGCATGATGCGTCTATTGACACCTAAGTGGACAACGCAACTCGAAAGTGTGCTGGTTTTTCTGTTGCTCAAGTAGAACGTTTATTAATACATGAATGCTGCCAAACAGTGCCATCTCCTGGGAATCCACACAGACACATGCACGCACGAACACACGCAAACGCGCGCGCGGACAAAATTTAGGATAGTAAACAACTGTCAACATGGGCCCCGCAGACAACTGTAAGTAAAAGTAGGCCAAAATTACAAAGGCAAAAAGAAAAAAACTGACGGTTCGGTTATTTACTACACTGCACAAATACGCAATAACATTATCTCAGTAGATTAGTCACGTCTTGTGAAACCATGTTTCGAGATGAACTTGACATTTTGAAGGAAATCAGACCTTCAACGGTAGAAGTTATCCATAGTATACATTTCTGCTTTTAGGGGACCGCCACAGATGTAAGATTTTTGGTCAACCTTGTGGAGCTCAGTTTTGTTTATATTGCTTGTCAAGTCACGTTTTTTTTTCCTGATCATGGATCAGTGACGGCTGGCCAAAAGAGGGCAGCAGGATGCCATTCCACTATAATTGCCACATTACTTTGTATAATATAAATTTATCATAACGTAGTCTATGTTCAAACTTTAACAAAGGGTATTGTCCAAACATTTTCAAAAATACTTAGGATGGAGCAATATCTTTATTTGGATGCACATCTCACGTCACAATATGCTGTTTTCTTTTTAACACAGACACGAACCCCGACCTTATAAAGAAGGAACAACTACTTTTCAGTGGCGCCCCCTAACGGAGAAGTTAACTGCAATTACCCTTTATTTCTCCGTTGGGGAAAAAAGAAAATCCTCGGTCTTCCGTATCGTAAATTGCTATGCAATCATACAGGGCTTTTCATTCATGCATATTTGGCCACACCCAAGATGCACAAACAGCACACGTGCACACACCCGTAGTAGCTGGTTGGGGCTTTAATGTTGAGAGCCACCTTGACTTTTATTGGAAGACAGCAGATTTTCACAGCAGATCTTCACAGTTTTTATTACCCACAGCAATTAACACGTTAATTGAAGACAAATTGGGTTGCGCTGAAAAAGCGCGCAAACGCATATCCATATCTTCTTGCGTAAGAATCATTCTTTGATTTACTTATTTTCAGATTGACCACCAGAGGGCAGAAGAGATTTCGCTGCAACCAAGTGCTACTGCTTCATATACACACACACACACAAACACACACCCACGCACCCACGCACACGCAACCACGACGCACGCACAAACACGTGTGTGTATATATATATATATATATATATATATATATATATATATATATATATATATATATATATATATATATATATATATATAATATATTTATATATTATATATATTTTATATTATATTATTTTTTATATTATTATCATTTTTCACAGTTTTTATTTAATTCACTGTCTTGTAACAATAAAATAATAAGTCTTTTTTACTAAAGATATGAATAATAAGTTACGCTTTTAACAGGTTTGTTTTCCTTCGGATTCGACATGGTCACTGTTTTTTTTTTTGAAAGAAGACTACTTACTTACTTACTTACTTACTTACTACTACTTACTACTTACTACTTACTTTCTGAAAAACAACAAAGTATACATCATTTGAAAAAATTGACAAGTACATTTTGTGTGTGTGTGTGTGTGGGGGGGGGGGTATATAGAAAGCCCTTGTTTTTGTTCATATTTTTTCATGTAATAGGAAGGTGTTTTGTTAAAGCTTTAAAATTACATTTTGATTTTTATTTCCTGAGGAGAAGAAAAAAGAAAAAACGTAACCATGTTCAGTAAAACAAAAAACTAACCCCTGGGTGTCCGGGGATCTTTCACTAGCCTGACACAACTTTTTTGAAAGGGTCATAACATCGTCAAATCTAAACATATACTTGCTTTATATATACTTTATACGTATATATATATATATATATATATATATATATATATATATATATATATATATATATATATATATATATATATATAGATATATAGATATATATATATATACATATAGATGTATGAAATTTAAATAGGAATATTTATTGTGTCATAAATAGAGTTTTATGACTTTTGAAGACTTTTGCGTAATGGTAGTCTGGGCTAAGCCAACCATTGAAGTCACTGAAAGCCTTGCAAATTTCATAAATTGCCCTCTAGTGCCACTGGGTGGTTTTAAGGTCTCAGTAGAAAAATTTCAATTGCACCCTGTTTGCGAGTTGCTGGTGAAAAGATTCATGCAAAAGTGGGGTTAAACGCATAATAAAAATCAGGTTTTCAATATGTCCAAAATTGACATTTTAAATGGCAGCAAAAGAGCTCGACATGGGCGAAATTTGACACCTATAGGGTGTACCTCTCGAATTCTTGTTTGCAAGCATTTAGAAAGGACGGAAACATGGCAGATTGAAAGTCGTCATGTCTTGACAGTCTATGCAATATTTTAGCCTTCTTGTGTTTTTCCTTTGATATCACACATCAAAAACATAAAAAACCCTGAGTTGGGTTAAAATTTCCTGCAGGGTTTTTTTTTTTTTTTTTTCAAGAAAATGAAGACCATGGATAGAGTTTTACTGGCCATATGTGAGGTGTTGGGATGGCAGCGGTAAATTAAACTGGGTTTTATTTTTGCTTTTACTAAAGTAATAAATCGTGCATTGCGCAGGTGTCTCTAATGTTATGTCTCGGGGAGTGTTTATTCCTGTTAAATGAAGCATCCCGCTGGCTTACATTTGTCACAGACACTTTATCAAAACGTAAACAAGCTGCTGGCCTAAATCAGTGTGACCCAAATTCGCTGAAGGTAAACGTGTGAGTTTTGTCAGCCATTTATCTGCATGTATCATGTAGCTCCGAGGTCAGGTGACCCTGAGGAAAGTGTGTCAATAACAGCACTGAAGAACAACACTTGAGGCTGTTTATTTTAGAAAAATAGTTTATAAAACAAATAAGTTAAGCTATACAGCCACTGTTTTCACGTAACATAAAGCATTCACGCACGCACACATTCTTTTTTTATAAGCGCTTTTCACTTGTCCAGTCAGAGCTTTACGGTCCATCTGGTCACCGAGACTGAGGGAAGCGGGGTCCTTACTTCCCGTAGAACATCTCCATGAGCACCTCCTCGATGTTGACGCTGCCGATGATGGGCTTGAAGAAGAGCTGGGCCACCACTGACGGACTGATGGACCTCAGCATGGAGAGGGCGATGAGCAGTTTGGCGAAGCGCGTGGCGTCCTCGCGGTGGATCAGCCGGACGTGCTCGTTGAGTGCTTGGTGGGCCTCGCGCCGCAGCGACTGGATGTACGGTAGGCAGCGAAGACCCTCAAGATCTGGACAGACATGGAGGACGTGATGGAAAAACAACAACGTTAAGCGAGATTAGAGCCACTTCCGGGATGATTAAAATAGAGATTCTGAAGAACTTCAATGAAGTACAGTCAATGACATCTAATACAAAAGTTACTGTTCATCCAAACGTTTATGTTAATGGTTATACTGTACAGTACTGCAGTTGTTGTGACATCCCTGCCAGTATGTGTGATTGTGCGCTTGCAGAACTGCACTGCATTGTACTGACGACTGTTTATCAGAGTTGCCAAAGTATTAGAAACATCTATGTATCAACAAACAATTCTGCAACACAGATGATGATGATGCTGGTGAAGATGATGATGATGGGACTAGTAATGGGATGATGACAATTGTGATTGTGATGATGAATGTGATCATTTATTATTATTGCCATCATTATTAGGCAGCTGAATTATTGTCATTACACAAAGTAACTGTGCTTCACGCAAGCAGAGAAAAAGAACCAAAATGATTATAGTCTGAATAATTTGTATTAATATTTATATTTACAAATGTGCCACACAACACATCTTTTAATGGGATAAGGTATGGTTTAGTTTGGAGTTATAAGGAAAAAAAGCATAACAAAGTACAACAATATTAACTAATATCTTCACACACATTAAGCAAAAAATTGGTCAGAATTTAACCAATGCAGTTGGTTATTGGACTACCAATGTTATTGGTTAGACAAAACTACCAATGAAATTGGTGAGCGAGAGTGCACTTCATGACTCCTAAATTATCATAGCATTATCTGTATATGTTTACTATGGTATGGTGGTTAGCATATCTGGCTCCCAACACAGAGAAACAGCCAGAATTTTAATCCACACGAAAGCAATTCATTTGTGGTTAGTCAGGTTTTCTCCTATGTTGCAACAACATACTGGGAATTGACCACTCTAAATTGTCCCAAAAAGTGTGAATGGCTTTTTTTTTTTTTGGCGGCTATATAACCAACACCATGGTGAAAATTACTAAATTGTATATAGGCTCTATCTCTGATCTATGTATACTGGTTGTAAACACTGCCATTCTAAGTTGGCCCCATACCAACTAGATCAAGTTTTTTTGGTCAATTTGACAAGTCCGTTTTTAGAGTGTAACTTTAAAAACGTATGCAGATTTGCCATGTATGCAGATTTTTGAAATTCAATTTGTAAAAACGTTTTTTTCAATAATTTTATTTTTGTAATCAAAAATGTGAAGCAACATAGTGAAAACGCATGACCACTTAAGTTCTGATGAAAGTATACAATTCAATTTACCTTTTATTGTATACTTTAACTCCTGAGCAGTGCTTTCAAACTCTCTATCAATGGTGCAGAAGAGAAATTTCTAATCTTGGGGTGTTTTTTTCAGACCCTTAGAAAAGGGGCACCCAGTATTATGCAAAACAGAATATATTTCTAAATTAACAATTTTTTTAACCATCTGTTGTAGCAAATAGTATCTTAGTGAATATTTAGGGTTTTGAAAGTATTAAAAGTAAGATATAATAAATAGCCTATATAGTAAAATACAACGCAATTAAATGTTTAAAAAATATATTCTGTTAAAGTAGCATATATGTTTTAACTTACTTTGTAATAAAATACAAGTCTAACTTTATATTATGTTTGTTTTCAACCATGTAGGCGAGTCTACTCTTCAAAAAAGGCGAGGGTAAGAACGCCATTTCGGGTGCCCCGATAAGGCTGACGGGACTCACCCGGGTTGAAGAGCACGGCTCCCTTAAGGTAAGCGTACTCCTTGGTGCTGATGTCCACACTCCAGCACTTCTTCAGGACGCCTTTAATGGCTTCGATGTCGGCCAGCGAGACGCCCCGACTCGGACCCGCCGCCGCCACCACCGGCGCCGCCGCCCCCTCGTTCTGGCCCTGGGGCGCCCCGGTGAGGATCCGCTGCAGCATGCTCGGCTCAACCGTCTCCGTGGTCTCAAAGTCCACGCGGTCCTGCGCCAAGCCGAGCACCAGCAGGGGCGCCCAGCCGCTCCGGATCAGAACCACCTGCTCGTCCTCGGGCAGCTCCCTGAAGCAAGGCACGTTCTTGACGAAGCGCAGGGTCTTGACCAGGATGGCGGAGGCCGCTTTGCACGTCACCTGCGGGGAGCGGAGGACCCCTCGGCGCCGCGTTGCCCCGCAGGAGCACGCCGACGCGGCCGCACTCGCAGCCGCAGTCGCTTGCAGCTGCCGGGGCTCGTGATGTCGCCACGCCGTCCCGGAGGCTGCAGAAGAGGCGGACGCTGACGACGAGGAAGTCCCTCGGATGTGGACCAAGTTGTGGAGCGTTTCGCGGTGTTGCTGTTGTTGTTGCTCCTCTCTGTCACTCTTCAGAATGCTGTAAAGGATGCTGCCCGTGCCGGTGCCAGTGCCGGTGCCGCCGCTGTTGCTGCTGCTGCCGTCGAGGCTCGCACCCCGACAGCGGCAGCCCTCCAGCGTGGTGGCCATGACCAGCGCGGCGCGTCCCTTACGGAAGGTCAGTGCGGAGGAGGCGCTGTTTTGTTTGGAGCTCCAGATAGCCTCCGAGAAAAGGGCGACGCGCTGTTTGGGGGCGCGCTCCCGTG
This sequence comes from Hippichthys cyanospilos, assembly GCF_059441005.1. NCBI lineage: Eukaryota > Metazoa > Chordata > Actinopteri > Syngnathiformes > Syngnathidae > Hippichthys > Hippichthys cyanospilos. Next base: position 21,110,265 of record NC_142373.1, on the reverse strand, counting down.
TGTGCCTGCACTTTCTCTGTTTCCTTTTTTTTACCCGTCCCCCCCACTTACACCCGGACGCTCCAACCACCTCCCACAAGCACAAGGCACCTCCTTAACTCTCTTTTTCGCTCTCTCTCTCTCTCGTCGCTTGGGGGGGGGGGGGAGTTTGGAAAATTTCTGGGCTCGAGGCAGGGATGTGCGTAAAGGTGTCTCAACAGGGCAGTGGCCCGGCATCCACCTCGAGGAGGACTTCCATATTGTGAAACATTTCTATGATTGTTTGCTGGTAGGGCATGCTGTAAGTCCACTGGGCATAAAGTTGAAATGAGAACAATTAGGGCTTTGCAAAAAAATATGATAATTTAAAATAGAAAATATTAAAACAAATTCCCTCCCTGTTAATTTCTGTATAACTGCGTTGGAGGCGCACTGTGTCACATTGTTAAACCACAGACTGTTCTGGAAAGTCAAGCATGTGGCAGGATGAACTCAGAAAGTGGAAAAAATTCAACCAGCCTGTTGCACCAAGGGTCACCAAGGGTGCTCGGGGCACCAGGTAGACCCAGGGGATCATATATATATTGTTTCTTGTCCAGATGTTTCTTGTTGCCTAATTAGTTTGAGTGTATTTGGTTCCCTGTTTAGTTTCACTTCTTGTCGGACCTGCAACTGAACTGGGGGGCAGCATTGCAGTACGAATTAGGCTTTTGGAGCCTCACTGAAAGCACTCAGCTATGTGTTGAAAAGGTTTTCGGTCCCCATTAACCATGTAAATTATAATTATGTTACATATTACACTTGATTTACACCTTTACTCAGTGTCTTCACATAAAATGGTAGCCCTTTGTACTACTAGTACCAAAGAAGTAGCTCTCAGTTGCAAAAAGCTTGATCCCTGATTTAAACCGTTACAGAGTGATAGAAAAGTTTGCACAAAATGGAGAAAAAGTAAGCTATACCATTCCAAAAGTTTTTCAACTGAGAAAGCTCTCCCGCAGCTTCACAAAGCGACTCGCCAGCGCCTTGACTGAAACAACCAAAGCGGCACTAACGTGTGTTGCGTGAACATCAAGAGCAATGCAGTCTTTTTGAGTTTTACAAAGTCATTTGATGCATGAAAGCCACACCGCCGCAAATGTGAACGCAACGTTTCACACCGTTGCTAACAAAAGGTTTTGACCTTTGATAATGCTCCGGATACGCTCACAGGTTAACAACCTGGCACACACTTTATGCTATTGTTTTAATGTTCATACTCTTACATACTGTAGGTGCTCACTTGAAAAAGTTTATTTCTTATGTCTTGTTTGTCTTCAACGTACTGATAAATATTCATCTTTTTCATTGAATTGAAATGACTATGTTGTTTTCCCGATTCTATTATACAGATGGACTTTATTTTTGTTTCTTCTTATTTTATACTGTAAAGGCTATAAAATGTACAGCAAGCTTCAAAAAGTAGCAGTTCGAATACTGTGTTTGTGGAAAAGGGCGTGTTCCTTACAAATTGAGACTTAAACAGTAAAAAAAAAAGACACTGTTTTCTTGCTCTGTCTTGCAAGGAAAACTGAAATATTATGATGATTTTACACATTTATTGATTGAAGCAGAAATCATTTTTAATTTTATCAAATCAAATCATTTTGAATTTGAAATAGTTTTGAATCAAAATTCGATTGTTGTGAATCGTGAATGGATGGGGAATTCATAGGTGAAATTGTAAATTTTGGCATAAACATGAATATGATGAAAAAAATAATAGCCCTATGGCATGAAAAATTTGACCCTCGGCCTGAGTTTTATGTTTAGAGGACGTGTCCTATTTTTCCCCACATTTGTGGATGTTATTCCCTTTTGTGAAGTATTCCACACATCCTCAATGATACTGATAATTAAAAGACAAAAATGTAGGACATTTTTGCTTTGATTATAGCCTAATTTGAATTAGTTGTATAGTAAGACATTTCAGTTCATATTATTTGGCTATTTTTTTGTTTGATTTACAAAGCCCTTTTTTTCATATGCCGTTTTAATTATTTTTATTAACGGTAATATCCTTGGCAGAGACTAGTCATAAGCTTATATCAGATTGTGATGGTATAATAGTCATGAGCAAATATATTGTGCGTTTATGGTAAGATGGTTTTGCAATCACGGCTTTAAAATGTATTACTGTATTTTGAAATATTTGAGTAAAATAAAAACAGTTTTTTGCACTTGAATACAGTATATTTCATTCTGGAACATCAAGCACAAAGGACATTCTAAATGTTCTTTAACATTAACGTGTAGTTATTTTTCTCTAGCAGCCACTGTAAGCATATTTATGCACACTCTCTATACTACATTGAAACCTTCACTTAGCCTTTATGTTGAAGGTTCCTAAACTCAATACAAATATGAATAGCACAGACCTCCACCAAGGCCAAACAATAACCCCAATGACAGCCACATTCAATACAATATCAGAGTCTGATTTTGCCCATGAAATATCAAAATCGTCATCATTGGAGCATTATTACAATAGTGAAACAATTGCAGTCTGTGAAATATTGCCATATTTGTTAAATATGCATTTGCACCCTTCCGAACAGCACTCTCAGGTCTGTTATATTCTAATGACAAAAAATGCACACTGTTCTATTCTGTAATATTTTATAAATTAATTTACTGTCATGTTTGTGTGTGTGTGTTTGCATGTTTATCTGCTCCCCATCTTTTGTGAACCTGCCACCATCTTTTGTGCACCTGCCACCTATTACCTCATGTATTTCACCTTGTGTCTCTGTTTTCCCACCGCTTTATTGTACAAAGTCATTATGTTCCAGTATTTTATGTTTGCGTGCCACTTTTGACTCTTCTCTTCGCTACCAACTTTTTTACTGTGATTATTCTGTCCATACAATTGGGATTCAATGATTTAATTTAGGATTACAAAGGCATACTTATTCGTCTTTACAGAGTCCAGACATTTACTCCCAATGCTTATTTAAAGATTTTCTTTTCATTTTTAGGGTAAAGGAGGGTCTGAAAATAGCCGGGACTGGATGGAAAATAGATAGTTAAGGCTTGTTAAACAATGCTGAAATCTTAAATACAAGGGTTCAAATAGAAGTCCTTAAGCCCCAGACAACCTAAAAATGAGTGTATATATATATATATATATATATATATATATATATATATATATATATATATATATATATACATCCCTTAATAATCACATAGTATGAAAGAATATCACAAGAAAAGCATCCCCTAAACAAAGCTCTCAGAAGGGCAAGGAAAAACTCTGGGAATAGATTCCAAGTGCCAAGATAACGCATGGTGCCATATTAAAAGTGTCCGTTGTGAAGATGACATGATGTCGGAATATGCCTTTGGGCATATATCTTTGTCTAAAGTCCTCCTCACAGTTAGGTGGTCCATCTCCACAGAAGCGCCTTTGTGAGGGTGGCCCACCTCCAAACTCGCTCTGGTCGATCAGCACAGATCCGCAAAGCAGCATTCAATTAGCTTGTCATTTAGCCTCCTCTCCCAGGAAGGAAAAAGAAGGAAGCTGCAGTCAAAAAAAAGAGTTGAACTAAATGCATGAGTATAAAAATAAAAAAGTTCTTCTGATCACTGGTGCTCGAATAGAGAACGTTCGTGATCCTACAGACTTCTTTTAGGCCGTCGGGGTCACAAACTAACCGTGACCGAAGGTTTCGGGATGGAACATGCAGTAATATTAAATTGACAAGCTCCGAAGTCTTTTAGCGTGTTATAAATGATTTACAGAACCTTGACTTAACCTGCAAGTTGGTTAGTATCTGGGTATTGAGTCAAACCTTCTTGTCCTCATCAGGAGTTTCACTGCAACATTTTGTACCGTCTGCAGACTTTTGATTCTAAACGTTGGAAGACAGAAAACAATACATTACTGTAGTCAATGCATGAATTAATGTCCCTGCATCGCTAGGAGACAAGACAGGGCCGATCGTAGCAATATTACACAGTAGCCATAATATCCCTTAGATGCATTTGAAAAGAGAAGAATTGAGTCCAATTTTAAGCCAAGGTTTTTTGCTGAGTCACTTTAGGTAAAGGTACATTTACCAAGACTCAGAATGCTGTTCTTTAACAGTTGCCGATGATGAGGCCAATAATCCATATCTCTGTTTTACTGGGGTTGAGAAGCAGAAAATTGTAAAACATCCATCGTTTAATCTCGGAAAGGCAGGCCTCTTGCTTACGGCAATTAGATTTGTTATTTCTAAAGGCATCTATAAATGGGTGTCGCCGGTGTAACGATAAAAAATGATATTATAATTATGTATAATATCAACTGGTCAGAGCATATAGAAGCTAAAAAATAGAGGACCAAGTATTGATCCCTGCAGGACACCACATGTAACGTTGCAAATTCCGGCATCAAATTGCCATGAGAAACAAGTCTATCATTTCTTAAAGGAAAAAAGCTCAAAGAGTACACTTAAATGCAAAGTCCTTAAAGATGTCTTTAAAGTTTCAATGATTAGTCAAGAAAAGCAGGGTTCATCAAAACTAGTCAGTCGAGACAAGTTAAAGAGCCCAGAAAGTCTTTGGATTTGAAACCTATGTTCCCAAAGCCAAGTAATGAAAAACAAGTCCTTAAAACGAAGTTCTAACTTGTTGAATTTAATGAGACAAGATCCTAACACAAGTACTTACACCTTAGTTCATAAAGCTGAGTTTTTAAAGCCAAGTCATTAAAAATAAGTCCTTAGAGGTAAGTCCTTAAAGTCTCAGTCAGTGTACCGTCGGCATTACCTTGACGCTGCGTCAGTGTTATTTACTAGGCAGGAAACTGGTCAAAAAAATATAGGGCAGTGACAGATCTGAAGGCTTAATTATTTTAGGGACTATTTATACGATTTTCCACGAGAAAGAAGCTGGAAGAGGCGAGCTGTGAAGGCCAGCCAACAACCTTGACTCGGACACGCTGATATTGATTTAACGGAGAAAACAGGAGCTGGTGAATTATGATGTCATGACTCAGTGCTCTCCTTGCCTTTGTCACTAAAGAGGAATGAGGATCTGCAGCAGGAGAGGAAAAAAGGGATGGGGGGGGGGGGGGGGGGTCAGGCTTGGAAAAGACAAGGCTGGATAAAGCAGATGAATTAGGACTTTAGTTTAATTGCCCCTTAGAGGGGGTGCAGTTATGGGCCGAATGCTACTTGAACCCTTGTGAGAAAATAAAAACAAACATTGGAGGCATAAGCATAATAATCGATGACCCGATGTCAAATGTCAGTTGAATACTTGAAGTCGATTGCCCCGACAAACCTAAACACAGCCAAAGGGGAATACATCACAAGGAACCTCGTGACGTTAAGAGATTTCGTTCCATCCCTGGTTGGATAATGGTGAGTGCTTTGACTTGTAGAGTGCTTTTGAATTGTCAATCAAAATAGCAAAATAGCATTAGCAAAAGCAAAAACACAACCACTGGTCATCAGGTTTAATAGACATTAAATTTGGAGCAAATAGTTTGTGGTGTCCATTTCATTTTGAGCTAAATTGTACTGCCTTGGAGTGTATGTGTCCCTCGAAAACAGGGCTGCCAAAAGTACAGCCTTCAAACCCATGAGTCCATCATCAAGAGAAAAAATTCTTACTTTTACAAAGCACTTAAAAAAGGATATGAACATTTTGCATGTTTGTGCAAAATAGCTTGCTGATCACTCCAGTTACAGAAAGTGGAACACTATACGAGCGTTCACGTTAGCATTAGCAAGTAGCTTTGCCATGCTCAGCGAAGGTAAGATTCTTTGATCACCCCAGAAGAGATTCACAATGGGTGAGGGTAGCCATCTGGGCCATGACGAGACATTCGGCTTTGTTCCATGTTGTATTATAAACAATTAGTCTTGTTTTGCTTTGTATATGTATTCAACACTGCTCAGCAGTTAGCACACAGCGCTTCTGTATTTGACATGGCATCATGACTTCTTTGTGAGTTTACAACTACATCTGTCATGTCTGGAAGCTCACAGTTTGATCCTGTTTAATTTTCTTTGCACTTCACTGTACTCCTTGAAAATAAGTTGTTGAACCACATTGGGACATTTCTTTCCAATGGAGATTTTTTTTCATCGTATTTTATTGTGTTTCATTTTGTTCATAATTGTGTTCAAAACAATATATGTATTTTATGGAGTGACGAATTGTTTTTAAGTTATATACCATGATTTTACACTGCTGCTGCACAGTGACCGTTTTGTGATTATTTTGACGAGTTTTTTGGATGGAAATGTCAAAGACGAGGGCTCCACCGAGCAGGTGACGCTCAGCATGTGGCCCGGCGCTTGTATCAACCATTTCAGGCTTTATTGCTTTTTTTGAGGAGCACACACAAAAGGCACATTCACAGTCACACACAAACCCCGAGCGTGACCTCTGTGCCCCCTTGCGTCATCTCGAAGGTCGATGCGTTGAATGAAGTTGCCGCCGTTACAAAAATTAAAAAAAACAAGTTTTTGCAGAGGCGCTTGGCAACACATTGTTCCCGCCGCTGAATATCTTTGTATTGATTGAACAAACGAGAGAAAGCCGCGAGCTTCTTTCACATGTTTATATCAAGGACGCCGCGGGATAAACAGCCTTCACTCAGTTCCTCTCTTGCCATGCTCAAGGCCCAGCCGGCAGCGCTTATAAAAACGCTCCCGTCTCAAGGAGAGATGACATGATGTCTTGTTGCAAACACACTGCCGCAAATCCAGCAGCGGCACAGCTACGGTAATTCTGACTTGGCGTCTGCACTGTGCAAGGGGTGCTCGGAGCTTGCCACGTCGCCGAGCCGGTGACTCTGACTTCAACTCGTTTGTGTTACATGCCGTCGGAAAGGCTTTATAGTTGACAGTGGTACAAATACCACTATAGTTTTTTTCTGACCTTTTACTTTTGCGCCCTCCATAAAAAAAAATAAAAAATAAAAATACTGATATCTGTACTCTCTACCTCAGCGCTCAGTTTTATATTCAAACATCTTGACACAAAATTCTGAGCACTGAACGAGTGGTGCGTTGAAATAAGGTTTTTAAGAATAATTAATGTCGGTCTTGCTTGTAATACATAAATAGAGTCACTAAGACATACTTCTCTGAGAGAAAAAATGCTGTCTGGAAATTTGTGTATGAAAAAAAAAAATTCATTTGAAATGTGTAGGAAGTCTGTAAACTATAAATCTGTGATTTTTTGCATGTGTGGATCTGACCCTTTGGGTTTGGGTTGAATATGCAAAATGCGATGATGTCACTCCAAGCTACAAGGCAAAGTCAATCAATCTGAGAGTCAATCGCAGCTTGAATACGTATAGCAGAAAAAATTGCCAAACTGGAGGCAAACTGAAAGGCAAACAAACGTTCAATAGCTCATCAGGCTTCACTCTTAAGGATAACGTATGCACATTTTTAATAATGCACAAATTAAGCTTTGGGGGGCTATTTGTGGCCATTTTTTTTGGACAATGACGTTATTTCGGGAAGCTTCTGTAAACTCTGTAACCTAGTGACCTCTGCTGGCAAAACCAAGCGCTGCAGTTGATTTGGAAAAAGCACTTAGAATTGGTCTTGATGATTACATTTATTAATATTTATTTATATTAATGATTTTCAAACAATATATTTTTGGAGTTAGAGATTATAAGTTTGTCAGTCCAATGTCATAAAATAATTCACAAACAAACCAGACATTCACATTTCAAAAATTCAACTGTTGATTTATGGAACAAGAGCGCCGTTTACAAGACGCATACGTGTTGACAAGCGCCTGCGCTTAATTGTTTACAGATCGACTGACTTTGCCTGGTAGCTTGGCATGACGTTACCTCAATTTGCATATTCAACTCTAACCCAAAGGCTCCAAGCCATGCATATAAAGTATCACCCTTTCAAATCCAAGGAGAGTTTAATGCAAAGACGTGAAGTCGCGTCTCGCGATATTCGTACTCATACGACTGGTGAAACACGGATACGAATGGTGAAAAATGCATATGTCTTTGACAGCAATCTTACTGTATAGTAAATGCATTGCCATGTTTTCAGCTCCAAAATGTTCACCAACAAATGCAGTGTCTTGCACCAGGCTAAGCCCCAACTTCTGCCATTCAATAAGTCTCCATCCAATCTGAAAACACACATACAAGTAGGTTGTATTTTTTATTTAAACTTTTATCAATAGCTCTTTGACAGTTAATTTTATCAAGCAGAGTCAACACAGCGAGCTCTTGACATTTTTTTCTTTGCAGTATGAGCATTAAGTTGAATGAAAAAATAAAACGGTGGTGTTTTGTGTCTTTTTTTTTTTTTTTTTGTGGCAGGTTATTAAAATGAGTTTTTTTGTGTCCGTGATTTCAATGGTACTGTCACCTTTTAAGTTTTCTAATGAACATTTTCAGATGTGTTGTGTGTCCTCTTACCGAATCTCAACTATTGAACCGGTACTCAGTACTTCGATGAGAGATTTCATTATGAAAGTATCTACACTCCTGCATACTTGCCATCCCTAGATGACAGTGTTTTAAAAACTAATTGCCCTCTTGCTTTATTGTGGAAAGAGTGGCCATGGACAGGTCACATGTACAGGCAAAAATTCACAATATTATGGTAAATTTCAAGTCAAGAATTCAACTTATATGCCTTTAGAATGGGAGGAATTTAGAGAAGTCAGAGAAAAACAGAGACAAACACAGGGGGAATTTCAAAGACGAGAGTATTTTTATTTACTTGTCTGTTTTGAATTCTCAAACTGTTCAAAATTTGAAAAGGTTTCACAAATTTTGCCAATTTCTAAAAACCTATTGATTAGTTCAAAATTGGATCTATTTTTGGACTTTTAGGTTTTTTGTTTAATACGTCTTAATGCACTGTATTTTGAGCAAAGAAGTGAAGAATACAATTCAAGTGTTGCACAGCTTTGGAATAGACAAACTTTGTCTACTGAAAAATGTTTAGCTATTGGCCTTTGATGTTTTATCGTGCATGGTGTAAAAAATTCAAGGTTTCAATAACCACTAATATTGTCTCTAAATGGTAATGAGCACTTTTTCAATCAAAAAGTGGGGTGTTTGAACTGGGCACAATATGATAGACTCCTTGCAAAATTGACTGAGCAAGCTGCCTCTGACAAGAATTGGATGGCAATTGCTGTTATTTTTTATAAGATCTATGGCACGCATGAGGATTTTTTTTCAAAGTCTAGTGTGCTTCACAGTGGACATCCATGGATGCATGGTGTAGTTTGGTGACATGGTATCACTAGTGCTTGCAGAGCCAACTCGTATTTATATGTACTAAACATGGTGTTATATCAATACCAATATATACCAATATTATATAAATATAGTCACACCGTCCTATTTTCGCTTATCATACCATCAAAATTTTACATGGGAGCATGCATAAAAAATATTCAAATATTTTTCTACATTTTTTCATAATTTTATTTTGCGTTCATGATTTTTAAACCATTTTTTAATGCATTATTTTTTTTTATTTTTTTTACCACCGGTAATTCATTTTCACACTTACATATTAAAAACTTAATTAAAGCTGTAAAGAATGGCTATAGTTGTGACTCAGGGAAAATATGATTTCAGTGGTTTCCTTCATGAGAAAATGTTAGGGAATACAATTTTAGAGATTGCACTGTATTAGGAAAGTGCTGCTGCTAACCGCCTACGTCAGCCACAAAATGGCTGGTTGACGAAAACCTCAGAGTGAACATGCTCAGTTCAGCAAGTGAGTTGACAAAAAAAAAGTAATTGGCCATTTTTTGTCTCCAGGGAAAACAAAGTGTGACTTTTTGCTGCTCACATGAATTCCCGCCCCCTGTATTGTTTTTCCTCTGGCGCTTGCGTAGCACTCAGCGTTTATGGAAGGTGCGACCTCACCAGTGAAATCGAGAGGTCAGCGTGACCAAAAAGACGACGGCTCCCTGGCACGTTCCCGGCAGCTCGGCCTTGGAGAAAAGCACATGGTTTTATTTTTTGTTTCCTTTGGCTTTGACACCCACAGACACTCGAAGGCAGCATAAGAGGACAACTTTGAATGATTCAAGGCTTTGCATTAAACGACTCCCAGTGCAAAAGTCTTGCAGAGCATTGTTTGTTGATTTGTTGGGCGCTCTGCTGGCGGTTGCCATGGCGACTGCCTCCATTTTCTCTCATCGTGGCGGCCGACATAAAGGAGCGTGTCCTTGTCTCCATAATAGTTACAAATTGAATACTGCACTCTCCAAGGACCCGTGTCAACGACTTACAGCACTGTGAAAATGTGTTTGTGCATTAGAGGAGACCAGCTGAATAAATAGAAACTTTTTGAACTTTTTAATTACCTTTTTTTTCATAGTTTTCATCTTTTATTGGTCGCTATAAAAGCATCAGAAAAATAAGCGACAGACGCCAAACCAAATGTTTGTAATGATCGAATGTCCTCCTGGGACAGTTCATTAGGTACCGCTCCCATAAAGAACTCTAAATTAAAACATGGACTCAAATGTGAATGTTTTTGAAACAATAATGTCCTGTATTTGTTCTTGTGATGTAAATTTCCGTTGTTTTCTTTGGCCCCTTGACTGCAAAACCTTTTTCAACTTTACTGTTGCCAACAAGCTATGTTGGCTTGGTCAAACGGCTGTTGTGACAGATGGCAAGAGAGGAGGTGCCCTATCATGAAAAGTCAACTTTTTGGAGCTTTAACAACCCCAAAGTGTTATGTTCCATCATTGATGCTGTGTGCTCTCACCCGAGCAGGTAAACATGGCTTGAGAAAATCATATGGCGACAGAAAAAAATAAAATAAAAATCATCGCTCCCCATACACCGCCCATACCCCCCGTGAAAGTAAATACATGCCGACCTTATCCACATCTTTTGTTTTGGTCCCGGAGTTGAGGGGAGATTTTACACCAAGCCGACCAAATAAACAGAAACAGTTTTTTCTTTTTTTTAAAGTTACGTTTTACTGTAGAAAATGCTGAAGTGGCAAAAAAAAAAGTGTGTTTGGGAGCACGCAGCAGGACAGTCAATGTCAATTGACTGCGGGTGGAACTTTTGTTATGAATACAGGGGGATCTATTTGATATGAGGAATGTGTGCCAGTAAGTACGATTCATTTTGCATTTTAATGTCAGTGAAACGCCTGTTTTTGGCTCCATTCACTCCGCGACTTTTGTGAGAATAAGTGGTCAAAACGATGGCTGGTGTGGGTGTGGCATGTTGAGAAGCAGGGCCTATTCATGAGGCGTTTTATTTCCTGGATAGAGATGTCAGTACCACCAAACTCATATTTAATAAGAAATGAAATCGCAAATGTGCCAAATGTAATTCATCTGCATTTATTTAACTGTGGAAAGGGTAAAGATACCATGATCTAGGTCCTTTAAAAAAAACACGTCTTTGCACATATTTTGCCCATGTTTAAAATGTAATTTCTGTTTTACCATTCGAGTTATCACCAACAGCAGTCATAATCAGATCTTGTGTAAAGCCTGGCCTATCGCACCAGCAAGTACGCACTGACTGCGTTTGCCCAGCTTGGGTACTGAAAAATCTGGAGACTTGTTCCTCAGTGTGTGTGTTTATGTGTGTGCGTGGGCATGTACGCATAAAACTGTGTTTCGGTTGTTAATAAAGTTCACTGACTAATGCGTCTGCAATCCAGAGCAGATGCTACAATATGTTAGTGTATCAAACAGGTCATGATCGCATTATATCAATCACACGGTAACCTTGGTGCTAATGCTAGCTAGCGTCCAAACATGACTTTTCTTGTGTCCGAACTATAATCAAGCAACAGCCACAATGTGCTTCCTTTGGACATGCATGTTTATCAGCGCCAAACTGCCATGAAAGCTTAGACCGTATTCAATACTTTTTTGTGAAATATGTCTGCACTTTGTAGCTTTAAAGGGTTAGCTTAGCTACAACACTGCATTACCTACAATGCTTCTGTTTATAGTGTATCATTTATGATCTGGATTATCACTTCTGTGCATGTGTCACAGAAAAGTAATAGACAGCCAGGGGGAAAGGTGATGAAGTTTTGACAGAAAAATAACACATACAATAAATAAATGCATTCATAAATGACTTGTTAACTGTTAAAAATTACTGTTGAGGATTTTGATCATCGTAGTTGTAGTGACCAGTCCACAGTATATTTTTTGGCTACGAAACATTGGTCCAACAATGAAGTAAGATCCTAAATACAAATGTCTTTTTGTGTTGTGATTATACATACAGCACTGTATGTATTAAACATATGTAGCATCTTATATACTTGCACTGCCACTCACCAGTTCTCTGCAACATTTGGTAAGAGTGTGGCGTTCAAGGTCCCTTTCCAAAGCACAAGGGCACATTGAGGGCTCACAGCAAACAAAGCAGCAGATGTGGCAGCATCCTCGTCGATGTGCGCCTCAAATGAAGCAAACTTCAAAACACACAACAATTAGAGAAGAACAACCCTACTGATTTATGAACATTACAGTGGAAATTAGTAAGGCATGTAAACCATTGTTTGAATGGCTATATCATACTCCAGTATGATGTACCGTAGAAGCTGATTGCATAAAGAAAGTAAAGAAAGTTCCAAAATGACTCGAGTAGTAAAGTCCACAATATTATGTGAACTATTACACCAGGGGTTAACACCGGGCCCAAACTTAGCAAGATAGACCTTGCATAGACTGGACCTCCTCTCTACACATGCTTACATGAACAAGAACAGGAACAACAGAGAAGTGCATTTTGTTTTTTGTTTTTGTTTGTTGGCTGTTTTTTTTTTTTTTTTTTTTACAGTCCCATCGTTACGTGGACCCCCTTTCATCATCTTCTGTCCATCGTTTAAGGAAGTTTACCCAAGCCGTTATCATTGGTCCGTCGCTCTGTCAGTCAAATGTAAATGGCATTTCAATCATCACTTGCAGCCAAGCCTATGTCAAAACACAATAAACGCACACCACTATGCCTAGCGTGCAGTGCCAGCAACATCTCATTCACTCGCTTCAAGCAATCGAGCAAGAGAGGGACATAGACAAAATATACCTTGCTCTCCCTCTATTGTCTTTGTCTTGTCCATTTTTGAGGTTTTGCTTTTTTCCCAAGCTGCTCCAGTCTTTTTGAGCACAGAATTGTGAAATGTATTGCTTTTTATGTGTGAGTCGGATGAATGTGACCTGCCCTTTCAGACTGAAGTCGCATGAAAAAAGATTTAAATTGGATCAGATTCAGGATCACATACCCAAGTGACCTGAATCACATTTTAAATGATCAGACCTGTGTCATTCATACTGCCATTAAAAAAATCTGATACAGGTCGCAGAGGGGTGAAAACATCGGTATTGGGTCACTTCATGCAGCAGTGTGAACGTAATGGCATTATGAGTCCAGTCACAACACTTTTGCTCGCCTTAGTAGCAAACCAAATGATTAAAAGCAGGAAAGAGAGAAAAAGAATTTGAAGAATGGCTGTTAAAATTAAATCTTCATTACTGCTAGAATTGGTATTACCAATTAGCTAACTCCTACTTAACAGCCGAATTGAAGGCAAAAGGATTTCACAGAAGTAATTTGCAGACTGTCTAAGTCAACTCCAGTCCTCATGACCCAGTATCCTGCATATTTTCTAATCTTCTCTCTCAAACACACCTAATTCAAACTATTTTCAAGCTCCTGTAGAGCTAATTAATGAGCTACCGTATTTTCTGCACTATAAGGTGCACCGGATTACAAGGTGCACCTTCATTAAATGACCAATTTTAAATTATTTTCATATATAAAGTGCACCGCATTATAAGGCGCATAGAATAGAAGCTACAGTTGCAGCTGGGGTTGTGTTATGCATTCACCAGATCCAGCTGCACTAAAAGGAATGTCAACAACAAAAAATAACTCAAAATAACTCAAATAAGTCAAACTTTTCAATCAGAAATTAAACATCAAAATTATTTGTGGAGAGTACTATCTGAAGAATGGGGAAAAATACCTCTTGATTACATTGTTTTTTTTTGTTTTGTTTTTTTTTTGGTCCCCCAAAAATAAAAAGTCAAGGCTTATTCGCTGCATAAGGCACACCGGATTATGAGGCGCATTATCAGCTTTTGAGAAAATTGAAAGCTTTTAGGCGTGTTCATTTAGGCACATGTGCATTAAAATATAATCCCTGCATCTTCAAAAGAACTTTGGAGCAAACCATTATTTTGCTTTGAGCTATGATGGAGTCATGACAGTGTAATGTACCGATATTTACACCATTAAAAACATGACATCCTTTGATGCTTTCACCTTCTAGTAGCTTGCTGATGACTGCAGATTTGACATTCTTTTCGATTACAATATTAAGTTCTAGAAGGAAGATTTTGCTCCATATTTTATTTTTTAATTAAAAATGCACTCATGGGCACTCATTTTATCTTTTTTTGCAGACACTTTGAGCATATTTTTACTTTTTTGGTTTTGTTCGCAATAAATTCTTACACTAATGCCACGGCAGAACAGGCCAGAGCAAAGCGGAGCAAACATAGGGGAGAGAGGCGGGACACTGCAGATGTAACGTCCTTGATCAACTGTGGTGAACATATGCTACGGGGACGCCAGCTAATTAGTCAAGGTTGAGTGGAACCCCAGGGTGTGTGTGTATTAGTGTGTGTATGCTCGCCAAGGTCAAACTCATGAGCTGAATCCATCGCGCAATGAGCAATAAGCCCCACAGTGCCACTTTGATGGGCAACACACTCGGCAGTCCACTACCAACTTCCATCTTTTATTTTCCTGCTTTTTCCACTTACCGCATGTGACTTCACATTAAATCACAAAAGATTTAACTATGGTAGGGGACGGGGTCATAAAAATGGAGTTTTTGACATGGGGTGGATTAAAATGCAGATAGCTCCAAGCAGTTTAATCTTTATATACAGTACACATCTGCATATCACAATTACTTGTTTGCCCCTTCTGTCGCTGTCCTTCCTACTTTAGTCCGGGCACCCAAATATATGTCACCGTGTGATATTACAGCGCTTGTCTACGATAACCAATGCGCACACATGAAAATGTGGAGGCGGATGGGAGAGTGGCGATAATTTATGTCCCTCTTATCTTCCGCTTTACTGGCCTCGCTGTGACTACCGTTTTGAATATTTGGAGGACGGGGTCATGTTTGCATAGGGAGCTAAATTACGACACTAATAACAGTGTCGGCTGCCAAGCAGTGCAAAAGAAAAAAAAAGGGGAGGAGGCAACATGAGGAGGGCGGCATTCGGTGTTGACAGACCAAGGTGAAGCAAAAGATTCATACATTTACAATGGAAATAAAGGGAATAAAAGGAGTGTGACAAGTTTATTTTCACAATAAACGCCCGGGATGGATAAAATCGGGAGATAAATCATGTAAAAAGTTGCCTTTATGTCTGTTGGTAATGTTTTTTGTCCTTTATATCTTAGTGAGTCATCTTCACTTATGGTGTTGTTATTCATTTTTCTATTAGCTACCAAATAATTACATCAATTTGATGACAGCATTGCTTCATAACTGCTTACAGAGACAGTGGCCAAATTAACATGCATGGTATGAATTTGTGTGATTTATAGGTTTAGCTGAAAGCTGAAAAATACACCTCCATATTATTTATTGGACTTTTATAGCAAAATAGTCCCCCCTCAAAAAAAAACACATGCACTCCACTCCCACTATATTATCCAGCCATCCATTATCTGTAGCAGATTATCCTCACAAGGGTTGATGGCTTGCTGGTGCCTATCCCAGCTGACCTCCGGCAGCAGGCGGGGGACAAGCTTAACTGATTGCCAGCCAATTGCGGGGCACACAGAGACAAACAAGCATTCACGCACCCAATCGCAAAATGAATCACACCACCAGTGACAACATGTTTGTGCATGTTAGAGTAAAGGTCATATTAAAAGCCATTTGGATGGTGATTTTCGGCCATAATCGGACGATTTAACCTGTCGAGCCCTAGTAGGAAGTGGTAATGATGAGTGTTTGTTTAAATTGTCTCCCAAGTCATTCATCACAATGGCAGGCAGAAAGGTTTCTCACAGCAATGTTAGCTCACATTTAGCCTATATTGATTTTTCTTCAATTTCATTTTCCACAATCAAGCCTTTTCTTAGTATATTCCGGCTATCAGATGCCCTGTAGCGCTGCATCGCCTCAAAGAAGTGAGTTGTGTGCTGAAAGGAATCTCAGAATGATCCTTTTCAAACATTTCGTCGCCTGCCCTCATGTTCGAGCCAGCTGAAACTCATGTGTGACCAGGTTATGCATCTTTGTGTCCACTGGCCTTACTGATGTGGATAAAAGACAGGATCATGTCCTTCGCTCCACTGTCTGATATTTACATTTATATTTCCCCTTCTACGATGATGTCATTGTTCAGACTTGTTCATATTTGCCAAGGCCGATGCTTGAACTTAGTGTTTACTTTCCCATACACTTAGAACGAAGGTGAGGGATAAGCTCAATTGAAGCTCCCGCTGTCTGCCTGTGACGCATGAGTCAGATTTCTTGAGGTTTCTGAAATTATGTGATAAACTATTTTGAATGTGAACCTTGTCTGGTGGGTTTCTCTGTGAACATATGTGCCTATGGTCAACTTGGAGTTCTCATAAGACATCATAGGTAAACATGCACAATCTAATAGGAGACAAAACAAGAACCACAGAATGTACAGGTAAGTTTAAAGAAAAATAATGTTATAATGTTATAATTTCCCTCAAAAAACAATTAGATTAGATTATTTTAAAGACAGACCAACTGTATGTCCCTTGCAGTGGGGAAAAAATGTCAATGTTCTGTTTTTCAGAGATCAGATAATATGGGGTTAGGGAGTGGGGGTGTCCACAGGGTGGGATGCCATAGAGAACAAACTTTAGCCATAACTTCTGTTTTGGTTTCACTGAAACTGAACAAAATCAGTGACATACAGCCTTTTATTTCCTCTAGACAGAACAGCAGTGGATTTAAGGGGAAAGTAGCCATTCTTTACAGCGTTTTGTTTTTCTTTTTTATATTATTACCTCAGTTTTCTGTACTTTTTGTCGTGGCCTATAACCTACAACCGAACTTCAAGGAATACACTTATGAAAATAGACAAACACTGACTATGGGTAGTTTAACTGCTTTGCATACTAACTTGGTAAAGAAATCTCATCATGTGTGCGCTTTACAAAGCCAAATTCATATAACACAGTAGTTGTATGTCTATTATCTCACAGAGTAGAATATTCTGCTCGAGTCTCCCTATGGGGTCTGACAAATTAAACCTGCTGGAGTGTGCTACTAGCAGGCACAACTAATCCTGGAAGAGAGAATTGAGGATTCTTTCTATGAGCACAAAGATGCCTGTAAAGCTGAGCCTGTTTTGATCGTGTCGTTCATCGGTTGTATTGTACAAGAGAATAGCGCTAATCAAAGATCAAAGAAAGTTGTTAGTGATTTAAAATATATAATAGTATTTGATAAGTTTTATTCAATTATCTGTTACAAGCTTTGTAAGAAGTCTAAGAAGCAGAAAAAATGGATGAATCAAGTTTAATTATGGAAAATTATGGAATTTAGTCAAAAGAAATAATCGCCTCGATGCACAAAATATATAATTCATACAGTGTATATCTACACAGCGCTAATTTTACCTCTGAAAAGTGTTGGGTCCGCGGGACTCACAATACTGAAAAAGTATGGGTCCAAACAGAAATATTTGGAGTCCCAAAAATCGCGCAATAAAAAGGACAAAATTTAAGGTTCAGACTGTATTTGCAACATGTGAGCAAAAACCTATTTCAGATATTAACAAATGTCACATGATAATGTATTAAAATAATAGAATGAACTTACATGTGGCCTCCATCATCATTTTCTTCATAGGTTTGATATCACGGACCATTATGGTAGAAAAGTCCACTCAGCTTCAAAAGGTCAACATTTGTTCCTCTTCTCTATCTTCCGAAGCGTTTCGTTGAGGCTCACTGTTGCCTGATTGTGTATTACTTGACGTATCACTGATAATAACAAAATTGCAGAGTTGATGTTGTTTCGGGCCTGAAAATAGCACTTTTGGGGGGCTTTTTTTCTATAACCAGATCCTGCAGACGAAATCTCATGACAACGAGATCTTGGGTAAAAATGAGAAAACATGACTTGCGAAATCAAAACAAACATGGTGGACTAAGTTATAAAAACATTTAAGTGGTCAAGTTTTGCTGAATAAAAGATTAAATGGACAATTATTAATATTTTGATTTCCAAAAATTAGGGGTGTGAATCTTTGAATCTTTGACAGTCTCACGATTCGATTCTGATTTTGGGGTCTCCATTTGATCAAAAATTATTTCTGCTTCAATCTATACATGTGCAAAGAATCATCATACAACTTTCAGTCTTCTCTGCAAGACACAGTAAAAAAAGGAAAACTGTTTTTTTTCGGGGGGTTTTTTTTCATTCGCTAAGTTTTGATATGTAAGGAACATGCCTTTTTCCCAAAAAAATAATGTGGACAACCGCAACTATTTGAAGATAGATATAAATTATATACAACTGTTATATTATTTAAAAAAAAGATTAAACAAAAATGTTTAAAAGGCAGAACAAGATACATTGTCATTTCCAAAGAAAATAGCAGTACCAAAATATTATGTGAAAAACTGTTGCCTAAATGAATAATATTAATATTTCTCCAAACATTTATGACAAGCAAGAGATGAAAAGAAAATTTTTCAAGTGAGTAGCTAAAGTGTATGTGCAAAGAATGAATGAATATATATAATGGTTTGCTCATCTCTGAGCATATTGGGAGAATTATCAGTCACAACTGTAACATTATTCTGAAAGTTCGTGAGTAGGCATGGGGCGAAATCACAATCTGACGTTACGATAACCTTGAGCAAAAATATCACTGTATTGAAACGACAGCTCTAAAATATCTAATTTTCAAATCTTTTTTGGTAAACAGACATTTTTCGAGATTATGCAGTATAAACCGTTTTATTCATAGTATATATGCATAACAGTATTTTGAAAGATGACTGATTTGAAATTAACTACCCTTGAGTGATAATAGATTATTTCAAATCAACTACTGTGTGTAATATTAATTAATTCGGTCTGTCAGCTCGCATCGTTTTCGAAAGTCAAAAACCTCCCCCCCTGTTTGGACGGGGGAAAAATTCGATTGGTTTGCCTTCTTGCCCCACATTTTACCTCGACTGACTAGCTCGACACATATACTAGTGCTGGGTATTGGCTCTTAAAAGTTTAATGGGATATAATGTGATACAATGCATTGATACAGTACGTATTGCAATTCATTGTGCAAAAAAATATTTGGCATTTGCAGTGGAACCCCTGGACGCAAACGCTTCTGTACATGAAATATTCACTTTACGAGTAAGAAAATCGGCCGATAAAGGGACAATGTGTAAGATCTACTGTAGATTGTTTTTCACTACGGACAGCAGGAAGTGCTGCATTTACTATTGTCTGTAGCTATAACACACAAGGAAGCCGGTAGAGTACTACCTCCCAGGTAATATCATTTCATGATAACTAGACCTACCATTATATTTAAAACATACTGTTGGTCGTTAAGAACACATGTATTTGCAAGTTTTTGAAATTCATAATGATTTAATTATTCCTTTTTAAATGAAAAACAGTCTAAATCTTACACATTGTCTCTTCAATACGAGAAAAAAATATATATAATGGTAACTTTGCATGCTCCAAACGAAAACTTCCCGCGCGCATTAAACGTGCCATACCACTGCACCAGTATCCTGCTCTTCCAGGAATTGTGGGTACTGGGATTGTGCGTCAATAATAAAGAAAGCTATATATTATTCTTAAAAATTCTGCTTACACTTACCATCAGTCAGTGCTGTGTATATTTCAATGGCCACCCGTGTTCCTGTACAAATGGATGTTGCTGTGTTCATAGAGTAAATACTAAGTCATGCAACAAAGACTTTCTTAACACACGTCACAACAATATTGCGATGCTGAAAAAACGAAAATCTGCATTGTTCAATGCAGTGCTGCACTCAGCCGTGACCCCTGTATTTTTTTAATACGAGTATTGTCGCACCACTTGGTCCTACACAAAGTTAGTTCACTAACCTTGCGGTTTGGAGGAGATATTAAGTAGCCACTTGAACGGAAGAGCTCTGAGTTTGATCAAACGCATAAGTGATCTTGGTCCCTATTGTCTCTTTCACACATAACTATGAATTCAGTTATCAGACATATTCAAATCGAAGGTGTACCGCAGCTGAAGGGTTGATGTCCGGCCACTTCCAAAACGAGGTCAGAGTGCATTTGCTCGACCGTTCCACGGCCGCATCTGAATTGCTAGCATGCGGAGGCATATGCGCATTATCGCACGACTCTCGTTCACAGCGCAAGGTTGTCTGCTTGGTGTGGGCGGGTGGGGGTTTTGCAGTCAAGGTCAACGGGCTCCCGGGCAACCTCGAGGGGCTAACTGACCAGGAAATGTCCCCTCCACGGCAACAGGGCGCTCATTAAACGTTCCAGCAAGTTGCACATGTGAGGTGTAATCTGGACTAACATGCATGCCTCAAGGCTGCAGTGACAATGAAGGGAAAATACTCAAACGCCGTACTAATATTGTGTGTCTATAAAGAGTTTTTGACCGTTTTTTCAGGCCTTGAAATTGTTTGTGAAATATCAACAAGTGGCAAGGCAATGGGAAAAATAAGATAGAAATATATAAGTAAATAGTATATGATTGTGACGCTTTTACAAGGCAACGCACTAAAAGCTTTTTTTGAATAAAGGCGACGCAGCTCCAGCGTTAAAGCCACAATGGCAAGAGTGGCAAGGACCTTGGGTTTGATATGAAATCACATGACCTTGTCTGCGCCAGCCCACATGTTAAAAGCTCTTTGTAAGCAGGAAAGTGCTTTAGAAAGAACCTGAAAGGCTTCAACCTTCTTTGTGAATTCAGCTCAATACACATTAGACAAGCCATGATGTGTGTACCTGTGCGTGTGTGTATATGTGTGTGTGTGTACATATAGATATATACATATATATATATATATATATATATATATATATATTTTTTTTTTTTTTTTTTTTTTTTTCTTTTTTCCTCCAATTAATAATAATCATATGCCCTTTATTTTTCTGGGTAATTTTTGGCAATATTTGATTGGTGAGCAGTTCAGGGTGTGCCCCACTCACTGCTCCGATTTCACACAACACAGCTCGTTATTCAGCATATTGTAAAATTATTGTTCCCAGTATACTATCAAATATATGATCATTCCCCTTGATAGAAAAATGAAAAAGTAAACATGTTGGGTTTTTTTTTTTTTTTTAACCGAGCGAGAGAACTTTGTTTTATCCCTACTCGGAATCCTCCGTGTGTTTTCTTTTGGCTAACTTCAGGTTACTATGGCTCATCTTTAGATGTCACATACAAAGTGCACCTAACTATTTTCTTCTTGTCTTTATCCCTGACAAACTTAAAGCAATGGGTGTATGTCCATCTTGTGTACGTATTCAACATCTCCGAACTTCTCTCCTCCGACCTCACTGTTTTTGGAGAATTTGGAGGAAAAAAA
Source organism: Hippichthys cyanospilos (assembly GCF_059441005.1). Classification (NCBI taxonomy): domain Eukaryota; kingdom Metazoa; phylum Chordata; class Actinopteri; order Syngnathiformes; family Syngnathidae; genus Hippichthys; species Hippichthys cyanospilos. The sequence continues at coordinate 21,088,658 of NC_142373.1, read as the reverse complement.
CAAACAAACAAAAAACAACCACCTCCAGGCTAAAAATGCATTTTAATGCATTGCGTTACTATCATTTGTAACGAGTACAATATTAGTGCATTACAGCAAAAAGTAATGCATTACAGTAATTACGTTACCTTGCATTACTCCCGACACTGCTTAAGACACATCTCCTCACCGTTCACGTGCACAAACAGGTTCAAGGTGGCCACCCCGACCACCTTAGAGCCATAAGCTTTGGTCAGCCACCTCAACAATGGAGGCAGGTGAAATTGCCAACTCGGACTGTTGGACTGTATTATTGTTTTAAAAGTGCCCCATGAATAAAAATGTGATGAAAATATTGCTGGAACACAGCTGAAAGTGTTGTTTCTGAGACAGGATGGCCAACTTCCGTGTGTACCTGCGATGTTTTGGAAAGAAAGGCAGGAATAGTTTCTCCGCAGCCTTGACACTTCCCATGTTTCCAACCGCGGCTGGTGCTCAGCTCTGTCAACACACGTCTTCCTCCTGCTGCCGTTTTGTTTGGACACGAACGATGGAGGAAGGTCACCAGTGTGTTGAGCTACAGAAACGCTCCTATTTCCTTGAAATGGCAGGAAAGGTAGAAAAAATAACATGGTGAGTCGTGGACTCAGCTGGTCTGCAAATCATACAATCACACAAGTGAATGCCACAGTATGATAGGCTAATCTCAGTCTTATTTACGCAGCATAGTGACTTGTGAAACATTTATTGCAGGTTCCAAACATTCGCAAGGCAACCTTGATGCTGACATCACAGTCATGAACTCATGTTCAATGCCTATCAAGCAGAATACTTTATCAAAACCTTTTTTTTTTTACCTTTTGAAGACACCATATTTGGTTATGCTTAGCAGTTCTGGCCTTGAAATTAATGTAAATGACATTTTGCTCGTTTTCCTTCCTTTTGATATCAAACAAAGCTTTGAAGCCAGTTTATTTTCTTATCAATCAAAAGAACCATTTTTCTTTTCAAATGTTTTATGTGAACATGCTTCTCTATGAATTGCCGTTGTAAATTTTCTTTGCGATACGTTCTTAAGTGGAAGAACTGGAGAACGGAGCACTTTGGGCGCCTGTTCTCTGAGGTCAGTCGCATAGCATTCACACGGCAAACAAAAGGTCAGCCCCCTGAGATGGATGCAGGTGGGTGGAATATTCCGCTTGATTCTAAAACAACATCAATGCTTTTTATACTGGTAGACATGCTCCTTGAATGAGTCACTGGATATCTGCAACAAAGGTGTGCTGATCTCACTGGACTCCACTTCGCCGGCCACCCGAAGCAAGCACGACATCACCATGTCCTTGGCCACGCCTGCCTCGAGATTCCCATCCCGGCTCAGCTGCAAGGTGATCTGGTCCAGGCTGGTCAAGACCATCTCTGAGGCCAGGAGGGGGCAAACAGGGCCTGAATCCCTGGACATGTTCTCCATCATGTACTGCTGGTAGAGGTCCAGAAGCTTCTGTTCCAGATAGCCGTTCAAGAGGGAGTTAGTGAAGGGTCTCTCGCGCCCTTGGAACAAAAAGCTCTGATCTCGACCACTTCCCTGCCTCCAGTGATTGGAGCCCCCTTTGAGAGGTAGCAGGCGCCCAAGTTGTGTGCCACGTCTCGGAGGCGAGTCCTCCCCAGGCGGGGGGACATCACAGGACTGCAAGAAGGGACCCACCGCCTGGGTAGCGTCGAGGACTTGCTCCGCGTCGTCGAACGACAGGGGCAAGACCTGGTCACCCCCGATGTGGAGGTCGCTGTAGTTCTGACAGATGCTCTGGCAGAAAGACGGGACCAGGAAGGTAGCGTCGCCTCCCGAGCGGGGAGAGGGGATCTGGATTCCTGGAGGGTTCTCTCGGACTGGCTGGGTTCTATACAGATCTAAAGACTCCAGCTGGGAGACCTCCGGCGGAGTACCGCTGGCAACGGCAACCTCAAGAGGTTTCTCTGATGGATTGTGATGAAGGTGCGCAACAGCACCGGTAGAGTGGGAAGAAGATCTGACCGTTCTCCTCTTTCTGTCGCGATGCGGGAGGCACGATTCTTCTGCTTCTCCGTAGGTCATGCTCAGCAGTTTCACTTCACAAAGCATCTCTGCAATGCCTCACCGAGTGGCAATTTACTGAACCATAAAATTTAAAATAAGATCAGGCGCTGTCTGTGATATTTAAAAAAAAAAACAAAAAAAAAAAAACAATAGACAGATCAAGCCCGAGGAGAACTACCTTAGGCACTCTCTGGAAACTGAATGTTGAGTCTGATAGTCTTCTTAGGTCTACAGTACATACACCCCTTGAGAGGAAGCAAGATTGATTATTTATTTATATATATAATCACACTTCTTCTTTCTTAATAACCATTTTTGCAGCTGGTGACATTTAACACCGACCTCAGAATTTCAGTAAACTTTATGTGGGATTTGAAGGACAACTAAAACAAATAGTGGCTTTTGTTTTTGCACGTCGGATTTTGGGGGGTTTCCACTGCAGGTATCAAATTTCAAATGAGAACAGAATATTTCCTTAAAACAATATAATATCATTATGTCTCTTCTTTGTAGTGTATTTAATTTGATTGAAAAGTCCCAATTCAATTGGTTGAAGAGAATTCAGATTATACTGCATTTACATTTTGCTTGAAGTCACAATTTCACTCTTACTGAAGTTGTATTATTTTATCCGTATGCCCATGTGTTTGAATATTGTTACGAGTGGGGTCACTCAAGAGTCTTGCTCTCTGTTGTGTTTCTTTTTTTCCCTGTGTCTCCTGCCATCTTCTGTTTAGGTGTGCCCCAGCAGTGCACTACTTGGTCAGCTCCAGGAAGGCCCACGATTGGCTGCTGCTGATTGGAGGTCGCACACCTGCCGTATATTAAGAGGAGACGGCAGACAACTCTAGTCTCTCCTTCGCTTCCAACCAGCCACGCATTTGTACCAAATTGTTGTGAAACTGAGCAGTAGGGGTGAATCGCCGTTTTTGTTGTACATTTTCTTTCCTCCTGTTTTTGGAGCTAGGGAGGTAAGTTTATTGTCTTTTTGTTGTTTTGTTTGCTAGGTTAGTTTGGTTATTGCAGAGATCGTTTTGTTTGTTATTTTGGCCTTGGTTCACCCTGAGTTAATTGCTCCACTCTTTTAGTAAACCTTTTGTAAATAAATGTATCTTTTGTTTTCCAAACCTTTGGGTTATTGGCTGGCTGCTTGGGAGTTGGGGAAGGCGCGGCCCATTACTCATGTTATGTCCTAGACCCTAGACTGGGACGTAACAATATCCATGCATTTTCTAGAGCCGCTTATCTTCGCAAAGGTGGCAGGCTTGCTGGTGCCTAGCCCCGCTTACTTCGGGCACTAGGCGGGGGGGTGTTCAGTGGGACACCCTGAACTGGTACGCAGCCAATCGCAGGACACACAGAGACAAACAAGCATTCACGCACCTAATCACACCTAAGGACAATCTAGTATGTACAATGCACCTCCCATGCATGTTTTTGGAGTGGGGGAGCAAGCCGAAGTGCCAGGGGAGAACCCACATAGGCTCGGGGAGAACATGCAAACGCCACACAAAGTGGATTTGAACTTGTGAGGGAGACGTGCTCACCAATATGCCAGCCTCCGATGTTTGAACATTTAGAGGCAATTTGAATTATTGTTGAAAAAATAATAAAAAACTGACTAAGATGTTTAAATCTCGTCCATTCAATTGCAGTTGGTTGCACAAATGAAAGTGTTTATTGCTTGGCTAAAATTCAACATTAATCAAATAATTCAATGAATACTGTACGACCGTTAACTGTGACGGTTCATTCACGGTTCAAGTTTTTTTTACTCTTAAAATGCCACCAAAAAGTCTCATTAAATCCAAATGACACTTGAGAGCAACTCAATCATGAATTATAGGTTATAATTATTTGTATTTGTGCCAGTGTGAGTGTCAAGTTAGGAAGGCAGAAGTGCAATTTTAGTTAAGTAACCACAAGAGGATATTTCCTCTGAGAAACCTTGACATGCACGCTCAAATTTAGAAGAGAACCTAAATAAGTTGGGATCTTTTCGAGAATTTGCCTTTGCTTTTATTAATTAAAGAGAAAATGTGCAAGGTGGAAAGCGCCTGGGCTGTATTTAAAAATCTTGGTAAGGAAAGTTTCAACGAGAGCCCAGGAAATTTAAGACGACTATATACAGTATTGTATTTTTAATGAAGGTCATGCTTACGTCAGCTTCTTATGCAAACAAGAGGACAGCTGTCTACACCATGGGCTCCTACCTATTGAGTGATTCATTATATATATATATATATATATATATATATATATATATATATATATATATAGAGAGAGAGAGAGAGAGAGAGAGAGAGAGAGAGAGAGAGGTCGTGGGTTTACTTCCGGCTCCAGCCTTCCAATGTGGAGTTTGCGTATTCTCCCCTTGCCTGCATGGGTTTCCTCCAGGAAAAACATGCATGGCAGATATACAGTACATACATACATACATACATAAATTGTTTGAGAGGTATGTTTGAAAGTGAATGGTTGTTTATCTTTGTGTGCCCTTCAATTGACTAGCAATCAGTTCAGGGCGAACCCCGCCTACTGCCCAAAAGGCAGCTGGGATAGGCTCGAGCATGCCTGCGACCCACATGAGGATAAGTGCTTGACATAACGGATACTATTGTACATAACAATCATGAATTTTGAGGCATATTTTCTCAGTGGACTTTGGTTAAGTCTAAATCGTTCCACTTTTAGGATGTTTAATTTTGAGGTTTTACAACATAATTATACAAGCGAAGAAGACAAGACTTTCATAAAGTTTTTTTTTTTTTTTTTTTACATACATAATAAATGGAAGAAAGTAATCATGCGTAACATAAGTTTCTAGTTGAATGGAAAAGATGTGTAGCTTTGCAGAAGTTTAAAGGAAGTGGGAAAAGTTATTTGAGTGTAATTTGGATATCTTTAGCATTAAATAAACAGTGTAAATGTACAGTGTATCAGTTTAAATACACAGAATATGCTTATCACGCATGGAATTCTGTTTTTTGATTTATTCAAGCATAGCAACACCAAATGACACCATTCCTTTTTTAAGTGTAGACCCTTCACATAATATATGCAAATAGATAATTCGCCGGGCCTCACGTTCATCAGAGTGTCTTTTATCTCATGGCAGTCGCTTAAATGACCCTCAGTGATAGTGATAGTTATTCTGATATGGGTCAGGACACCTGAAACGGGCTTGCCACGCACTAGTGTTGACTTACAGAAGCCTCTATGTTGCCAAGCAGCGACTGATACCATTGCCGAGGAGATCAGGTTAAACAAGCGGCTATTCAGCATCATGGACTGTTGCAATTCTCGGTGAGTCGGGCGGCTTCTTCACTTAGCTTCAAAAGGAGGAATATGGAGCTCAAAGGCAAACGTTTGCTAGTTTAGGGATGTTTAGGAAGATCAACCATGTGTTCCGTCCCAATCGTCACGGGCAGAGAGAGCAGGATGGGTTTGGGCCGGATTATCACAATGCCTGCACAGTCAGGCTGCTCCGCAGCACCTCCATGCTACTTGTGGGAGAGAGGAGCCAGTTTTCCGAGGGTGTCACGTTGAAACGAAGCAAAAGCACCGTCAGCGTGGAGTCCACCTTGTACTACTATCACAGGCAAGAAGACCGTGTGTGGCTTTACTCCCACGAGCAAAACTGCCTGGAGTACCTGCGAGCGCTGGTGGCTCTGCGGCAACGCTACACAAAGAGTGTGAACGACTTGAACGGGGATGAAATCAAGGCCACGGTGCCCTCTAAGAAGAAAGCAGCGCCTCCGGCACCGCAAAACAAGACAGTAAGCTTACACTTTTTTTTTTTTTAATTCAGAAAAAATCTAGTCGTGCCAGCAATAACTCATCCGTAACTTAAAACAGTGCAGTTGTATGAACTGATATCTGCTGAAACCACACACCTTGGTCTGCTAGTCCTTCTATTTTTAAATTGCAAGCCTAGTTTATACTCCTGACATTATGGGAAAACGATGTGATGGATTTTTTTTTTTTTTTTAGACTATTCAGTGACCTTACATGCAAGACTTTTGACTGTGGAATGAAGACCACACAAGCATGGGGAGAATATATGCAAAAACTGGGTGGCACAGGGTGGCCTGAGCAAAGTTTCATACTCCAAACCTCCAAATTGAGGCAAAGCCTAAATATTTAACCATACTGCTAAACAATACACTGTGTTTTGCCAATTTATAGATATTGAGAGTGACACCCTCTGCACCGCCCGTGCCCAACGTGGAGGACACACTGCAATTTCTGGATGAGGTGATTGCGAGCTGTGATAGTGAATCTCAGCATAAACCTTACTTGGATGACGGTCATGCTGACGTGGACTTTATAGGTAACATATACCCTTTTTGATGAAGTCATCAGAGCCTGACCCATTGATCGGCCGGCAGCGGATTAAAAATAATTGACCAAATGGCCGATATTTACTGATTATTTTACCTTTGTGTATTGTGATTCCAGAGGTCATATACAAGTAACAATGGTGTCATTTTTTCTTACACCTGATTCCATACGATAACGTTATATCCTCAAATACATATCATGAATTTTGTTGATAAGATCATTGCGTGGTCTATTAGTCTAGATACTGTAGCAGATTTATTTTTTTCCAAGCAATGATTAAGGGAGCAATGCTATCAAGTTGTGCAAAGAATTGACCTGGATGTCACTACTTTACACACAACATAAAGTCAGTTTATTTAAAAAGAACCAAATATAAAAATAATAATAAAATAAGTGAATAACAAATTAAGCCTAAATGTATTACAGAAAAACAATTTCAGTTTCTAGTAAACAATCACATAAGACAAGAATTAATGTTCTTGGAGCCTCATTAATTGCATGCAATGCCCTCTGTGAACTTAAAAGGAAAGTTTTTTTTAAAGGGACAGTGTTACGATTATCATTAAAAAGTAATACATTAAATGATTGTAAATTTCAAAAACTTGCAAATGAATGTGTTCTTAAAGACCAACAGTGTGTTTTAAAAATACCCACAAGTTTGGTCATCATTAAATTATATTACATGGGGGGGGGTGGCACTTCTCCGGAGGCGGCCATGTTTGTTATAGCTATGGACAGTGGTAAATACAGCACTTGCAGCACCCACTGCTGTTCGTAATGAAAAACGGCCAAAATCTTACACACTATCTCTTTAAAGATATTATTTTCTCTTGACCTCCGCTATTCGCAAATAGTTCCCAGTCCAGCTCATGAATAGTGAAAATGTGCATGTAATTGACAGCTATTTAAATGCATTTGCAGGAAGGAAATCCTGCAATTTTGAAAACGAATCAGCTGACCAATTGGTAGTAGGTAATTTTTTTTTGCCACCCAAAAAAAGCTATCTGAAAAAAAAAAAAAGATTTCCAGTGGGGCTCTAACTGTGTGACGGTGGAGTGAACCGTGGTCGTCATGTGGCAAAACGTAATTTAACCATGCCACCGTCCACCTAAAATGGACCGGCCATTCTGAAATGTCCGAAAGTTTCTGATGGCCACCAGACCCCTACCTATTTCTATCAGTACAATTTGCATATTATTGCGATGAGGTTGAACTACACTGTATCATATAAAGAAAAAATGATTGCTTTTCATTGGCTTTTGTCTTAATTGGGAATTCACACCAAAAGTGACGAGAAATGTCATGAGGTATACTTAATGTTGTGACCAGTAAGTATAATATCTTGTGCGAAAGTGAAAAGGTGTAATGTATTTTTGCAGGGTACATCATGTTGAATTACTGGCATCATAAAATATCTGAGTAAAAAGGTTGAGTGTAATTACTTTGTCTTGGATGGAGAATGTTGTAAATTATGCCATTTTAATCAAGAGTTGATGGTGCAAATTGAATTATGCGTGTCCTGTAGCGCAAGGTTTTCATCTAAAGTGGCTGTTTAGTGCTCCGTATCGTCTCACTGTGGGCGTTTAATCAAATGTGACCTTGACATTTGCAGTGCTCTGCCGTCGGCGTGGGAGAAATTACATCTTTATCAGTGTAATCAAAACAGGAGGCTTGGTGGTGATGTCAACCGTGTAAAAATTTTAAAAATGATCATTTCCTTCCTGCGTCTGGCCCATACAAGCAGAGACAATTAGAACAACAAACAAAAACATCAAAACCAGACACGATTCTGAAGAAACATTAGGCCATTATAGTCCAGAGAACTCAAAACAGTTTTCGTGTGTCTTGTACTTACAGTACATATGCAGATTTAGCTAGGTGTGGGAACAATATTTGAAAAAAAAAAGGGCATTTTGTGTGCACAGAAAAAAATTGTTGTTCTGGTTAATGAAAAACTATAACTACTGTATTGTGCTTGTTTTTCCTGTGTATTTTTATTTTGACTGTGAGGCAATGCTAACAATGATTCCACCTTATCACCCAAATTAACTAACGTACATGATAATTTAATGTTTTTCTTTTTCACCTTCATTACCTACCTTTGCTGATTTTTTGGTAGGTTTCCTTTCTTGATGTGAGGCCTCTATTTTGACTCAGATTTGGGTGACAAAATGTAGTTCCTTGCCCTATAAAGTTATAAAAAGCAGTCAATACTGAAAATTAATGAACAGTGATTCTAACTAGATGAGAAATTAATGATTTGAGCATTTTTTTTAAATATTAGAAAAAATCAATTATGCTGAAATGATTTTTGACTCTAAATTGCTCTCAACTCATTCTGTCTCCCCATACAGTAGCATCCAGCTCAGCAGAGCATGACCTCCACTCCAATTGGCTCTTGCGGGTTCCTCGGGTGGCAGGTGATCCCAGCAGGCAGCAGGAGGAGGTTCTTGTCCGTGCCAAGGAAAAAGTCCTCAATAAGAAAAACAAAAGTGGGTCGACCAGCAGCAGATTGCGGCTGCAGAGGAACCCCATCTATTTGCCCAAAGTGGTGGAGAGCGCCCTGCAGACGCTTCGATTCAAGTCCAAAAAGTTCTGAAAAAGCTGAAGAATCTTACGATTGACACTTATTTGAATGGAAAGATAGATATTTTTTTATGAAATCAAGTCAGTTTCATTAAAAAAAAGTGGTGGCATCATGGCGGAGAACATAAGTGGTAGACTGAAACTCAAGAGCATGTACCGTTTTGCTCATACAATTTGCATACCCGAAGAGTGTAAACACTTGAGCACAATTGTATGTTTGCTAACTAGTAGTGGTATACAGTATGCAGCTGTACTCGTAAGTTTAAATACCCGACTGTATATCTGTACTGATTTGAAAATGTATGCGGCTGTACTGGGCAAAACAAAGCTGTAACCACAATTTGACAGCCCCCTCTACTGAAGGTGGTGGGCTAAGATTTCATTTTGCTCAAACGCAAGCTGTATGTAAACCATTTTAAACAGACACTTTAAAGTTGATTTTATTCGATGGCAATAATGTATTTTAGTTTGCTTGTTTTTGCACACAAAATCCTCATGTACTAAACGTGTGCGGGTTCGGAATAAGGTTCTGAGTGTGCCGATGGAAAGCAGTTAGGGAAAAATGCAGTCATGATGATCACTGAATAGTGTTTTTGGGTGCCATCTCAAGTTCAAATTTTAATACTGTATATGGAAGTCGCACTCTGAGTCCAAGTGGTAGGACCTGCCATACTATTCAAAAAGAAAAAACTGGATTTATAGTCTGAAATATGGTTAATTGGGTCACATTAAATTTACGATGCATATTATGACACATTTTTGTTGTTTTTGTTTTGTTTTTTGCTTTAGTATCTGAGTGATGTTTACAAGTTTCCCATTGGGGAAAAGAGCAGTTATAATAGTATTACTTAAAATGTTAAAACCTCATATATAGGACATGTCAAATCAAGACAAATGCCCTAAAAATGAAATCCCTTAAATAATTAAGGTTAAACTCCAATTACATCTGTCAGCTTGACTATTACCATCCATCCATTTTCTATAGACATTCTAAAGGGTCACCGGCTTGCTGGTGCCCATCCCAGCTGCCTTCGGGGAGTAGGCGGAGGACACCCTGAACTGGTTGCTAGCCAATTGCAGGGCACATCAGGATGAACAATCACTGATGCACCCAACCAGACCTAAGGACAATTTAGTGTCCAATACACCTGCCCTGCATAATGTTTTAGTTTGTTTGTTTGTTTTTTGAGGGGGGTGGACGGAAGGAAGCTTGAGTGCCCAGGGAGAACATGCAAAATCTACACAAGAAGGTCAGAGCAAGCTAACCACTCTATTACCAAGCCGCTATGACCATTACAAATACATAAATTAAAAAGAAAATATAAACATGACATGTCAAAACAGGCAAACATAATTGATATTCAGATGGGTTTTTCTCCATTCATCAACTTCAAGCCTCTTTTCAAAAACTTCTTTTGAAGTGAGAAAAACAACTTTATGAGATTTAGAAGCTGTTTTGAAAGCTGTCAAAAACAACCACGGCAACAATAGCTGCTCTAGCACCTAGGTTCAAGCCCTTTTCACATGGTGTGTGTGTGTATGTAATAGCTGCTGTAGCAACTAGGTTCAAGCCCTTTTCACATGGTGTGTGTGTGTGTGTTTGTGTGTGTGTGTGTGTGTATGTATGTGTGTGTGTGTATATATATATATATATATATATATATATATATATATATATATATATATATATATATATATATATATATATATATATATATATATATATATATATATATATATATATATATATATATATATATATAAAACCGTCATAACTTTTCATCCGAACTCATGAATCTCTCCAATGCATGTATTCAGGGTCACATTCTATTCTCAGCATTGGGAAATAAAATGCTAATAAATTCCATAGCCTTATTAAGTTTGCTGCTTGTGAAGAGAAAAGATCTTTTAGTGAGGCATAAAAAAAATACACAAGTGTTCTCAATGAGTGCAGGCTACCATCACCAAGGGCAGCAATGAAGTGATGGCTTTGTCATTGGCCTAAAAAAACTAAACCATGGCCACACCAAATGGGCCTTGTGGGGATTTCATCATCATTTTAACAGACAAGCCAAAATTGCCTAGAATACTGTGCATAATACACCATAGCATACTTTGTGCAAAGTGTAAGCAAAATTATCCATTTTCTATAGAGTGTATCCTCATAAGGGTTGCAGTTGAGCAGGAGCCAATCCAAGTTGACTTTGGATTCGTTGGACTAGTCGCCAGCCAGTCACGTCACTCAAACCTCACAAGTGTGAAAGAGATTAACTCATTCGAGCAATAATGATACAGGCCAAGTGTGTGAAACTTCAAGTTGTTTGGTTCCCCAAAACAAAAACATCAAAGCATTGTAAACTAACCAAAAAGTGAGTGTGTGTGTGTGTGTGTGTGTGTGTGTGTGTGTGTGAGGGGGGGGGGGGGGGGGGGGGGTTTGCACATGATTAAAATAAGGTAAATTGACATTTTCCCTTCTTCTCAAAAATGATAAATGTATTATTAAATGTATTATTTTGCCTTATTGATGGATTGAGTATGGCCCAAGGAAAAGCATGTCCCCAAAGTTTTACTTGTGTGTGAGACTCGTTTTGTCATTCAATAAGGGCAGAAATTGAATTAGCACAAATTAACATTTTAATGACCACATGACAAGTGAACTACAGCTAAGCCAATTTGTACTTTCAACGGGTCCAAACCCTACAGTTTTTGTTTTACAACTAAACCTTAACGCCACAGTGTATTTTTTAAATGATATAACAGGTTAAAACATTGGCTGAGAATTGCGGAAATTCAATTTTGACCTTACCTTAACAGTCGAAAATACCCCACGTTTTATTTCCTTAGCATTATTACAAAAGTGGTGTTTTCAAAAACAAGCACAAAGTGGACAAACCATCATTTCTTGTCCGCTTTCACTTTGGGGCTAAAGAAAGACGACATTGTCTTCATGCCACTCTTGTCCACCTTTGCCAGATTCTTTTGTGCAGCTGTCATCTTCTTGGGTGGCTGCAGAAGCACAAGGGAAATGCTGCTCATGTACACTGATTTGTGAAAGTAACTGAACCGTCCTGAAATTCTTTTTGCTGATTCAACTAATTTGTGGGCCTAATTCAACTCCTTTGTGGGCCAGAACCAGCGAGCCTTATGTTTGGCACCAATGCTATAAACGCCGGCAACAGGAGCCGTACAATACAATGTTAGCATCATTAAGTCGTATTACGGCTTTCCTTAATTGGTGAGAAAACATGATTCCTGAATATTTGTTGTGTAGTTTATGTCGAGAGCAACTCTTTTGATAGCGCAGCAGTAGAAAGACAGGTCAAGTCAGGCTTTACGCCGCGACAAGCTGCTAGGGACCACCTCAAAATAAAAGCATACCAATTGTACGGTATTCATACATTTTTTTTTAAGGTGATGTTGATTTTCAAGTTGACCTCACCTCAGTTGCAACATGTGCTATTGTAAATGCAAAGCATTGACAAGCAGAACATTCCCAGTGTGTACTTTGCAAGTCTGTGCACTTTGGGCCCAAAAAGACCAACAAAAAAAAAAAACAGGCAAAACAAAATAAATCTTGTGCTGTGCAGGGACAAGAAATCTCATTGCGTTATAATCTCGTGAAAACTTGTACTACATGATCTAGTCCCATTTCTATGATCAAACATGACCAATCTTTGTCTATAATATCAACACTCACTTTGCGAGCAAAATCTTCACTGTTGAATTTGGTATAGTCTTCTCCCGCTTCCACCGGCTTGTCAGATAGTTTCCGCTTCTGGCAAATAGGAAAACAAAAGTGCTGTACACTTTGGGTTGTGTTGATGGAGTATATGATCTTATCTTAACTTATCAAATCAAATGTAAACTCAACAAACAGAAGTAATTTTTAAAAAGAATGTGTCTGTTGAATGGATGGATACGTACTACAGTAGGTTCATGTGAGTGTCATCCAGAAAAGACAAATGCCTTCCACAAATAAACTCAAATGTATCTCTATTTTTTCGTCATAAAAAATTATCAAAGAGAGGCCAGTTGATTGGATAAATTTTGGAATGAGATTGCATGATATACTGCACCTTTGAAGGTGGTCCGGTCTCCTTTGGATTTGTGATCTCCGGTAATCTGCGTAGTTAAAAAAAAGGCCTCATAAATGCATATTCATCATGACTTGGCAAGAAAAAAAAAGTTGTGTATGTGAATGCAAACATACTGCAAGTGATGGCGGAGGTCCTTGCTTAGTTCCTTGCTGATGTATTCTGATATCAAGCCATGACCGTAGCTTAGGTAGTCTTCTGAAGTGTGGAGGTAATCAAAAAATGAGGATTATAATTACATAAGTAGAGCAGGACTGAAGGACGTGGTTCTCAGTTATTTGTGAAAAGATACTGCTGCCGATAATCTGCTAGAACTGTGAGGGTACTTCATGTATCTATGCAATAATCCAATGCAGGGGTCCCCAACCTTTTTATCACCACCGACTGGTCAGTGCATGAAAAAGTGTCACGTGATTAAATCAGCCTATCGTAAAACAGCTTGGAATTAATTGAAATTCGATCATTTACTCAAAAACGCCTGAACAGGGAGGAAAAACAATAAACACTCGCTAGTTTTTTGATCACCTAGTCCAAAACGCCTGAAGAGGGAGGCAAAACAAACACTAGCCAACTCTTATAGGCCATGACAAGTTCCTTATTTCGGCCCGGTCCCAGTTGATCCAGTGACTGGTACCGAGCTGAGGACCCGCGGTTGGGGACCTCTGATCTAGTGGAAAACCTAAGGGTGAATACTAGGGATGAGACAAGATCTACAATGAGATGTTTTGAGACTTGAATGCCATCAAATTTCTCATACCTACACAGCAGGAATTTTTTATTTTATTTTGTATGTTGGGCCATGAGGACAATGAAATATACAGGAGAAAACGCTTGGTATTTTTGTGCTCTGCAAGACCAGCAAACACTTCAAAATAAGTCTTACCATAGCAAATAACGTATGGATTTGAACACCTTTGGTACACTTTTATTTTTATTTTTTTTCCAAAAGCATGTTGCAGTAACGGTCATTCGACTATTTCTGATGTACAAACTGTTTCTCTCCCATCATGGGTCACAACTCTTTATATATACAACAAACTACTTAATTACCCTGACATGGTGCTTATTGTCAGTGTTCAGCACAGCATCTAGCATAAACTAGCATCTAGCTAGCAGCGCTTGAGTGCCCCTGAGAGCAGTCAGAGGAAGGTTAAGAGACTAAAATGCCTCCACAGTTTGACGCTGACATTCTGGAATGGTTGTAGTTGCTACTGATCACTTTTAGAAAATAACTCACTGAGTTAAATGTACAAGTATTGAGGTCTATGGGATATACTGTCCCAGTGATACTTCTTGAGGGAAATTATCTTTTTTTAACTATTTTTTTAAGTATCCGAGACTCACAAACAAATAATATCAGCCATGGGTTGCCCCCCCCAAAAAAAATCGTAGTGCAAAGGTTAAACTAGCTCAGCTGAATCTGAAAAATGTGCCTGTAACAAAAGTGACTCTCCTATTTATGTTTATATTTGCATTGTTACATTGTAAACTTTCTTGATGTTTTTTGTCTTTCAGTGTTCACAATGAAAACTTTGATAACTGGAAAATGTATATTAGCAATTAATTTATAGTAATAATTTTGCCAAAATCTCACTTCATCTTCATAAACTTAATCTTGTCAGACATCTGGTCTCGTGGGATCTTCACCATATCCCTTATGAATACACTATTCATTCTGGTACACAAACTGCCAATTAAATCCAATTTTGAGGCAGTTTTTTGACTGAAATCATGTAAATTGTGTACAAGGTTCCAGGAGTATCCCAATTAAAATGTACTGCTGACACGGCTGTACAATTATATTGAAACTTTGACGAGTATAGTTGTCTGCTGAATGAGAGTGAATATGTTCATGGTAATGGAGGTCCTACATTTTTAATATAGTTGTAAGAGGAGGAAGAGCGCTACCCTTGCTTGAATCTGACTCCATCTTGGCTCGGATATATGAGGAGGATTTGACTCCCTCCCCCACAGATATGTTCCTCTCCTTGAGCATCAAGACTGTTCTTTCCACCTACAGCAACATCAAAGAAAAAGTAAATTAAATGGCAATCTTCACTTGAAGGTGAAATGATTCTGAATAAAGGATTTACCTTCTTTTTTAACCAAGCCATTGTTTTTTCCTGACTGTATCTGTGAAACTTGAGGCTTCCCACTTCTGGCAAATAAACAAACAAACAAAATAAAATAAAAAAACATGAGGACTTCAATTTTAAATAATAGCAACCTTGATCATATTAGCTCTTAACCTTTTTCATCCGATATGTGATGCATGGCAGCCAAGGAACGTGTGCAACTCAACAACCTGGTACACGCTGGGAACTCTTCGTCCATCATCATTTGATTCACTGGCTGGAACTTGCCCTAAACAGATAGCAGAGGACATCATTAAGGAAGGCTTTTATAATGTCTTAATAGACTGGAAGTGACTTGCAAGCCCAGTAAGAGGGCGAGAAACCGGTGTGTGTAGTTAAGGCCAATTAAGATGCTTTATAAATTGCAGGCTGAGCTTTGTTTCCAAAAACAACACTGTGCATCACAGTGCAGCCTCAGTGAAAAGAGTGTAGTGAGCCATCTAAATCACAAGGTCATGTGAGAGTAATGGAAAATTAAAGAAAAAACATGGAACACAGAGACTGCTGGTCTAATATGTCATATAGGAATGGGTTAGTCATTTTAGGGCTTTGTACTAAGCTTTATTGGTTTTTGAATTGCAAAGTGAACATGTATATCCAGATCATTGGTGCTCTATGGCTGATCAGTGGCTTTAAAATGTATTGCATACGAAAATAATCGAAGCACACCGGCAAAAAAACAACACCCCATTAAAAGAACACTTTAAATATGTGCATTCTGCTCTCTAGTGGAAGAGAATTTAATTGTTCTGTCCATTACTAATAATAACAGGTAGGGAGAAAGATATGGTGTAGCCAATAAATAATTATAATTTTTATTAAATTTAACTAAAGCCTGACAATTTCTCACAGAAAAATAACATGCCATAAGCAGGAATCATGGATTAAAGTGTATGTGTGAGTCTTACCTCTTTCCCAGATTTGATCAAATAGGGTAAAATAAGATAAAGAGGATCCATCGGCGTGACAAACAAAAGCCTTCCATCTGTGTCAAGAGAAGAGCCGCTGATTAACAGAAGAATGAACACTTTTCGTGACTAGACTTGTATCAGCTTTAGTCAAAACAATAACCTCTCTGTACTGTCTGGCCAATAAACCAGGAACGGAAGTCTTCTTCAAACATTTTGACCTCATAAAGTTGCAAGTTGCCACCATCACCACTCAGCATGTAGAGGGAAGCAGCATCTGCATTACAATGAAAAGTAAATATATTTATTGTATTAATTTAACTAATACAGGTGTTAACTGGCCAGAACGTGGAAGTGGACCGGAAGTTCAAACCAGTGGCTGGATTCCGTAGTCTCACAAAGGTTGGGTCATTGTCCTTCTTCTGGCTGCCTATGGCCGACTCTGGGGGGAAATTTACATTTCTATGACGACGTTATAACCGGTAAACGTCTCGTGCAAACGTGGACGTTAAGTATTAAGCCTTACTAAAGAAGCATATGTGCCAGAAATCTCCCGGATTTATTTGAAGGCTGTGACGCCTGCGAGATGCGCTAGCATGCTAGCTTAATAATAATAATAATAAGCTCACGCAGTCAAATGCAACGCATGCTAAGCTAGCTTCGTTGAACCTAGCTAAGAAAGTTAAGTTACCGTACCGGCCGCAATAACAACCCAGCTATCATTCTGTACGTTGGGCATTCGCTTCTTTTTAGAGGCCATAGTGAAACGGTGGACCTTGTAAATGGCTTATTTACACTTGTCACACCGTTGTTGTCAATCGATGTGCAACCAAAGTGATCTAAATCAAGCCATCAGTATTTGGAGTTGACTTGCACTCAGATAGCGCGCCTCTCTCCTAACACCCGCCACTTCCTCACAAGGGGGTGGATAGTTCACCACAGTTGCAGCTTTACAATATTTTGTTCCTGACGGTAGCGTTTTAAGCATTTTTTTAATTTGAATAGACATATTTTGAAGAGTTCTGTGCACAATACTATTACTAAAATTACAAAACGCTTGCAGTCTGAACAGAGCACGGCCGTGGCTCCCCCTCCATAACATGCAGTGGTATGTACAATTTTGACGTCATGATGAGTGTAGGTCTCAGATTTCAACGCTGGATGACGCTGTACACAAAGACATTGAAAAATGCGAACAGCAAATGTAGAAAGTACAGTACATTATTATATTGAATAAAAAAAATCATTGCGTCTGTATTGTTACTGTTTTTTTTTTTTTTTTTTTTACGGCAAGCGCGTGATGCATATTATCCAGCCCTCGGTGAACATTTAAACGTTTTAAAGGAAATGCCTGAGTGGAGTTTACTTTCAAAAGAAACAAGCTCGCGCGAATACACAAAAGAACTCAAACACAATATAAATGAAGATTGAATCATGTAAAAATCCTTTTGCGAAAAGAGTCAGTATTCTAATGTCAAACTGTCACTTGTACAAATATGAAAAGTAACGGACAAAAAAAAAAAAAAGGAAACATTTACTGTTCTTGAAAATGATGGACAATGTGTGTTCTCCGGAGGGTGGCACAAAGTTAGTTTGCACTGCTGCCATTTTTCTAGCAGGGGACGCTGTTCCCAAATAATTGCCAGCAGTGTTGGCAGTAATGCATTACAGTAAATACATGACTTTTGTAATACATTACTAATGCATTTTTGTTTGTAATACATTACACTACCGCGTTACAGCAAAAGGTAATGCATTAAGGTAATTACATTACTTTTGTAGCCTCACAGGCCTCTATGATGAATGACAAGAGTAATGTAATTACTGTAAGGCATTACTTTTTGCTGTAACGCGGTAGTGTAATATATTACAAACAAAAATAATAATATTGTACAAATGAGAATAATGTAATACATGACAACGCATTTTTAGCCTGAAGGAGGTGGGGTTTTTTTGGCCCCAAATTCGCCAAAAACACCGGAAGCTTGGAGGAGAAAAGTTTGGGGCAAAATGTTTACTTGCTGTGGTTAGTATCTACTACAGCAGAGATGAATGTAGCAGCAGGTTGGCAGGTTGAATATTGACAATATGTACATAAGATGGACATACGCCCATTATTTCCTGTTCGTCAAAGGGAAAGACAAGAATATAGTAGTTAGGTACACTTTGTGCAGAACACCTAAAGAGCTGTCTACTTTGCGAAATAGGACCAGTAATTTGACAAACCATCTACAAAGTAAGCCAATGCTAATTTTTACTGTAAAATTTCTATCAATAGTAGTCCATTAATAGTTCCGGTCAATATGGATCAAGATGATACACAATAACAATGATGTAGGCTACCTGCTAACGTTAGCCCCACCGAGGCCATCTATTTTTGAAACATCTCTCCCTAACCTAGGTGATTGAACTTGAATTTCAATACGGTGTTAACAAGGAAATTGTGAATTGCCCTGTTGTTGCCTACGATGTCAACAATGCATCACTATGCTGTGAAGCTAATTAATAAGGGGATTAAAATGCAAAAAAAGTTTTGTATCTTGTCTTTAAAGGTTCACAAGACATTATAGATTAAATAAGTAATAAGTAATAAATAATGCATTACAGTTTTGAAGTAACTTGCCCAACACTGATTGCAACACTGTATGCAATCAGTCGTTTTGGCTCATTAGAATGCACTGTACCAAAAAATCCCTGCGATAAAGGCTCACCTAATTGACTTTTTACGTTGAACAATGGACATGCAAAGCATTTAAAACAAAAGAGCAGTAGTACTCACCCTATTTGTACGTCACTCAATGGTGTACTACTTTCAGGGCCTATCTTGAACAATCAACTGTTAGGTTCGCTTGCGAGGTTCAGTAAGTATCCAGTCGCAATCAGCGCCGACATGCAACAGATGTTTTATTGCTTCCTGGTGCTCAATGACTATAGGGATGTATTCAGATTCGTTTGGCACAGCTGTCACCTTATCGTGGAGGAGTGATATGCGTGTCCAGATGAGCCTCGGAGCTGAGTTGCTTTATGTCCATGGAAGAGTTGCCTATGGCAAAAAGGCACTAGATGAGAACCCAGACAAAGCATGGCTCACAGGCCTCTATGATGAATAAGACCATTGGAAAGCCGTTTCCCTTGTTCCCAGTCGGCTGATACCTACCTGGTGGCTGATTAGTGCTGATGGTCAACAAAGATGCTGGTTTGACCTGGCAAGCATAAGTGTATTATGAAAGTTTGCTGGGAACGTCTTGTGAAATCTTCTGTCAGACAGCGTTTCACCTCCCACCTCGGCCACGTCCCAATGAAGGCTGGGGGAATTGAGTCTTAGCAGACTGTCTTCTGCATCTTCCTTGTCGAGGTATCTAATTGGAGCTTTGACCAGAAAGTGGCTGCTGCCTGACATCTTGAGCGTTTTCCCCAGCCAAGGAGGTAACAATCCATGTCACTAGCACTAGCTTCTGTAGTCCAGGATCAGACCGCCAAGGTCCCAGCCTTTGACTTCTGGCCAGCTCACAGGGCACCCAAACCTTTTGGCCCCTCCCAACATGTGGTGAGCCCATGTTGTGCTTTTGGCCCCATGGGTGAAGGCCCGGCCACCAGGCCAGATCAGCAGAATGGGTTTTCTGACGCATGTACTTTTACCACTGTTTTGAGTTGAATCACAATATTAAGAAAACAAAAAATACATGTTTTTAGAGTAACATTGAGTAGACTCAAGAATGGCTGAGTCCGGAGACATGAGCTCAGAGGTTCAGTTTTTTCACACCGCACTGTGAATGTTGATATGTTGCATGCTTATTAAAAATAAATAAATGAATAACCAACCCATGTCATTGATGTTGCACTAACTCTGCTTTTGGCTATGCTTTGAATTTAGAGCAGATCACATTTTAAGATCAATTCATGTAGAAATTCCGGTATTTTATATTAAGGGTTCACATACATTTCCTTGCAACTGTACTTTAACACTGAATAAAGTATTTAAAACACAAAGAGAGCAGAAGCACCGAAGGTGTTAAAGCTGACAATAATGACAAATTAATACAAATATTCTGTACAAGGTCTTGTGCTTTCTCTCTTACGAGAATACTTGAAGCATTTTTTTCTCATGCATTCAACATTTCAACTGAATTCTCATGTTTTTCAATCGCAGCATGTTTATGTTCAGTTTTTGCTGACTGCCTCCAGGTTTTTGTATAGTTGCTGCAGGAGGAAACATACATTTGTGTTTACATTTCTAGATGTTGAAAAAAAGGGGGATTTAAAACACAAAGAGAGCAGACGGAAATAAGAAGGTATATCCAACAAAGATTCTAAATAAATAAAAATATCTTCCTATGAATTCTTGTGGCTTTTTTTTCATCAGACATATATATATATATATATATATATATATATATATATATATATATATATATATATATATATATATATATATATATATATATATATATATATATATATATATATATAGTGTTTTGCCTCCCTCTTATATATGTTTTGCCATATATAGTTTAGTTTAGCCTTTGTTTTCGTGCATTCAACATCTCTAATCTTGAACTCTTATTTAAGAAGAAAACTGGAAGAAACATTTGATCAGCTCAAGAGTTAAACATGACATGAAAACAACAATAGAATTTTTCAATCAGTTTCTCGTGCAATATAGATTCATTAGAATAATAAGAAGAAATTGCTACAAACTGGAATATTATGCTTTCAGCGCGCCCACAACACTGATTTACAGCATGCTGTGACTTAGAGCATTTTATCTTTTTGATTCATGCAAATCACTGAGCTGACCTTAGTTTTTTTTTTTAATTATCCCACAGAGGTAATCAGAGGTTCCTAAAACTAAAAATACCTTCTACAACTTTCACTGTTCATCTGTGAGCAATAAAATGATGTAACGATTTAGCTTTTTATTCAACACTGGAACATAAAGAATCATCAACGCTCACATATCAAATCTGCACAATTTCACACTGAAAAATGAATAGTTAAGACTTTAAGAATCACTTTCATTTTTCCATGCACGTTGACATTGCAGATAACCTACTGGAGACTTCTACACAGCAACAATCTCTTAACATGTTTCCAGATTTCTTTCATTTTCACTCCATATATGATTGGATTTAACAAAGGACTGTATACCACTATTTGTAGACTCATAATAAGTTTCACAGATTTTGAAAGCTGTGACTCCATTCGGGCTATGATAACGTCAAAACTACACAAACATGAAAATACGATTAAAACCATTAAATGTGGTAAACACGTCTCTGCTGCTTTTTTCCGGACTTCGCCGCAGCTGTGATAGGCCACCATGACTATCTTTATGTACGTGAAGAGAATAAACAGCACAGGGACGAGGGTGATATTTGTTAGTGCAACAAAACCCCACACAGTGACAAACCTGGATTTCACACACTTAAGTACCATGATGGAATCGTTGCAGAAGATTTGTTTTAATGTAAAGTGACACACTTTGTGACTTGCAATAGTGAAAGCTCCCACGGCAACGTGGCTGATTGAAATTAACCACGACAAACTCAAGAAAATAGCAACTCTGGTTTTGCTCATTAGTCTTGCATATTGCAAAGGCTTACAGATGGACACATACCTGTCATAAGCCATGACTGACAACAGCAAGAAGTCTGAACAAAGGAAAACGTAAAAAAAGAAAAACTGGAGCAAGCAGCCGGAATGAGGGACTGTTTGCTCTTGAAGCAAGATGTCCACTAAGACCTTGGGGTAAACAGTGGTGCTGAACAAAAGTGAGTTTATAGACAAAGCTGCAATGAAAATATACATGGGCTCGTGAAGATTCGCATTAATCCGGATGAGACAAATAATGGTACAATTAGAGCAGAGAATGAGAACATAGAGCGTCAAGAAGAACAGAAGGTAAACATATCTATACTTTACCAAATCTACATAGCCAGCAAGAGTTATTAAAATTTCAGTCTCATTTTCCATGTCGCAGTCTTTTCTTCACCCTTCATGTGCACATCGATCAGAAGTTGCAGGAGTTACGGTCCATGTTTTATTGGGGCTGCTCAGCCTCCATGGATCTCATTAATAAAGCAGCTGTCATGTCAACATGCTTCTATAATGTCAACATTATACTGTACCGATCCCTCATGAGCGTTACCTGGCAAAGTTGAACTTTCATTAAAAGTGCCTGAGCAGATGTGTGCATCAGTCACGTTGTGTTGATGTTGATGAAAAATCAGGAGCAACAAAAGACTGGAAAAGCGGAGGGGAAAAAAAAACAAAACAAACTAACTCCAGGCCCGGGGGCCAAATCCAGCCCGCCACATCATTTTATGTGGCCCGCGAAATAATAATTTCACTTCAAGTTTCTGGGCAAAATACACCACATCATTTTATGTGGCCCGCAAAATCATAATTTCACTTCAAGTTTCTGGCCAAAATACCAAACTTGCAAGATGTCTCCTTCCTTCCTTCCTTCCTTCCTTCCTTCCTTCCTTCCTTCCTTCCTTCCTTCCTTCCTGTCTTCCTTCCTTCCTTCCTTCCTTCCTTCCTTCCTTCCTTCCTTCCTTCCTTCCTTCCTGTCTTCCTTCCTTCCTTCCTTCCTTCCTTCCTTCCTTCCAATAATACGATAAGTTTCACTTACAAAATTCATCCAATCAGGATATTACAAAAAAAAACATGTTGAAAACGAACAAAGTTAATTGTGATGTGTTTGTCAACAAGTCAATCACAGATTAATCATTAGCCCGTTTAGGCGCTGGACGACGCTTGTCACCTCAGCTATCCCCTCATAAATGACGGAATAAGTACCTAGAAGCATATTACAGGTCCACTCATGTTAAAAAGTTTTTGGACATCATCATGTTGTGCTGTTCACATGAATTCTTGGAGTTCCGAGTTGCCTTGCGTCATCAAAGCACGAGCCACGGCTGACTCCTTGCTCATTAATGAGAAAATGTGAGTACGTAATGTCACGTGATGTAACAGGAAGGCTTTTTAGGAACGACATCAGATATGCGCAGGGCGACTCACTGTGTGCAAGTCTGAAATTGCTCACCGTGGGCTAAAGCCTGCTCAGGGAGTTTGTGTGAATGCTCAGACGCATTGAAAATTAGAGGGAACATTGCACGGGACCACTCCCTCCACGCGGCCTCCGCATAGGCCAGTTTTTCCAGAACGCGTACCTTTACCACGTTGAAGCGGCGTGCAGAAAACATGGCCGATGAACGATTGCTTATGGAAATTCGCCGGTACAAACGCATTTATGATTCGGCTGAAAGGGACTACCGTTATTAAATACCGTAAACTAATCCTGGAGAGCACACACACTGGGGAGGGTTGTGGGATCTTTTAAAAATGCTTGGAAGAATTTAAATCGTTTGAATCTACTACGATTCTCTACCTCCGTAATAGTATTGCATGTATGCAGTAGACACTATGCACTGCCACCTATAGTATGAGAGAGTATCTGCTGACTGTGAAGGGAAAGCTGCAGTATAAAGTGGTAATAGTGCTGACAAACACATGTCGGTGAGATCCCACCTATTTCCCCGCATTTAATAAAGCTGTTTTTTATTACTCTTACCTGACAAACTGTCTACCGCTGTAGTTGGTGAAAAGCCACTTTGTCTGTGTTATTTTTTTTCTTGTCTCATGCTGATGTTTATACATTTCTAATATACCAATTGTAAGTTTCTAAATGATCTAAATCAAAGTTTCAATGAGGATTTTGACACCCCCTCCGCAATAAAATATGGTTGGGGTGACTAAAAGTTCCTACATTTGCTTTATTATCATTTGAAACATCAAAAGTACTGAAGTCTTTGATTGTGCTTTGAGTTCATATTAGATTACAATTCAGGACCAATTTACTGTATGCAGAAATTTGCATTATTTCATAGAATTCAAATGTATTTTCTTGACGTCGTAGGTTAACACTGGATAAAATATTTAACACACAAAGAAAGCAGAAGCACCAAAAGCAGTATAGCTGAAAAAAAAAACTTATGAATTAAAATAATATATAAAATATAATCTCTTAAAGAGTCAAGAACACCCATCAAGGAGAACCACTTGACTGCCACCACAAACAAATTTGCAAATGAGGAGAAAACAACTCACAGAGAATTTTTCATATTTCCCTTCACCCCAGCAAATCCTATTTTGCCATAATGCCTGAATTATAATTATTTTATCATTCTGGTAAAGTTAAGTGTAGTCACGATTTGCACAGGTTGGTGAGATCTTCCATTTAAAAACAACAAAAATACTGTATTGTTCTTTTTCCTCGTAATTTCTCATATATTTTAGATTCATTAAAAATTGCTGCGAACCGAAATGTTGTATCCAATTCACCCCTCACACATATTTACAATATGACCTGACACAGTATATTATCTCCTTAATTCATGTAAATAACACTGCGCTTTGTTAAATGTCCCATAGAGATTATTACATTTTTCTCAGATTAAAATATCTTTTTCATCTCTCGTGCTTTCTCTTTCCTAGGAGCAATAAACAATGTAATGAATGACAAATGACATTGAGACATAAATGATAATGAATGCGTTTTATTCATGTCTGGAACCCCTGGAAAGAAAACAGTTCTCAAAACTCAAACACCAGATAGTACAATTTCACAATGAAAAACAAACAGAAAAAGACTTTGAAGATCACTGACTTCATCATGCACTTTCACATTGCAGTTGACCTGTTGGATGTCTTCCACAAACTAACAAGCTCTTTATGTGTTTCCGAATTTCTTTCATTTTCAATCCATACAGAATGGGATTGAGTAAAGGATTGTACACTACTATTTGTAGAGTCATTATCAGTTTCACAGTTTTTGAAAGCTGTGACTCTAGTCGTGCAACAATGACGTCAAAACTACACAAACACGAGAAGCTGATTAATACTATCAAGTGGGGTAAACACGTCTCTGCTGCTTTTTTCCGGACTTTGCCACAGCTGCGATAGGCCACAATGACTATCTTTGCGTATGTGAAGAGGATAAACAGCATAGGGATGAGGGTGATACTTGTTAAAGCAGCAAAACCCCACACCGTAAGAAACCTTGATTTCACACACTGAAGTTTCTGTATGGAATCATTGCAAAAAATTTGATCTAAACTAAAATGACACATGTTTTGCTTTGTATTAATGAAAGTTCCCATAGCCAAGAAACTGGCAGGAATTGCCCATGATAAAACTAAGAACACGGTGACACCGGTCATGCCCATTATTCTTGCATATTGCAGAGGCTTACAGATGGACACATACCTGTCATAAGCCATGGCTGATAACAGCAAAAAGTCTGAACAACCCAAAGTATAGAAAAAGAAAAACTGGGTTAGGCAGTTAGAATGTGAAATCGTCTGCTCATCAGACAAGACATCCACCAAGACCTTAGGATAAATAGTGGTGCTGAACAAAACCGAGTTTACAGACAAAGCGGCAATAAAAATATACATGGGCTCATGAAGGTTCCTGTGAACCCAGATGAGACAAATAATAGTGCAATTAGAGCAGAGAATGAAAACAAATAGCATCAAGAAAAACAGAAGGTAAACATATCTGTACTTTACCAAATCTACATAGCCAGTCAGACTTATTACGATTTCTGTCTCATTCGCCATGTCGCGTTCTTCTGTTGACGCTTCATGTGTGCAGTGATCAGAAGTTGCAGGAGTCAAGTCTTGTCTTTTATTAGGGATGTTCAGCCTCCATGGATCTCATTAAAAGCTGCTGTTATGCCAACATGCTGCTGTCATGTCAACTTCTTACAGTGCCAATTTCTCATGAATGTTGCATGGCAAATTTGAACTTTCATTGTGTGCCTGCGCAAAATAAATATGCTAGTCATGTCGTTTGGCCTATCTTAATTAAAGAGGCTAAAGCACCCTTAAATGTTCTTTATCCCATTCCAAGTTAAGCTCAAACTGATGAACATAGAAAATATGTTTCCGAAATGGTCTGTGTTTTTTAATTTGCTGCTTGCGATACATTCCAAAAAAAGCTGGGTCAACAAAATACTGGAAAACTGAAGAAAATCAACCAAAATTTGTTTAGAGCATTCCCCCGTGTCAAATGCCATCATTGTGTTCAGGATATTGTTACGGGAGCTCAGGAACATTTTGATAAACATCATACGAATAAAAATATAGGCTTGCGGACTCATCGCTTCTCTTTTAAAGCCAGGAAAAGTAAATTGACCCAGGGAAGAGAGACAGTTACCGGGCACTAACTATGAGACGAGAGGTGTTTTTTTTCTTTATTTTTTCTTTTTTATTTTTTTTTGTGCTTTTTGGCCCAAAAGTACAATGAAACATATGGGAGAATGCACTACCTGTAAAGCCACTGCAGTATAGTACAGCTGCCAAACGTTGTGAGAATGCCAGTCAAGGCTTTGAAATAAAGTGTACCATAACTAGTAGCATATGACGCAAACTTGGGATGAAGTTTCTCCCTTAAGTATAGTTGGACAACGGTCAACGGTCTACTAAGTTGATAGTTGGTTCACAGAGTGAGCATGCTACGATCTAAGTATCAGTGTTGGTCTCTCAATTCAGGGCACTAAAAACACACAAAAAAATCCATCAATGACCGATCTTCTTTTTGTTCGATTGATATTCTTTTTTCCCTCTATTGACGTTTTGGTGTTCTTCTAGATTTTTCAAAGTTTTTTTTCTTTCATCTTTTTAAGTGTGGTGTTCCTACATCACCAAATGCATGGACGACGTGACCCACATCAAGAGGATCACCACACGGGCCAACCAGAAGCCATGGCTAACAGGAGATGTCCACAGGCTGTTGAGGCCAGAGACAAGGCCTTCAAAGCTGGGGAGAAATCAGCCCTGAGAACAGCGAGAGCCAACCTGTCCCGTGGCATCAGGAAAGCCAAACAAGAATACACAAACAAGATAACTTCTCACTTCAAGGACAGCAAGAATACACACAGCCTATGGCAGGGAATTCGGGCTATCACAGACTACAAACCTGCACCACAAAGCTGTGAGAGC
This sequence comes from Hippichthys cyanospilos, assembly GCF_059441005.1. Taxonomy (NCBI): domain Eukaryota; kingdom Metazoa; phylum Chordata; class Actinopteri; order Syngnathiformes; family Syngnathidae; genus Hippichthys; species Hippichthys cyanospilos. The sequence goes on along the minus strand of NC_142373.1, from coordinate 21,061,529 downwards.
GACATCACTCTGCTCAACAACCTAAACAGTTTCTTTGCACGTTTTGAGGAATAGAACACCACCTGCCCACAGAAAACACCACCACCTTCGCACGACCAGCCTCTGTGCCTGTCTGCTGCCAGCGTGAGGAGGACACTCTCCGCCATCAACACCCGGAAAGCAGCAGGTCCAGACAACATCCCTGGCAGGGTGCTGAAAGACTGTGCAGAGGAACTGAAAGATGTTTTTACAGACATCTTTAACACCTCCCTGAGGCAAGCCATTGTGCCATCAGGCTTCAAAGCTGCCACCATCATACCTGTGCCAAAGAAATCCTCCCTATCCTGCTTCAACGACTATCGTCCGGTGGCACTGACACCCATCATCATGAAGTGCTTTGAACAACTAGTCCTGTCACACATAAAATCCATCCTGCCCCCCAGCCTGGACCCGTATCAGTTCGCCTACAGGGCAAAGCGATCCACAGACGACGCAATCTGCTCTGCCCTCCACCCGGCACTCACCCACCTGGACAAGAAAGACTCATATGTGAGAATGCTGTTCATAGACTTCAGCTCAGCGTTCAACACCATAATACCCCAACAACTCACCTGCAAACTGGACAAACTGGGCCTCAGTACCTCACTCTGCAACTGGATTTCCTGAGCCAGAGGCCTCAGGTGGTACGAGTTGGCAACAACATCTCAGGCAGGATCACCCTGAGCACGGGGGCCCCACAAGGCTGTGTGCTCAGCCCCCTCCTCTTCACCCTACTAACACACGACTGCACAGCAACCCACAGCTCCAACCACCTCATGAAGTTTGCTGACGACACAACACTGGTGGGTCTCATCTCCAACGGCGACGAGACCCACTACAGGAAAGAAGTGGAGCTTCTGACCGGATGGTGTAAAGACAACAACCTCCTGCTAAACATCAGCAAGACCAAAGAGATGGTCGTCAGCTTCCAGAGAGGCCGCACCCAACACCCCCCACTGACCATCGATGGTGCTGCAGTGGAGAGGGTGAGCAGCACCAAGTTCCTGGGGGTGCACATCAGCGATGACCTCTCCTGGACCACCAACACTGCATCTCTGGCCAAGAAAGCACAGCGGCGTCTCCACTTCCTGCGCAAACTGAAGCGGGCAAGTGCCGCGCCACCCATCATGACCACATTCTACAGAGGAACCATCGAAAGCATCCTCACCAGCTGCATCACTGTGTGGGGCGGGAGCTGCACCGACTACAACAGGAAGGCTCTACAACGCATCGTGAGGACAGCTGAGAGGATTATTGGTACTCCGCTCCCCTCCCTGCAAGACCTGTACACCACCCACCTTGGCCGCAAAGCCGTCACGATTGTCACCGATACAAGCCACCCTGCACACAGTCTCTTCAGCCTCCTGCCCTCCGGAAAGAGGTACAGGAGCCTCCGCTCCCGCACCACCCGACTCAGGAACAGCTTCATCCACCAGGCCGTGAGACTGCTGAACTCACCCCCCCCCCCCACCCCCCCACCCGTGAAACTGCTGAACTCTCTCTCTCTCCACTCCTCTCTCTCACATTCAGCCCTAGCCAGAAAAAACACCTAGCTGGCCCCCCACCTAAACTCAATCTTTACTCATGCACTTGCAAAATTTGCACAGACTTGCTGCTGCCATGTTTATTTATAATTATACTTCCATTGCACTAGTGATTACACTTAGAACTATAACAACTACCTCAAATGCACACAACTGGGACAACCACAGCCAGAGTTGTCCTGCTTTGTCTCGTCCTGTTGGATTGTCCTGTCATTGGCTGCTACTTATGTCTTGTCTTGGAATACTCTTGCCATACCTGGTTTTTCGTATTTAGTTTTTAGTTTTAGTTGTCAGTCGTTTAGTAGTTTAGCAACACTAGGCAAAGTAGATCAAACATACTGCACTTTACATTACTATAGATAAGTATCTAGTTTTTAGGTTTGTCTCATCTTGCGCACCTGCACTTTGTTATTGTACATGTAAAACGCAGAGGATAGTGAGAAACGCTATTTCGATTCCTTTGTATATTAAGCACATGTGAAGAAATTGACAATAAACTTGACTTTGACTTTGACTTTGATAGTATGTTTCTAAATGTTCATACTCCATATCAAAGTCTCAATGAAGATTTTGACATCCAGAAAAGATGTTAGGTTGGTTAAATGTTGCACCAAGATGTTTAGTTGTGTGATTGGTGTTTTTTTTTTTCTTTTGTCTAGGAACCACAAGGCTTTCAAACACTGAATGTAGAGATTTGCGACTTTGCATGTCACTCTCTTATATAGGGTTTGACAAATGTATCAAGAAAACAACAACAACATTTTCATCAAATACATTTTTAATGAGGGAGGGGGGTTCTGATATGTCCTCAAATTGCATCCATTTTATTTGAAACATACAAAATAAAAGATAAAAAATTATGGTCTCGTTGCTCCCCACAAATCTTTCAAAGTGTTCCTACCACCATTAAGATGTCAAACTGATTGTCTTGTAGTTAAAAATGTTCATAAAATGCGAACATAAAAAAATACGATACACGTTTTGTGTAACCTGGGACTCAAGGCTTGCTGTCATGAGTCCACAGATTCAGTGCTCTTCACCATGCAGTGTGAATGTTTACATGTTTTGTTTAAAAAAAAAAAAAACATTAGCAAAAACATTGGTATAATTTCTGGTATTGTCAGAAATAATATCATGACTTTCACAGGATGGTGAGAGCTTCAATTCAAAAACAAAGAAATTGTTCTTTTTCCTCATTATTTCTTGTACCATGTAAATGTATTATAAATTGCTGCGAAATGCACCCCCTCACACATTTTTGCTGTATGCCCTGAGTGAGCAAAAAACAAATATAATGAATGACAAATAACATTATGACATGAATGATCTGAATGTTTTTTGTCAGCTCTGGAGCTAAAATAGTTACCGAATTAGAAACATAGTAAAAATTTCACAATGAAAAACAGAAAAAGACTTTCACTGACAAAGCATCACTTTGACTTCATCGTGCACTTTCAAATTGCAGTTGATTTGTTGGATGCCTTCCACAAAGTAACAAGCTCTTGATATGTTTCCAGATTTCTTTCATTTTAAATCCATACACGATTGGATTAAGCAAAGGATTGTATACGACTACTTGTAGAGTCATAATCAGTTTCACAGATTTTGTAAACTCTGACTCCAGTCGTGCAACAAAGACGTCAAAACTACACAAAAACGAGAAGCTGATTAACACCATCAGGTGGGGTAAACACGTCTCTGCTGCTTTTTTGCGGACTTCACGGCAGCTGCGATAGGCCACAATGACTATCTTTACGTATGTGAAGAGGATAAAAACCACAGGGATGACGGTGATATTTGTTAAAGCAAAAAAACCCCACGCAATAAAAAATGTTGATTTCACACAATAAAGTTTCTGGATAGAATTATTGCACAAGATTCGATCTAAACTAAAGTGACACATTTTTTGCCTTGCATTAATTAAGGTTCCTACAGTTATTAGGCTGGCGGGAATTAGCCACAATAAAGCCAAGAACATGGTGACACCGGTTGTGCCCATTATTCTTGCATATTGCAGAGGCTTACAGATAGACACATACCTGTCATAAGCCATGGCTGATAACAGCAAAAAGTCTGAACAACCCAAAGTATAGAAAAAGAAAAACTGGGTTAGGCAGGTAGAATGAGAAACCTTCTGCTCATCAGACAAGACATCCACCAAGACCTTTGGGTAAACAGTGGTGCTGAACAAAAGTGAGTTTACAGACAAAGCCGCAATGAAAATATACATGGGCTCATGAAGATTCGTGTGAATCCAGATGAGACAAATAATCGTCAAATTTGAGCAGAGAATGAGAACATACAGCATCAAGAAGAGCACAAGGTAAACATATCTGTACTTTACCAAATCTATGTATCCATCAAGACTTATTTCAATTTCTGTCTCATTCGCCATGTCTCACTCTTCTGTTGACACTTTATGTGTCCAGTGATAAAAATTTGCTGCAGTCATGTTGTCTTTTATAAGGGCTGCACAGCCTCCATGGATCTCATTAAATAAGATGCTGTCATGTCAACATTCTGCTGCCATGTCAACTTTATACTGTGCCAATCTCTCATGCCTGGCAAGTTGAACTTTTATTGATTTCATCGAGTAGATATGTGCACCAGTCGTGTCGTTTGGACTACTTTAGAGAAACCTAGGCACTCATAAATGTTCTTTAGCCCCCTAAGTTAATATTCAAATTCATTAACCCTTTTTTTATTCATAATTTTCGAAATGATGAATAAAACCTTTAATAGATTTCAAATGAAAATATCACTCACAAGAGCTGTTCATTTCTTGAATAGAAAGGATGCGCGATGATCTTTCGTCTGAGAAAACGTGTCCAAAACCCATTTGTCAAAGTCCAAAAGGACATGACTGAATTCATTTTCAACAGACAGCATACAATAGCTAGTGCATTTCATCTCTTCTGGCCCATTGTACTTCTTGTAAATGTCTTGATCCTTTTTAGTGTTGCAAAGTATCTTTTCTGACTCAGCTGTGACGATAATTTTGGGCAGTGTTGAGTATGCAACTCTGAGTGACTGTACAGTAGATTTTAGTTACACATTCAAATTCAGCACATGGAAATGATTTGGTGAACTTCCTGAAAAGTGTACTGTCCACGAGCTGTGATGCTCTTAGGTGATCACTTTTGTAAAACATATCAGCTCCACTTGAGCAAACCACCACGCTTCCTTGTTTCCAAGTTTTCCAACATATCCTTGTTGCTTGCCTCCTTCTCTTGACCAATGACATTGTTTTTTTCTCTCAGTCAACTTTGAGTCATATTGTAGTCCATGGAGAATCCAGCAATTTTCCAATCACACATGCAGTTAGCCACGTTCCTGTTGAGCCATTCAGAGTTGAATGTGCGGATTTTGTTTTTTTAAAATCCACCGGCTAAATGTTTAATTTCTAATTTTTGCTGAAGCAGCAAAGTGCTAAATTTAGTCTTTATTGAACCAGCTACATCATTGAAGCATCACGAACACCATGTTCTAACATAAGGGTGTCTATATGTGCACTTGGCATGAGGGCACTCTGGGCGACAGTTCAATGATCGACTTTGTGGTTGTATCATTGGATTTGAGGCCGCATCTTTTGGACACACGGGTGAAGATAGGGTCAGAGCTGTCAACTGATCTCCACCCGGTGGTGTGTTGGCTCCGATGGTGGGGGAGGATGCTGGTCAGGCCTGGCAGACCCCAACATATCGTGAGGTTCTGCTGGGAACGCTTGTCAGTGTTCCCTGTCAGAAATAGTTTCAACTCCCATCTCCGGCAGAATTTCTCTCGCGTACCGGGGGAGGCAGGGGACTTTGAGTCCAAGTGGACCATGTTCCACGACTCCATTGTCGAAGCGGCTGATCCGAGCTGTGGCCCTAAGGCATAGGTCCCTATCGTGGCGGCATTCCTCAAACCCGATGCCATCAAGCTGAAGAAGGAGTCCTTTTTGGCCTTTTTGGCCTGTGGGACCAGCAGCAGCTGCCCGGTACCGACTGGCCAAGCAACCTCCGAAGTGGTTTCTGCCATCTCTGGGGATTAAATCACAGAGGTGGTCCAAAAACCCCTTGGTGACAAGGCCCCAGGGGTGGATGAGAACCGCCCAAAGTTTCTAAAGGTTCTGGAGATCGTAAGGCTGTCCTGACTGACATTCCTCTGCAACACCACGTGGACATGGAGGTCAGCACCTCTGGATTGGCAGACTGGGGTGGAGGTCCCCCTTTTTAAGAAGGCGGACCGGAAGGTGTGGTCCAACTGGAGAGGGATCACACTTCTCAGCCTCCCCGGTAAAATCTACTCAGGGGTGCTGGAGAGAAGGTCTGTCAGGAGGTCGAATCTCGGAATCAAGAGGAGCAGTGTGGTTTTCGTCCCAGCCATGGAACTGTGGACCAGTTCTACATCCTCTCCAGGATCCTCGAGGGTGCATGGCAGTTAGCCCATCCAGTCTACATGTGCTTTGTGGACATGGAGAAGGCATTCGACCGTGTCCTTGGGGGAACTCTTTAGGGGGTGCTTCGGGAGTACGGGGTACCGATTGCCTTGATACAGGCTGTTTGGTCCCCATATTACCGAGTTTGGTAAGAGTTGGATTCTGCCAAGATTCTGATTCTGTTCCCTACTTCTATGGACAGGATTTCTGGATGCAGGCGAAGCGTTAAGGGGGTCTTGTTAATAAGGGGTCTCAGCATGTCATCTCTGCTTTTTGCAGATGATGTGGTAATGTTGGCTTCCTCAGGCACTGGCCTCCATCCCTCATTGGAGCGGATGAAGATGAGCACCTCCAAATCTGAGACCATGGTACTCAGTCGGAAAAAGGTTGAGTGCCCTCTCCGGGTCAGGGATGAGGTCCTTCCCCAAGTGGAGGAGTTTAAGTACCCTGGAGTCTTGTTACGAGGAAGGGTAGGATGGAATGGAAGATCTACAGAGAGAACGTTGCAGCATCTGCTCTTTTGTGGGTAAGAAAGAGCTGAGCCGAAAGGCAAAGTTCTCGATATACCGCTGGATCTACATTCTTGCCCTCACCTATAGTCACGAGCTGTGGGTTGTGACCAAAAGAACAATATCCCGGATACAAGCGGGCGAAATTAGCTTCCTCTGCAGGTCGTCCGTTCTCTTCCTTAGAGATAGGGTGAGAAGCTCAGTCATCAGGAACGGGCTAAACTTTGAGCCACTGCTCCTCCGTGTTGAGAGGTGGTTGAGGTGGTTCGGGTATCTGGTTAAGCTAACTCCCGGATGCCTCCTTGGTGAGGTGTTCTAGACATGTCCCATCAGGGGAGGCGCTGGGGATGACCCAGGACACGCTGGAGAGACTATGTCTCTCTGGTGGCCTGGGAACCCCTGAGGGTCCTCCCAGAGGAGCTGGACAAAGGGGTGAGGAGAGGAAAGTCTGGGCTTCCCTGTTCAACTTGCTGCCCCTGCAACCCAACTCTTGAATACAGCGGTAAAAGATGGATGGATGGGTTGTAATGATCAGCATCAGTTACTGTCCTCTACCACCTGTCACGTCACCATGGTTTATCACCTCATCCAGTGAAATCTTCCACATTTCTGAGAAATGTTTAAACTGCCATTTACTTGTGAGCATGAAAGCATAAACATGATCTCAATAGAAGGCAAGCATACATAGACATCCAAAAATGCTTTGCACTGGTTAATGGTTACTTGGCTGAAAAGATATTTTACTGGCTGGCGTACATTACTGAACATTACAAGGTTGAGAACCACTGTTCTAGAGCATTACTATGCAGCAGATAAAATGAAGAGAGAATGTCTTCCCAATGTGTTGCGCTGAGCAATTCATTGTGTTTCTAAGTGTTTGTGAATCAAAGCCTCAATTAGGTTTTTGATAACACGCCCCAGTCAAAATAAAAATGGTTGGGGTTACTGAATGTTGTAACAAGATGGAATAGATATCTTATTTGTGGGTCTTTCCCATTTTCTAGGAACCACATGACCACTGTGAATGTTCACATGTTTTGTTCAATGTCAAATATGAACTTATTTCTTGTTTGTGCACTATTAAAACTATATCAGACTATTAACCTTTGGCTGTGCTTTGAATTAACGTCAGATCACTTTTTATGAAAAATGGTTGCAGAAATTGTAATGATTCCTTAGAGTTCACTGATATTTAATTGAAATGGTATAGCTTAACAAGAAAAGAAGTATTTAACATGGGAAGAGCAGAAGCGCCAAAAGTAGCAAAGCTGACAAAAATTACTTTTATTAAAGTATTCAATTCAAGTTTTACTGATTGTTTTTTACTCTTTCTCTCTCTCTCACACGAGATAATTTATTATTCTGTTTCATTTCTACTCTGAACTCTTTTGTTTTTTCATTATAGTGTGTATATGTTCAGTTTATGCTAATTGCCTCTTGGTCTGTGCGTAGTTTCTGTAGAAAGAAACATATCCCTCAGCGAAGAGACAAGCATGGCAAAGGTTTTTCTCTTTCCAGAAAGTCGGTAATACCAAGAAATGAGAGTTTGCTGGTTCACAGGTGAAAATAAAAAGAAAACAATTCCTTCGGCCTGGCACACCTTTTTCTTTCTTTTTCAATAATGTCTAAGGTATTGTCTTTTTTTTTTTTTTTACTGCTAATTGTACCATTTCTGACATGTTCTCAAATTTAAAAACAAACAAAAAACCCTCTTCTTTTACATTTATATTTCCAATGTAATCGTGACATTTACTTACAGTATGCTTTTACATCCAGAATGTTATATTCTTAATCCTTTAAGCCATTTAAATCAAACATTGCTGACTTCTGCTTTGTCCCACAGACATGGATATTCTTTTCTAATATAAATCACTTTGCGAAAAAAAAAGAAAAAAAAACGAATGTAATGAATGACAAATGAAATCATGACATTAGGTGAATGATCTTCAATAACCTTTATTCAAATCCGGAATCTTTTTAGAAACACAGTTACCATCAATCACACATGAACAATCACAATTTCACCCAGAGAAACACATAAAAAAGACTATTTGGGTATCGCTCTGACTGAATCATGTACTTTCACATTGCAGCTGACCAACTGGATGCCTTCCACACAGGAACAATCTCTTAATATGTTTCCAGATTTCTTTCATCTTCACTCCATATATGATTGGATTTAACAAAGGATTGTACACCACTATTTGTAGACTCATAATCAGTCGCACAGTTTTTGAAAGATCCGACTCCAGTCGCGCTACGATGACATCAAAACCACACAAACACGAGAAGCTGATTAAAACCATCAAGTGGGGTAAACACGTCTCTGCTGCTTTTTTCCGGACTTCCCTGCAGCTGCGAAAGGCCAACATGAATATCTTAATGTATGTAAATAGGATAAATAGCACAGGGATGAGGGTGATATTTGTTAGAACAAACAAACCCCACACAGTGAGAAACCTTGGTTTCACACATTGAAGTTTCTGGATGGAATTGTTGCAAAAGATTCCTCCCAATGTAAAGTGACAAATTTTTTGCTTTGCGCTGACGACAGTTGCCACCAATACGTGGCAGGCAGGTAGCAACCAGGCCAAAGCCAAGAAGATGGTGACTTTGCTCATGCACATGGTACTTGCATATTGAAGAGGCTTGGAGATGGACACGTATCTGTCGTAAGCCATGGCTGACAACAACAAGAAGTCCGACCCTGCTAAGGAATAAAATATTAAATACTGCAACATGCAAGCTGAGTGAGAAACTTTCTGCCTGTGAGACATGACATCCACAATGAGTTTGGGGTAGATAGCCGTGCTGAACAAAAGTGAGTTTAGAGACAAAGCTGCAATAAAAATATACATGGGCTCATGAAGGTTCCTGTGAATCCAGATGAGACAAATAATAGTGCAATTAGAGCAGAGGATGAGAACATATAAGATCAATAAGAGCACAAAATATACATATCTATACTTGTCCACGTCTACATAGCCACCAAGACTTATTAGGTACTGTGTTCCGTTCATGTTCCATTCATCTGTTGACCCTTCATGTGCTCAATGCACACTGGTGGCCAAGAGTAGCTGGACCATCAAGTCTTTTATATTTGCTGTTCAGCCTCTATGGATCTCATTAAGGCCGGCTGTCATGTCAACAAACTCATCCAAGGCTTCTTCACCTTCTTCATTTGATAGTGTGGTGCCACCTATCCATCACATGCGCCAGGTTTAACTTTTGAACGAGTTTGAACGCAAGGGTGACAAACTTTTTTTATCGCGGGCCAGATGGTAGACATTGTTGCTGTTAGGCAGCCTTTTACAACTGTAAAACCAAAGGTGGGCAGACCTTCAGCACAGATGGAATTCCCGTCGGTCCGTCATTGATGGACGTCTGTTTTGCCAAAATGCTGAAGAGAATGTAAAATCGATGCAGCAAGAATGTTGGAGAGGTGTTTCATCCGACATTGTAATCGCCAAGATAGACGCCCCCCCCCCCCCCCTTTCCGCTGTATAAATTTACGGCATTTAGTGTGCCGCGGGCTATGTTCCCGCCGTCCCTCCCTCCGTCTGTCTGTTTGTACGTCCATTGATGTGTGCGTTTTGTTCGTTTATTCCTCGATACTGCTGATCCTAATTAGGGTCATGGATGTGCGCGTGTATATTAATTGTAGTATAATATTCCATTTACATACAGTAATTAAAAGTTAAAATAAAAAAGCTTTTGTTGAACAAGGAACACATTTTTATAAACTTCAATGTTTTGTCATTGTGAGTTGTCAAAGCTTGTCTGGCCAGCCAACTCATTCTCTCTCACAAATCTGTTTGATCACATTCCTCTTAATCAGTCCAATCATCACAAGGTGCAAACAATTTCCTGCCTAGCATAAAAACCTGCCAGACCCTGCCAGATCGTCTAGCCCCATAAGCCAAGCCTTCAGACATTTACTCTTGCCTTGCCTATCTGTGCCCCGGCCTTTCCCGTGTCTGACCACTTATCTGCCCACCTTCCAATCTTGCCTAACCGACCCTTGCAGCTTGCTATTTATTGTCCTTTTTTCAAACAAGCAATATATAAACAAGGCTTCAAGGCTTGATACTTCCAAATAATAATAATAAATTTAAATCAATAAATAAAGGAAATAATAATTAAAAGAAATTCATGCAAAACTTGGCACACAGAGCAACACAGCTAACTTACTTGCTGAGTGCAAACCAATGAAAAAAAATGAAGCCTACTTAGAACCAAGCACATTATTTACTTTTACACAAATTTTAATCAATTACCAGTCAATTAATGTCATTTTCAGCCATTTCAAACCGAATTTATTCAAATTTTTTGCCAATCGGATTCTTAAAATATAAATCCAGTATATAAGCAGGAAATGCTACTTGTAGATCATATAAGTGTATATAATTGAATAACATCATAAATAAATAAAATATAAAGGAAAATAAATGTTATTTACCTTTGGAGTGACATCACTTGAGCTACTTGAGCTACCATACAGTATTCCATAGTGAGGGTAGCTTAGCCTAGCTTTCTTTGTATTTCTTTATTATCTCCAGCTTCATTTCCATAGTAATCATCTTCTTCTCCCTTTAATATTATTTGCAATCTTGGGACCCATGGCTCACCAATTAAAGTTTGATTTGAGTACTAAAATGCACAAAAAATACGATATAGTAAGCGCCTACACCAGATCAAGTCTTTAGCATACGCCATACGGGCATCTTAGTGACATCATGATGCCAACCAATAGCAGACCAGCATCTTAGTGACGCCATGATGCCAACTAATAGCAGGACAGCATTTTAGTGACACTGTCGTGATGTATGGTGGACCATCATGGACGAAGATGTGCAAGACTTTTTCGGGACCTGCCAAGTCTTTCCTCTGGTTTCCACCCACGAATAATTAATGGCCAAACAGAGAGGGTCAACCAGGGTCAGAGACCGCCCTGAGGTGCCTGGCATCATTGAACCCACCCTCCTGGTCTCCTCAGCTCCTGTGGGTGGAATATTTTCACAACTCGCTGACCAGCTCTGCCACTAGCCTCTCCCAATTCCAGTGTGTGTACAGCTATAAACCCATTGTTTCCCGCCCTGGACAATGACTCCTCCTGCCCATCTGCTCTCGCATTCACCCCACAATGCCGCCAGAGCTGGGAACAAGCGCACTTAGTCTTGCAAGATGCGAGCAAGCGGTATACCCGTACATTCAACAGGTGACGCAACCCGGCACTCGCCTACCAGGTGGGCCAGAAGGTATGGCTTTCCACCCATGATGTGTACCTCTGTGTGGAAACCCACAAGTTGGCACCCCAGTTCATTGGGCCTTTCCTCGTCCAAAGGGTGACCAAACCCACGGCAGTGTGCCTCACCTTGCCTCGCTCCATGCGTGTCCACCTGACCTTTCAAGTCTAGCCAGTATCTGGGCCCCCTTGTCCCCCTAGTCCATGGCAAAAACCTAGCACTTTCCAAAACATATTTTATTTCTAGCTCTCTCTATAGTTCCAAGGTAAATTCTTGTTGAATCACAATGTCTTTGTTCAGGGTGATTTAATTTATGTGGTCGGTGCCTTCAAAACGTGTTTTGAATTATGTACACAAAGTTTTTGTTCTCTGGCTAAAAGTTGGCGGCGAAACATAACGGCCTCCTGCCTGAGCGCTGAGTGGCTAACATCAGTACAATATTTGCTGTGAGCCCCCTAGTCCCCCTAGTTGTTGATCCCAAAAAGATGCATTTCTCTTGTATTTGCTGCCGATCAACTGTGGTCGCAAAGTACACCTCAAAAAGTCAGTCTTGGTCTGGTTGTTTGATCCATACCACGATTCATTTGCATGTATTCATTGCATGTAACATCCGGACAAGTGTCAGAAACGAAGCTTTTTCTGTTTAAAGTGGGCCAAACAGCGCAGGTTTGAATACAGGGAGGTGTTTACATGTTTAGGAAGGTGTTTGCTGTCAAGTAAGCAAATTGCCTACTATATTCACTAAAAGTGCTGAAACTGGAAATGATAAAATCAGACAATACTACCTGCTCTTGAGAAGTTTTATTACGTTTGCATTAACACAGCTAAAATGTTTGAAAAAGGTCAAGCAGGGTGGACGCAAATGGCCCACATTGGGCCCAAAGGGTTAATTAGAAGGGGAAAAGTGATGTAACAATGGTATCATAACAAGGTCAGCCTCAAGGGGCTGCAAATAATGAGCCAGTGGTCACGATAAATGTTCCCGTGGGAGGCTGCCTCTGACAAACAAGTCAAATCTCTGGGCAGTCCCATCAAATAATCATCTTTAACATCTAAATAATAGTAGTCATTTGCTTGGTCCTTAGTGTGTTGTTTGTTAGCAACAGCAGTGGTAAGCAGCTGGGGCCTGAGAGGCAATGTCCGTTTGCCTAAGCACCAGTGCTTGGCAAGTTACATCAAAACTGTAAAGCATTATTTATTACTTATTACTGTCATTTCAAAGTAATTAGTTACTTTACAATATTACTGTATTCGAAGTGTAATGCATTACACTACTATTGCATTACTTTTATATTACTCTCACCATCATAACTGGAAAAATGGATTAGCCATACTAAATGTGGCGCATTACGCTCATTACACAGCCAGTGAAAGTTTGGCCTAAGCCTTACAAATCATTTAATCTGTATTGTATTGTAAATCTTTAAAGACAAGGTCCAAAATCTTTAATCCCTTCATAATTTAGCGTCACAGCACGGGGATGCATAGCTTATGCATGCAAAAACATTCAGAGCATTTCACAATTTCAATGTTAATATTCAAATTCAAGATCAGGTGTCCTATGTTTCAAAAATAGATGGTTTCAGTGGGGCTAACGTTAGCAGCTGGCCTACATCATTGTTAAAGTGTTTAACCGACTGGATAACATGAGTTCTGTGTGCTTCTTCTTGATATACATTGACCGGAACTATTTCTAGACTAAAATTAGCATTAGCTTGTCTTGTATGCTTGTATGCTGACACGGTTTCCAAATGCTGGTGAATCCACTGTGGAAAGCGGTAGCATATCTCCGAAAGAATCAAACAAATTTCTTTTCGCTAATTTCACATTACTATGATGCCGCTCTATAAGGTTTGTCAAATTACGGGTCTTATTTCGTGAAGTGGACATTTTTTTTAGGTGTTGCACACAAAGGGCACCTAACAATTATATTGTTCTGTCTTTACAATTAAACAACAACAATTAAAGTATACCGGGACGTGACATACATACGTAATCCTGGGATAAAACATGGTTGAAAATTACATGCATAAATGTACAAATGGCACCTCTGTTTTGAAAGCTTTTCTGCAATTATATTGTATTCATTTTCATTAATTATATCAAGGAAAAACATCGACTGCGTTGTTAAATAAAACAAATATACAAGGGGCAGTCACAATGTAGAGAACTGTTCGATTTACTCGATTTACAATTATTTTTTTCCCCAAATATCAACCGTGTGTATTTTAAATACTAATTTAAATAAAAACATTAAGTATTCACTCTCTGTCAGCCATTTTAGAAATTACATCATCATTGGCACCAAAGGTGAAACTTTGCTGGCGTTGTCCAGAGAATTTACTTGTTTGCCGACCACCTCCCATGAGAACATTATTAATGGACACTGGCTGATCATTAGCAGTCCCCCTGAGGCTGGCATTGTTATTACGCGAACCTTACATCACTCAATCCCATCTAATTAGGCACTGTCATTACATCGGAAAACAGCTATTCAGTCCCTGTCCGGTTAGCTTCTCCACACGGACGGCGCTCCTATCAATTGTGTAACTGTTTGTGGTTTTCTTCCAGAAATGAATATTGGAATGAACAATGTGCCTTTAAAATAAAATCTACAAAATTCAATTTCCAGAGAACTTGGAGCCACCAATGAATAAAAAATTTTGTCTGGCAAACTCGGTTGAAGTACTTGAAGGCTAAATGCTAAAATCAAAGCATTTTTCCCCCCACAATGCTACAGGGGCATGCGTATCAATACCATATTGCATTATGGGAACAAATACTGTAATGTTTTTGGGCATTCCGCTTACAAGTGTATACGTGTTTGAAAATACAATCAAAACTTTTTTTTTCCATAAGTTACTTTGAAGGAATGTTTGAATGTACATTCAAAAGAGTTTGTTCATCTATTCTAAACTATACATTGGCAGCTCCACACTTCTGTACATTTCCAATCTTAAATTGCAGTATCTCTTTCCTTTGGATAGTAGGAAAATAAAATAACAATGGCAACATTAAAAATCATTTGGTTTTTGTTTTTGTTTTTTTTCCCTTCTGGGATTTGCTTTATTTCTCCCTACCAATGATAAGGTTTGTGTTCTGCCCACAGTAATATTTGTTGAGAAATGTTTCCAAATGTTGTAGTTCTTTTGTTCTGTTTACAATCACGTGTTTGCTCCATGTATTTAGCTTCCGTTCTCTACTTTATTTTGAAGGCGCAAACAGGAAGTCGTCGTGTGTAACGGTAGCAAATAGGTAGTGCTTAGAAAAGAACGTGCGCAATTTACCTACCTCCGGCTGGACATTGTGTTTGTCATCATGCTTTCTTGTCCCTCCGAACGCAATGGCTGCAAGTCCTGTATTTTGCAGTGTTCTAGACATTGTTTTGTTTGAATTTATATGAATGTTAATGGGCAAATTGGCATATTAAAAGATCGCGAACGCGTTCGTTTAGCATCGCTAATTGCTAGCTGACGTTAGCATCTATGCTAATTCATTTTCTACGGAAGTCATTTGTGCCGCATTTATTTCGTTAGCAAAGTGCTAATGCTAATTTCGTGTGTTTTCAGTTTCACTCTGAATGTTCATGAACCTCAAGTCATCCCAATTGTAATAAAAGGAGCAAGACGCTCAGCTACCTGGCTCATGAAACTAATGAGTTTGGCTTGCTGTTGAACAACGTTCACATACTACGTGTATCCAACACGTTGCGATAACAGTACAGTTTGAAACATTTTTTTTCCATCAAAATAGCTCCAAGCATGAACTTCAACATCAACTTCCAAATGAATAAAATAAATATAACAAAAGATGTGCTTTGAAATGTCTTTTTTTAATCAAAACATTACATCTACTGCATTTTGATATTATCCAGCCCGCCACATGATTTTTTTGTGCTGATTATGACTTTGAGTTTCAATCAATCAATGTTACCAATACCCCATTTGAATAGTTTTTAGCTGCCTGTGATATTAAAATGTGTAACGATCACACTTCAAGTTTATTTGACTTCACAGTCAAAACAGCCCTCCGAAATGCAAAAACTATAACTACAATGCGGCTTATGGCAAAAATGAGTTTGACACCCCTGCTTTAGAACATCATAATGTCCAACAAATGTTTGACCCTGCTGCATGTGACAGAGAAGTCAAGCCCACAGACAACAAAGGACTTAGGCACTTTGTTGACATGACAGCGGCGTTGCATCTGCTGCATGGGATTGACAGGTCATTTTCACAAACAACACAAAGTCAAAAATGAACTTAGGGGAATGTGTTGACTTGACAACATCTCTTAATGAGATCCGTGGAGGTTCGGCACGCATCATAAAAGACGTGACACTCGTGCATCTCTTGACCACAAGCGTGTGACGTGCAAATGATTGGAACATGAACGGAACACATGTCCTAATAACACTTGGTGGCTATATGGATGTGGAGAAGTACAGATATGTTTACTTTGTGTTCTTCTTGATGCTTTATCTTATCATCCTCTTGTCTAATGGCACTATTATTTATCTGATCTGGATTCATAGGAACCTCCATGAACCCATGTATGTTTTTATTGCAGCTTTGTCTATAAACTCACTTTTGTTGAGCACCTCTATCTACCCCAAACTCATTGTGGATGCCTTGTCCCGCAGGCAGAGCATTTCTCACACAGGTTGTATGTTGCAGTTGTTCTTTTTCTACACTTTAGGTGCCTCAGACTTCTATCTGTTGTCAGCCATGGCTTACGACAGGTATGTGTCCATCTGCAAACCTCTGCAATATGCCAGTACCATGCGCACCACCAAAGTCATCATCTTCTTGGCTTTGGCCTGGTTTCTGCCGACCTTCCAGGTTGCTCTGGCAGTTTTCATGGCTGCAAATCATAAAATGTGCAGGTTTGTTACAGGGGGGATTTTCTGTAACAATTCTGTGAATAAGCTTTTCTGTGTCCGATCACAAAAGTTGCTCACTTATAGTGTGGTCATCGTTATTAACGTTGAAATTTTCCCGGTGCTGTTCATTCTCTTCACATACATCAAAATATTTATTGTTGTATATTCTCATTGCGGCGGAGCCTGGGAAAAGGTGGTTGAGACCTGTTTGCCTCATCTCATGGTTCTAATGTGCTTCTTTTGCTTGGCTGCATTTGATGTTATTGTGGACCAAATGGAGTTACAGATTCCACAGATTCTCCGCCTATTCATGATGTTGCAAATTGTGGTATATAGTCCTCTTCTTAATCCAATAATATATGGAGTGAAGATGAAAGAAATCTGGAAACACATCAAGAAGTTGCTCTGTGACTTGGTCAAATAAATTATTTTAGGCTTTAAATCCTGTCAAAAATATCAAGATAGGTATCCTTTAAGTAAATAAAAATCAGTTCAGGCATTTTACTTGTCAAATAAAGTGCAATGGGCACTGGTCAAATCTTTTTAATCATTTATGTATAAGGTTTAGCAGATAATCACACGATTTTGTTGTTGTTTTTTCACTTATGATTTTTTTTTTAAAAAAAGCATCCCATTCAAGAAGTGTTGTTACTGTTTTAATGTACTGAATTATCATAGGTTAAAAACTACAGACTGTCCTGCAAGCCTTCATGAATGAGCTCTTCAAAAGCATTCTTTCAAAGCACTTTTTTTAGTCTTTCTTTTTATTGTACAATCAAAACATTGTCATTTTTCAAATGCTTTTAAATGTTGTATTTGTAATCACGCACTAAGTAAATAAAGTTGCCTTGCCCTAACATTCGAAATGTATTTAAAGTTTTTTTTAGTTCAGTATTCTAGCAATCTTATGTCTTTGAGAAGATGCTAGAATATATACAGGGTGACCCAAAAAGATGCGTACCCATATTTTATTCAATAAAAAATCCATTTTTTAACGAATGTCTTTTCTGTTGCAGTACGTGAAAGATGAACCTAAGGATGATCGTTTTCAGCTATAGTTGCCCCAAAAATGTCTTGGACAAATCAGCAGAAGATATTCTCCCTGGAGATCTATTTTGCGACAAAATCATACCAGAGTATACAGATTCGGTTTCGAAAATGTTTCCACCAAAATCAACGATTGTTAGTTGGGTTTTGAAGTTCAGAGAGCATGGGACTGTAGTGAACTTATGTTCTAAAGCCACAGGGGGAACTTATTCAGGCAGGAAAAAGAGTGCAAGGACAGAAGAAAACATTGCTGCAGTGAGGGACTCAGTAGGACGCAGCCCTAGGAAATCAGTGCGTAGACGCAGCCAAGAACTCGGAATGACAAGGTAGTCACTGCGGCCTGTTCTTACGTCTATACCCATACAAGATCCAAATAAAGCAAAAACGAACTGATGCTGACAAGGAAAAGCGAGTAACAATGTGGTTCTGTAATGTGCTTGAAAATGACGAAAACTTTCTTGAGAACGTCTGGTTCTCAGATGAAGCCCATTTTTGGCTTTCCGGGCATGTCAATAGCAAAAACAATGTTTTTTGGGGTTCGGAGGTTCCAGACAAAGTGCTTCAGAGGCCGCCTCATTCCGTTTAATGTACTGCCTGGCTGGCCATGAGCAAGCATGGGATCATCGGGCCTTTTTGGTTCGAAGATGATGACAGCCGATCTCAGACAGTCAACAAGGAGCGCTACATGGCTGTTCTGAACAAGTACTGGGCGTGGCTGGGACGCCGGAGAAGGGTTGTGAGAGCTTCACAATGGTTTCAGCAAGATGGGGCCACACCTCATACAGCCAACGAAACCATTGCTCGATTGAGGCAGAGGTTCGAAGAGAGACTCATAAGCAGAAGATGCGATGTGGAATGGGCCCCGCGCTCACCAGATCTTAACCCGCCAGATTTTTATCTGTGGGGTTTCCTCAAAGACAATGTATACCAGGGAAATCCACAAACAATTGAGGAACTGAAAACTGCCATCACAGCAAAAATAAGAGCCATCCCGAAAGAGGAGTGTGTAAAAGTGATTGACAACTTTGTCAGACGAGTACAGGTTTGCTTGCAACGGAATGGTGGACATTTGGAACACATCTTGGGAAAGCCATTAATTGACTAAAAATGGACAGAAATAGCTGAAACTCTGGTGAATGGTCTTCCATAAACTGAATAATGTGTGGTTGTAATTTGAAATAAATAGCTTTTTAATCAAAGTCACAATTGAAATTTTCATGGGTACGCATCTTTTTGGGTCACCCTGTATTTTGTTGAAATCCTTTCAAAGATATTTTTCAGATTAAATGAAAAATTTCTTGATTTACACTAAATAAGGAAAACATGAGCTTAAATATAGAAAACATGAGTTAAACCTAAAAACTGCCGATGTTCAGGTTTCAATGAATTATAAAGTATTAAATTGTTGTGAGACCCATTTGAATGTTTTGGAATTGATTGAAGCCTGAATATTGGCCGTCATACCAATTGAATACTTTTAAAATGATTGTAGCCTGAATATTGGCTATAAAGATTCACTTTAATACATTTAAGTTAGGCTCATGTATTCATTTTTCGGTGTTGTCATGTCTAAGATTTGGGGGTTCTAAGACTTTATTTCTCCTGCTTTCAAACAATCTTTGAGTGTTTTTCCCCCTCAACAGCTATATTTTCCAGTACATACGCTCATTGACTTCTAACACCATATTTATTGATTTATTTTAATTCCACATAAGTATCGCAAAAGAAAAAGTAACAAAAAATAAATATGCCATTTACCATATAAAAAAAGAGTACTTCTGAATAAACACAAAAAATTACATTATTACCGGTTCTGACCACATATTGAGCCTGTATGGAAGACAGTATAAACACCATTTAATAATTAATAAGGTTGGGCAATTTGTAAATTGTCAAAAATCAACAGGTCTTACAAACCTTTTAATAAAAACTCACACAAAATGGCTTTTTTTTTTTTAATATTATCAATGTAGTTTTGCATGTCAGTATGTACAGTATACCCTCAAACTAACACAGTGAGTAGACCCAAAACCAGAAGGAAGAGGCAGAGGAAGGCAATCCAGGGTGAAGAGTCTGCTCAGGGTCAGGCAGAATTGTAATCAGACTGGGAGAGCGGATCATGTTACCGAGCAGCAGACGTTAGGATAGTCGTGGACAAGTAAAAATCCAAGCCAACAGAACAGGGAAAAAGGTGTTTGTGTAGTCAGAGGCAGAGAGGGTCAACATTTGGGTGGTAGAACAGGGCAGCAGGCGTTCAGTATTCAGGGGCAGGCGAGGGCAAAGTCCAGGCAGGCTAACCGGAAAGGTACGCGAGAAACATGGCATGAAGACAAACTGGCGAGGACTGGCAGGAAGAGGCAGGCTCATATGTTGGGTTAGTAACACCAACTAGCCAACCCTAGTTAAAAGCTATAAAATGATTGTTCTATAAATACAAAAACCTCGCACATTCCATAAATGGGCGGCATGGCTCGATGAGAGGCTGTGGGTTCGATGCCCCAACCATCATGAAAGTGTCTTTGGGCTAGACGCTGAAAGCCAAGTTGCTCCCGATGCCGGGTCATCAGTACTCGTAGGTAAATGAGTGGTTAGTGTAAAGCGCTTTGATTACCCATGGTAGAAAAGTCAATTTACCATATAAATGAGCCCCATGTATTTGGCAATTTACTTGGGCCATATATGGCCTGGTTTCCTTCCTTCTGGCTCCTTTTTTGTCATATCATACTATATGGGTGTGATATTGGACTCATCATGGTTGACCCTGCTGCGTGTGACAGACAGGTCAACCCAACACACAACAAAGACTTTGATGACATGACAGCAAGTCTTAATGAGATGCAGAGAGCGTCAGCGGCCAGCATAAAAGACACGACACTCCTGCATCTCTCCATCACAAATGTGCGGCGTGCACATGAATGGAACATGAACGGAACACACGTCCTAATAACTCTCGGCGGCTATATGGATGTGGAGAAGTACAGATATGTTTACTTTGTGTTCTTCTTGATGCTATATCTTATCATCCTCGTGTCTAACGGCACTATTATTTATCTGATCTGGATTCACAGGAGCCTTCATGATCCAATGTATGTTTTTATTGCAGCTTTGTCTATAAACTCACTTTTGTTGAGCACCGCTATCTACCCCAAACTCATTGTGGATGTCTTGTCCCGCAGGCAGAGCATTTCTCACACAGGTTGTATGTTGCAGTTGTTCTTTTTCTACACTTTAGGTGCCTCAGACTTCTATCTGTTGTCAGCCATGGCTTATGACAGGTATGTGTCAATCTGCAAGCCTCTGCAATATGCATCTATGATGAGCACAACCAAAGTCATCATCTTTTTGGCTGTGGCTTGGCTTCTGTCCGCCTCCCAGATTGCTGTGGGAATTGTTTTTAATGCAAACCAAAAAATGTGCAAGTTTGTTTCAGGGGGGATTTTCTGCAACAATTCTGTGAATAAGCTTCACTGTGTCAGATCACAAAAGCTGTTCACTTACAGTTTGTTCATCTTTCTTAGCATTGAGGTTTTCCCTGTGCTGTTCATTCTCTTCACATACATCAAAATATTTGTCGTCGTGTATTTTCGTTGTGGCGGAGCTTGGGAGAAAGTGGCTGAGACCTGTTTGCCTCATCTTGTGGTTTTAATGTGCTTCTTTTGCTTGGCTGCGTTCGATGTCGTTGTGGACCAAATGGAGTCAGACATTCCCCAGAGCGTCCGCCTATTCATGATGTTGCAAATTGTGGTGTACAGTCCTCTTTTCAACCCAATAATATATGGAGTGAAAATGAAAGAAATCTGGAAACACATTAAGAAGTTGTTCCGTCCCCAGGTCAAATAAATTATTTAAGTGTTTAAATCTGCCAAAAATACAAAGAAAGGCGTGCTTGTTGTGGAAAAAAAGCCCGGTGGAGCATTTATCCTGTCAAATAAATTATGATGGCCACTGGTCAAACCGAGATCTAAAACGTTTTCATGATAATCACACTTGTATTTTGTTGTTTGGTATTTGTATTGAAATGTGATCTAGTGCAATGATTGTCACGTGTTTCACTCATGAAATAAAAAGCGTATCACATTCAAGAAATGTTGTTACTGTTTTATTTTCCCCTACTATCTCTTTATTTGACTTCTATTATTACTTTTATAGTTGTTTTACTATTGTCCATGCACATCTTCATATTCAGCTATCCATTGCAATGATTAGACTATATACAGTAGACTTAAATTCTAAAGTTTTTCGGGAATTAGAACTATTATTTATTTTATTCAATACTCACCCTTCTGGGTATAATTTCTCCTGCTATCAAATAATCTTAGAGATGTTTCTTTTTGTCAACAACTATATTCTCTAGCATTTACCCTCATTGACTTGTACTTGTACAAATAAACATCATTTAATACTTAAGAAGATCTTGTAAATTGTCAAAAATGAGGGTTATACTACTTTCTACTTTCTAGTAACACATTCACACACACTCACAAAATCGTGAGTTTTTTTTTTAATAATATCAATGTACTTTTGAATGTGAGCATACTGTATACAGTAAACCATCACATATAGTGATGGCCCCAGTAGAGGTATTTGTAATAGCCGATATTAGAAATTTAAATGAATATAAACTCATAAAACAAACACAGGGACGCATGCACCACACACAAACACACACAAACACATATATGCATTTAGGAATTCTAAAACAATCAACATTATTTGCAGTTCACATTGATTTCTTGCGGTGTTGAGGAAAATTTGGGAGATAAATTTCACAGATATATCTATTTGCATTTTCTTCTGTTGAACCTAATCTGAAAGACAATTGTATTTGCTAAACCTGGCCTAAATATAAACATAGTTACACTTGTGTGAAGTGTACTGTATATATTGTAGTTCAAGTGTACTGTATATATTGAAGTTCTACATCTTATTTTGGGAGAACATTAGCAGCACGCTGTCTGTGTGTGCCCACAACCAGCCTGCTTCCTCGAAAAGTTTCCTCAGTGATGATTTGCACGGTTCGTTTGGGACTGTTGGATCTTTCATGTTTAATTATAGCTTTGATTGCGGGCCCAATTGAATAATGCTGTGTTTACATACCTGTGAAAGATTCCTGCGCATACGGATATGAGTTGGGATAAACACACATTCTCACACGTTTACTGCGAGAACAACACTTCAAAGATTTATTATTACCAAATTCTCTAGTGCAGTTTACAAGCCATTTGTTCAAAACAGAGCTGGATCGTTCCTGGGTTTTGGCGAAATAATGCTGATTCATTTTCCACTCCCATCTTTTGTATTCGCCAGTCCACCAAAAGTGGTGGTCCCGTGGAAAATTCTGCATGTTGAGTTGTTTCAGGTCCTCTGTTGCCCCCTCTTGGGTGGAGGGTTTGAATCCAGCCACCTCAGCAACTTGGCAAACACTCTTGGAGATACATTGGAGTCCCCCCACAGTACCAGACCTGTGGGTGCCAGTTGACTGATTTGGGTATTTGAGGTTGAGAATGAAACAAGGTGCTCCAGAGGCACTTTCCTTCACTTCTAGGTGATATGGCATCTGCCCCTTTTGATGTCACAGCAGGCAGGCCCCCAAGGGGGTGACCAGATCACAATGCCCAACTGATCTTATCATGTCAAGAGTGAAGAAGAAGCAATCAGTCTATATTACACTATATACTGTATCTCCAGAGAAAATTAATAAAAGATTGTTATCATATATAAAACTATATAAATAGGACCCAGGACCCAGCTTAATTAGTCCAAGGAAGTCAGAGGTGACTTCTTCGTCAACTGTAAAGTGACAACGTAAACTATCCCCTTCTTGAGATTGAAATTCAGCCCCGACAGCCAATCCGTGCCGCTTCAGTAAACAAACAAATATCCTCAGAATAGGAAGACATGAGATGTGCGTGCTTAGCTTGATGAAATACAGTACATGGAGAAACCTACTATGAAAAGCTTGGACGGTTCCCGCGATTTGTCTCGCCACTGAGCAAAAGGCAATTTGCTACTGCTTCTCAACTAGTTTGTTTGTTAGCAACGAGTTGCGCTACATTCATGTGCTTTTTTTCATGCTTAAATAAAGAATGACTGTAAATGTTCAACCCACCGGTTTTGTCTGCTCTCTGAGAACATGAGCGGTAAATCTTGCACCACATTTAAGTGTGCGTCAATCCATGGCACATCTTGGAGACACTTTTTGATGGAAAAATAAACATTCAGCTCAGACTCAGATGTTGTCTTGTGTGAAAGTTTGATAGGGTACGCTATGTGCAGCACACAACGTTACGTATCAGTGCCTTCTGCGCCTGCGTACCCGCGTATATGCATCCCTACGGATGGATGGATGGATGGATGGATGGATGGATGGATGGATGGATGGGTGGATGGATGGATGGATGGATGGATGGATGGATGGATGGATGGATGGATGGATGGATAGATAGATAGATAGATAGATAGATAGATAGATAGATAGATAGATAGATAGATAGATAGATAGATAGATAGATAGATAGATAGATAGATAGATAGATAGATAGATAGATAGATAGATAGATAGATAGATAGATAGATAGATAGATAGATTACTGTGCAGTTCCTATATTTCTCAGCGTCAGGCATTTGGTTGGTTTAACAACCATTACTTTCATTCCTCTGCTGTTCATCCTCTTCACATACATTAAACTATTCATGGTGGCCTATTTCAGCTGTGAAGTCTGTAAAAAAAAGCTTGATATAACCTCCCTAGTGTTAGGGTTTGGGTGTGCAGCACCAAGAGCAAGCAACAATAATGGCTACAAGAATGACAATGAAGTAACTTGAGAAACAACTGGGGTCAAATCATATTTTGGACTCATCACTTTAGGACATTTTTGACCCTGCTGCTTGTGACTGACAGGTCAACCTCAATAAACAAAAAGAAAAGAACTTGGGGGACTTTGTTGACATGACAGCAGATATTAATGAGATCCTTGGAGGCGCGGCAGCCATCATAAAAGACTCGAGCGATGGCTTGACCACAAGTGCGCGGTTTGCACATGAACGGAACATGATGAACGGAACACGTGTCCTAATAAGTCTTGGTGGCTATGTAGATTTGGATAAGTATAGATATGTTTATTTTGTGTTCTTGTTGTGTCTATATGTTCTCATCCTCTGCTCTAATGGCACTATTATTTATCTCATCTGGATCCACAGGAACCTCCATGAGCCTATGTATATTTTCATTGCGGCGTTGTCTCTAAACTCACTTTTGTTCAGCACCGTTATCTACCCCAAACTCATTGTGGATGTCTTATCTCGCATGCAGAGCATCTCTCATACAGCATGTATGTTGCAGTTGTTCTTATTCTACACTTTAGGTGGTTCAGACTTCTTCCTGTTGTCAGTCATGGCTTATGACAGATATGTGTCCATCTGCAAGCCTCTGAGATATACAACTATCATGCGCACAACCAATGTGACCATCTTCTTGGCTTTGGCCTGGGTTTTTCCCGCCTGCCAGATTGTGGTGGCAACTTCCATCAATGCAAAGCAAAAAATGTGCAAGTTTCTTTCAGGGGGTATTCTATGTAACAATTCTGTGAATAAGCTTCACTGTGTGAGATCACAAGTTTTGGTTGCTTTTACTGTGTTCATCCTTGTCAATATTACGGTTCTTCCTGTGCTTTTTGTCCTCTATACGTACATCAAGATATTTAGTATCACATATCGCCGTTGCAGAGGAGCATGGGAAAAGGCGGCTGAGACCTGTTTACCTCACCTGATGGTTTTAACCTGCTTTTTTTCCTTAGTTGTGTTTGACATCATTGTGGACAAAATTGAGGCAGAGCTTCCAAAGAGTGTTCACTTGGTCATGATGTTACAGACAATTGTGTACAACCCTCTCCTCAATCCAATAATATATGGAGTGAAGATGAAAGAAATCTGGAAACACATCAAGAAGTTGTTCTGTCACAAATTCAGAATTCAGACATGCAACCTGTCAATGTTTGTCAAATAACCAACTTGGACTCATAATGCTTGTAACTTGTTTAATCAAATATTAGGTTTTCAAGATACCACATGATAGGTGTTGTTTTTTTTTTCTTTTTTCTTTTTTTTAAATAAATCCTGACAATGGCCTGGAATTTTTAGATATTAAGGCCACCCCTACCAATCATTGCATCCTTGCATCAATGCCTGGATTGATATACTGTTTTTTTTTTCTAGCGGTGAAGGAAATTAAAACATACACACGTACACACGTACACACGTACACACGTACACACGTACAATAAAAAGTAACAATGATTCGTGAATGGGCTGCATGTTTATAGTTTTATTATCATGGGTGACAGACATTACAAACATTACCAAAAAAACATTAATACTGGAAGAAATGTTGCTGCAAAAATAAACCTATTCTCAGTTGTATGCATTTCACAAATTTGTACTATGGCTAATAATAATGAAATGGTTTTAGTAAGAAAGGCAACGCTTGACTCATGAAAATTTAAATTTTGGCCCTATTGACTTGCTACATATGCCATAACTTAAAAGCTTGTTGCAGATTACCCCAGAAAATAACATAAAATTAAATTAAATTAAATTTAAAAAAATTGCAGAATCTAATTATCATCAATTTCTTTCCATTCGATTATAGAAAAAGAAACTGACAAGAAAATTATTCTTAAAAAAAAATTAAGCGTTTGCCCACCCCCTCTTTTCTGTGATTTGTTTTATTTGTCGTAAAAACAAATCATTTTCATCCATCAAATTGTTTTTTTCCCCAAGCTTAAAGGGACAGTGTGTAAGATTTAGACGGTTTTTCACTACGGACAGCAGGAGGTGCTGGAGATGCTGCATTCACCATTGTCCGTAGCAATAACAAACTTGGCCGCCTCCGGAGAAGTGCCACCCCTTATGTAATATAATTTGATGATAACTAGACCTACGATTATTTTTAAAACATACTGTTTTAAGTCATTAAGGTCACTAAGAACACATTTATTTGCAAGTTTTTGGAATTTACTATCATTTAATTTATTCCTTTGAATGAAAAACGGTCTCAATCTTACACACTGTCCCTTTAACTTATGTCACCATCCACCGAAATTAAGTAAATAGAAAGCATAAATAAATCAATCCGAACAGACTTCCTGTCTTGGCGTTGAGCGAGAGATTGGGTACACCCTGAACTAGTCAGCAGCCAATTGCAGGACACAATTCACACTCACGTTCACACCTAAGGACAATTCAAAATTGTAAGCCGAGTTTTGACGCGCATTTTTACATCGTCCGCATTCTTTATTTACAATAATTGCCGTGGCAGGATGAGCTCGAGTGGGAAGTTTTGGAGCTGAATCCTCCGGTTCGAGAACACTAAGAGGAATTCCATTTGACAAGTTTTTAATTGTTGTCTTTTGGCATGGAACATAGATGGTGCACAACCTCTGGTATCTATTGGCAAAATGAACCTGAGCTGAGTCACGAGGAAACGGAAAAACAAATGATTTAAGCGTGTTCAATGGTGCACTCGTGTTGCGTTCACTGACCACTCATAGTGTGGGAAATCTGATCCACACTTAATGTGCAGCAAAAGTATAACATATGGATATGAACACACAAAAACAAGAAAAGTTTACAAATATGAGATTTATTCTTTTTTGCTATAGTTTCTATGTCGTCACCAAATTGTTGGTGCTTCTTATACACGGTAACAGAGAAGACCTGAATTTGATCCAAAAAATCATGCCAGACGTTCAATTTGTCCATCTTGTTTCTTCACATATAAAAATGTTTTAAATAATCACTGGTTGTCTGCTGTTGTTGTTGTTGTTTTTAACATGTTCTGTGAACTACTGAGTGTTATGTTTTTCAATCATAATAAAACACACGCACACACACACCTACTCACATCTGAGGAAGTATCATTTTATATTGTACTGCACTATTTTTCATTTTTCCTTCACTGAAACATAATTTTCCTTTGAGAAATTGTCTGTTCACTGACTTGATAGTATTTGTCAGATAGTTATGATTCATAACTTTAAAATTTGATCGTGCCTACTTACTGTGATTCCTCAAAAAAATCAAGTCAAGTCCTATACATAAATACTGGAATAAAAATGCCAAAGAAACAATAAAGAAAATAAGCGTAATAAGTAAGACATCCCCAAAACGACCATCATTTTTATTCAGGGCTATTTTAGGAGGATGCTTCTTAAACTGACTCTCTTGAAACATACAGTAATTGAAAGCAATGTCGCATTGGTTAATTTTCATTATACAGTATTTGCATTTTTTATTAGTATCATTTTTTCTTTCATTTATTTTATGACATTTTCTTTGGTTAACAAAGGACTGGATGAACATAAATAAATAGAAAATAAGTCAATGAAATTGAATTCAACTGACTTGTAGTGATTAGCCGTGTGGTCATGGTGATGCTTTGATGTTGTTGTCCAAAGAATTAACATGTTTTCTAGATACAATTATCCCATGAGAACATCACTTGTGGCCACTGGTTCCTCATTAGGAGCCTCTTGAGCCTGGCCTTGTTATGACACTATCCTTACATCACTTGTCATGTTCCAATTAAGCGTTGTAACGATAGCAAAATAATAACAAATCAATCTCAGTCTGTTGACACTCTACACACGGATGACATTACACTCAATCGTCCATCTTGTTGTTTATGCCACACAAAAGCAGATGGGCCTGGGCGGCAGAGAGGCCTCATCTGATTTCTAATGTTTTCTGTTTGATTATGGGAAAACAAAATGACTATAAGATTACTATAAAAATGGTTTTCCCAAGCATACAAACCATTTTTTTATTCAGGGGGGAAAATACTTCATGAAGGCAGATGTGAGGTCGATGTGCTAGTGCATAAAAAATATCGATTTTGTCACTATAATTTGATTGTTACACTGAATTACTCTTCCTTACCTTACTTAGGCTTTTGCCTAAAAAGAAAAGCTTTGCATCATGTTGCATCGCAATAACAAGCACTGTAAAAACACCAACTTAACACAAATTGAGCAAATATAGAAAAAAATAAATGCAGATATATACAAACAATCCATCCATCCATTTTCTTAACCGATTGTCCTCACAAGTGTCGCAAACAAATGTGTGCATCTGTTCAAGGTGTCAATTTACAGAACAACTCTGAAATAAACTGAAAAGATGTGAATCGATGCCATTAAAGGAGTTTTACTGTATATATGAATTGGGTGCAATGTGTTTATATTCCCACAAAAATGATCCATCAATTAAAGAAAGGGAGACAGAAGAAATGCTATGGAAGTATTGATTTTGAGTTTTAACTGCTAATTAACTCTGCGGTATTCTGCTAGTGATATGCTGAAAATATATATCCATCCATCCATTTTCTATAAATATGTTGGGACTAAGTCTGTTGAAGGGAGGATGTTACTGTTGGCAGGTAATTTGAAAAATACATTCAAAATCAAAAACACTTCCATATACCATATTTTTGCCTATAGTAAATATATGACCTGTATCTTATTGTCCAGTGCAGCTCATCATTGACAAAAATGTGTTTTTGCTCAATTTTTGCTGCTGCGGCATATATAACGCTGTGGCTTATATTACAGAGAATACGTACAGCACTTTGTATGCAGCAAAGGCTTTTTGTTAAAATGATCTATGAATAAAGTTGAGACTTTTTACATAAATACTGTACCTGATATATAGCTATACTTCAGTGGCCAGTTAAATACCTCCTATATCTGTGGTGTCCAAATCTGGTCCTTAAGGGCAACTATCCTGCATATTTTTGATATTTCAAATGATCAGGATGGTTATCAGGCTTCCGCTGAGCTTGCTGATGTGCTGATGTTTTGAACCGGACGCATTGGAGGACGGAAATATAAAAAGTATGCATGACAGTGGCCCTCGAGGCCCAAGATTGAACACCTCTATCCAAGATTCTGTTTTTGGCTTTGCGGTGCGACTTGATTATGTAAAAGTAGAGGAACCCTAGCAACTATGAGAGAACAACAATGAAGGACCTTGAGAAACAACAGGGGTCAAATCACATCGTGGACTTTTCTCTCAAAAGTTTGATCTTGCCGCATGTGATGGACAGGTCAATCCATTGGCGAGAAGGACTGAAGGGACTTTGTTGACATGACAGCAACTCTTAATGAGATCCACGGAGGCTCAGCAGCCATCATAAAAGACTTGACACTCCTGCACCTCTTGACCACAAGTGTGTGGTGTGCACATGAATGGAACATGATGAACGGAACACGTGTCCTAATAAGTCTTGGTGGCTATGTAGATTTGGATAAGTATAGATATGTTTATTTTGTGTTCTTGTTGTGTCTATATGTTCTCATCCTCTGCTCTAATGGCACTATTATCTATCTCATCTGGATCCACAGGAACCTCCACGAGCCGCTGTATATTTTCATTGCGGCTTTGTCTCTCAACTCACTTTTGTTGAGCACTACTATCTATCCCAAACTTTTTGTGGATGTCTTGTCTCCCAGGCAGATCATTTCTCACACAGCTTGTATGTTGCAGTTGTTCTTTTTCTACACCTTAGTTGGCTCAGACTTCATTCTGTTGTCAGCCATGGCTTACGACAGGTATGTGTCCATCTGCAGGCCACTGCGATATGCAACTACCATGCGCGCAACCAATGTCACCGTCTTGTTGGCTTTGGCCTGGGTTTTGCCCGCCTGCCAGATTGCGGTGGCAACTTCCATTAACGCCAAGCAAAAAATGTGCAAGTTTGTCTCAGGCGGGGTTTTCTGTAACACTTCTGTGAATAAGCTTCATTGTGTGAGATCGCAAACACTGGTGGCTTACTCTTTGTTTATCCTTGTTAATGTTGAAGTTCTGCCTGTGCTGTTCATCCTGTACACGTACATCAAAATATTTGTCATTGCGTATCGCCGATGCGGCAGAGCTTGGAAAAAGGCGGCCGAGACCTGCTTACCTCACCTGATGGTTTTAGTTTGTTTTTCTTGCTTGGTTATGTTCGACATCATCGTGGACAAATTGGAATCGGAGCTTCCAAAGAGCATTCGCTTGATCATGATGTTGCAAATCGTGGTGTATAATCCTCTCTTCAATCCGCTCATATACGGACTGAAAATGAAAGAAATCTGGAAACACATCAAGACGTTGTTTCGTCATCTTGTCAAATGAAGACAGGATGAAGATGTTTAAACTAAGACTGACATATAATACTCCAAGTCATTGTTAGTCATTCAAATGTTCAAAATAGTTTCATCAAATAAAGTTTTCTAGATAAATGACACATATCGGGCATTGTTACTTATTTTGTTGTTTCAATTTACTTATTCTTTGTTTTGTTTTTTTAAGAAAAGGAATCATTGTTATACTGTTGGATTGTTCATGGGGTTTTTGTCCTAAGCTCACAATGGTCACATGTATTGAAGTCCAACCTAGCTGACTTTGGGCAAACACCTGTCAAGGTTTTCCTGTCTCATAAATGTTTTGTCATACTTCCAAAACACTTCTCAAAACACTTTATATGAATAGCCAAACCTTTCACCTGCAAAAACTATTCTTTCCCTCAATATCTTCAGTACAGCTTTCAAATGTAAATAATATTCTATTATATACTTTATCTTTTACATACAGTAGGAAGCCCTAAAGCTGGATATGGAACCATGACCTTTGAACTCTGAAGTGGCTATGCTAACCAGTCGACCACCATGCTGCTGTAATGCTTATTACTATTAAACCGAATGAATAATTGCGAACATAGATGCTGCAAGTTCTCTGCACCGGATGAATAAAGTAAGCAGGATCATCCATGATTGTTGGCACTCTTGATTACAAGATCTTTTTTTAAGCTTCTGATGAATTCCCTTTTTTTTTTTTTAATGAAATAGGACCAAAATTTAAAAAAAGAAAAATTGTAAACTTCACATGAATTCAGGGTGGGAAAAACATCCCACAGAAATACGTAAGGATATCCTGATCACTTTTTTTACATGTCCGACTCACCTGATTTTTGGACTCTGACAATACAAAGTACCCAATCAATACTTTCGGCAATGTATTAAAGACAAGAAAAAATAGTGTACTCAAATTGTTATTTTACTATTTTTGTGTTTTTTTATTGTCTAAAAGATTTACAAATCCTTTTATATTGGTTAAAAAACAGTGGTTTAAACAAAGTCAACATAGTAGTAACAACAGTAGTAACATTTTAACTATTCCCCAGCGGTTGTGTTCTTTTCAACTGTTTCCATGTTGCAATGTTGTGTATAGTTTTGGGCAATATCTGTGTACTTCTTTGACCAAGGTCACAAGTGCACAAGTAGAAGGCGACAAAATTTCCCTTCAACATTTCACTTTCACACACAGGCTGGAACCATCTATCGTTTATAAATCTAAGTATGCAACTAAACAATACTTTTTTTTTTATTTTTTTATCAGAAGTTGGGAACAGCAATTGCAGTAGAAAGACTAGTCAAGTTGTTATGCCATGACTCACTGCTGGGAACAACATCAAAATAAAATAGTTTCAAGGCATTTGGTCAATATATTATTATTGTCGCTGCAATTGGCTTGACGGTTTTTTTGGTTTGTTTTTTGTTTTTTTTTACGTGTACAGTAAAAAGCGGGTATCTGGGACCAGAAAAAAATGCCTTGAGCATTTATTTGAACTGAAGTACAGTGCCCAAATTAATCGAGGACTCGTTTCTGTCTACCTCAGTTGGCCAACATACAGGGTACATTCTGAACTTGTTGCCGCAATTAGAAAATCCTTGGCGAACTCTAGTGGTTAGATTTGGTATAACACTTTACTCGATATTTAAAGAATTGATTTTACCTCTACGCTCGTCTCTGCTTATTTTTAACATAAAAAAGATCATACGTGGAATACATGTACTAGTGTTATGTACTCAAGATATATTAAAAAAAATAGACTAATCATTTCAGTGAAGGAAAAACCTCATAATCTTAATACGGATACATTTATTAAAAACATGTATTATTTATTGCATTTTTGATACAAAGAGAGAGACACTGCAATGGAATTCGGCACCCTCTCCCAAACTAGTTCAATTTGTATTATTTATTGCATTTTTGATACAAAGAGAGAGACACTGCAATGGAATTCGTCACCCTCTCCCAAACTAGTTGAATTTGTTTGTCATTTGATTAGAAAAAAAAAATCACAAGAATATTACCCTTTAAAAAATGCATTTGTTTTTCCCTTCTGAGATTTGCTCCTAGCTACAAACAAGCTTTGAAATTGTTTTGATTCTTTAAAGTTTTTATTGAGCATTTAAACGGGATGTTAACCCAAACTATTTCTCGGTCCAAATGAATCAGAGCATGTAGGGTTGTCGAGCCCTTGTATAGAATTACTTGTCACTACAACTACAAAGTCGGATTCTGACACAGTAACCAAAATTGCAGTTCACCAAAAACAAGCAAATAGGACATCTCTTGTTCAGTTTGAACTTGTTTCTTCTTAAAGTCGCTCTGTCATCCAATAACAGCTTTGAGTTAAGTCGAGTCTCGGCTGAGGTGCTTTAACTGTAGCCTGTCAACCTGGAAAAGCGGAAGCAAATGGATAATAAAAAGGAGAATGCAAAACCTGAAAACTGTCAGGTCACCCCAGGACTAGGTCAATTACAGAGCCAGATGTCAGAACTGTGGTACAGGATTGTGTTTCTGGAAGAAAATATAGGAATGAGGAAATCAATGAAGACACTTCAACTGACCACGACTGAAATAAGTTATACTGTAACAGTTAGCAACTTTTCCATTACAATTGGTGCAGAACTGGGGAAGAAAAAGTTAACCAAGTTGGGTAAGTCAATTTTAAAACTAAGTTGGATTGAAAATAGTCATGTTTGCACTAGCATATCCGACACAGACCATTCTTGTAGATGCACACGGTTTTTCTACTGTATGTCAGCAAAGGGAGAGAAAGAAAAAAGCTATCCCAACTTAGGAATGATTTCCAATAAAAAAGACTTACAAAAAAAAGTTATGTTGAATTATTGCAAAAAGGACTTAGCTCTTTACGGCAGTACTTTATTACTTCTTTTTTTTAAAACTTGCAAAAACCGTCTTGACATACCTCTCCATTGCTTTTCTTCGTGCACCATTTGTGGCCAAATAGCCGATGCTATTTGTGTTCATAAACAAACTCGATTTAATAGTCGGCGGCCTTTCATTCCTTTCAATATTAGAACATTCGATGTTCCCAAAAATTTTCTCTTAGCAAATTCATGATAGAAATCAATGAAGACACTCAAGAAGACGACTGAAATAAGACAAACACACACACATATACATAAATATATACATACAAATTGCATGTTTACAAATGCACACAAAAAGTATCTCCATGAGATCCAAGCTTGTTTCCTGGAACCTGACAAACAACTGTGGTCAAATCATTCCGTGGACTCTTCATTCAAATGTTTGACCCTGCTGCATGGGATTGACAGGTCATTTCCACAAACAACACAAAGTCAAAAATGAACTTAGGGGAATGTGTTGACATGACAACATCTCTTAATGAGATCCATGGAGGCTCAGCAGCCATCATAAAAGACAGGACGCTCCTGCAACTCTTGACCACAAGTGTGCGCTCTGCACATGAATGGAACATGAACGGCACACGCGTCCTAATAAGTCTTGACGGCTATGTCGATGTAGAGAAGTACAGATCTGTTTACTTTGTGTTCTTCTTGATGCTCTATCTTCTCATTCTCTGCTCTAACAGCACCATTATTTATCTCATCTGCATTCACAGGAACCTTCACGAGCCTATGTATATTTTCATTGCAGCTTTGTCTCTCAACTCGCTTTTATTCAGCACCACTATCTACCCCAAACTCATTGTGGATGTCTTGTCTCGCAGGCAGAGCATTTCTCACACAGCTTGTATGTTGCAGTTGTTCTCTTTCTATACTTTAGCAAGTTCGGACTTCTTTCTGTTGTCAGCCATGGCTTACGACAGGTATGTGTCCATCTGCAAGCCTCTGCAATATGCTACTACCATGCGCACCACCAAAGTCATCATTTTCTTGGCTTTGGCCTGGTTTCTGCCCGCCTGTCAGATTGCAGTGGCAACTTACGTCAATGCAAAGCAAAAATTGTGCAAGTTTGTTTTACAGGGGGTTTTCTGTAACACTTCTGTGAATAAGCTTCACTGTGTCAGATCAAGAAAACTGGTCGCTTACACTGTATTCATCTTTGTCAATGTTGACTTTCTCCCTATGTTGTTTATCCTCTACACATATGTCAAAATATTTATGGTTGCGTATCGCTGTTCCAGAGGAGGCTGGGAAAAGGTGACGAGCACATGTTTACCTCACCTGATGGTTTTAGTCTGCTTCACTTGCTTGGCCACATTTGACGTCATTGTGGACAAAATGGAATCCGAATTTCCGAAGATTGTTCGCCTGGTCATGGTGATGCAAATAGCGGTATACAATCCTCTCTTGAACCCAATCATATATGGAGTGAAGATGAAAGAAATCTGGAAACACATCAAGAAATTGTTCAGTCACCTCATCAAATAAATTAATTCCGAAAGTTAACCTGGCAGACAAACAATGGCATTCAATGTATAGTTTTATCAATAATTAACACGTGTCCGCTGTGGTTGTTTGTATTTAAATGCGTTTAGTGTACTAAAGATTAAAGTTTGTCACTCCTGATGATAAAACACAGCCACGCACACGCACACAAATCCCGTTGAGGAAGCATAACGTTTTTCATGTACTTGTATTGTACTTTTATTTTTCCTTCACAGAAACACAACTGTTCATTGAGATTATGTGCTCACTCATTTGATAGCATTTGTCGTTTGTAATGTATATCATTAAAATGTGATTCTAACTGTGATACCTCTGCTTCAGTAAAAAATGTCAAGCCAAATCAGAAAAAAAAGGATAAGAAACATCAAAGCAACATTAACAATATCATGATAAGTGATACGCCCCTAAAACAACCATAATTTTTCTTCAGGCCTATTTCTGATAAATTTAGAATGAACTCACTTGAAACTCTTGCTTGATTCTTATTGCTTTTGTATTTATCAGTAGCATCATTTTTTTCTTTTGTTTATGTTATGAAATTTTCTTTGATCAACAGGGGAGTGCAAACAATTTTGTCCATGTAACTGAAATTGACCTGATTTTTTCCATATGTTTTCCATATACAAATGTCCCATAAGAACATCACTTGTGCCCCCTGGATCATCAATAGCAGCCCTCTGAGCCTGACCTTGTTATGACACTATGCTTTCATCACTTGTCCTCTTCCAATTAAGCGTTGTAACGACATTAAAATAATGACAAATCAATCCCAGTCTGTTAACTATCTACTTATAGATAACAGTACACTCAAATGTTCATCTTTTAGTTTTTGCCAAAAAATTAAATGATTGTGATGTATCAGTGATAGGAACCAAACAAACCCTGACCAAGCATCCAGTTTCCAGTAGAGGATCATGTTATGAAGTACTTACTTAACTGAGAAAAATACAAAGAATCAAATGTTGAGAACAACACAAATGGAATAATTTATACTGTAAAACATCAAATTTTCCGTTATAATTTCAAGTATACACAGATACTCAAGAAACCATCTTAAAGGGCCTCCTCGGTGGGATGATCAATGTAGGAGTTTTATACATATTTTTAGAGCCGCTTATCCTCACAAAGGTCAGGACAAAGGCGGTTATTCTAGCTGACTTGGGGCACTAGGCGGGGGGACACCCTGAACCATTTGCCAGCCAATTACAGGGCTCACTTAGACGAACAACCAATCACACCTAAGAACAATCTAATATGTCCAATTCAACTGCAATGTATGTCTTTGGAGTGTGGGAGGAAACCTGAGTGCCCGGACGGAACCCACGCGGGAAGAACATGCAAACTCCACACAGGAAGGCCAGAGCCATCTGGATTCGAATCGGGGTCCCTTTAGCTGGGAAGTGGACCTGCTACAGTATCTGCTCCACTGAGACGCACATTTAATCATCTTATTGACAAATTGTGTTTTAAAGACACTTAAAGACTGTTATACGCCTTTGTTATTTTCTACGGGTGCAGATAGTCATTAGCGACACGATTTTCCAGCAATCCAGCCAGTTAAAACACGAGGTAGTTTTTAGATACAAATATATATGGACTTGCAAAGTTTAATGAATCAGACACGGATGGCACAGCACTGTTTAAAGTCTTATTTATTTTCTGCATGCAGCTTTGAATGTTGATAAAAGCAAAACAAACAAAGGTATCTAAAAAGGGTGGGCCAATTCTTTTTTCTTTTTTTTTTGCTGTAGCAATTAGATCGGTGTTTTCTGTTGGGAAAAAAAATGAATGTATATTTAATTAGTTACGACATAACTGCTGCTTTGAGGTGAGATTTTACACACACACAAAAAAAGGTGTCTCTCCCTGATTTGGGATTTTAACTTTCCTGAGGCAATTTAAGATGTCTGTTTGGAGAGGGGTAACTGTCCATTTCTGTACATAATGACATCAGAGTCATCACTTCTCAGCAGGTGTCAACCTCGTGGTATTGTTTGTTTTGTTTTGTTTTTTGCATGCAGGTTGTTAATACATTGAATCCCATTTTTCTCAGTTATTGTCCATTAAGGGGTTCACTTTCACCCCATGTTTAATTTCAAACTTTATTAGCGTCATTAAAAAAATAAGATAGTTGACAACTGGCGGTGCAGCAAGGCCTGGGAGAGAGGGGCTATGGGCCCTTGGTTATCTGCATCCGCATTCATCCACCACCATGTCCTGGTAGTGGCGCAGTACCACGTTGTCGTTGTTGTCATAGTAGAGCATGGAGATGGGTGAGAAGCGGACGGGCACGCAGCAGGGCTGAGGGGTGCCTCCCGGATCCAGCGAGTGAACCAGAGTCTGCAGGATGGCGTGGTTGGTGCTGTTCAAGCTGTCGCTGAGGGGAAAGGGGCACTCGCCGTGGCAGTAGTTTGCAACGTAACCCTGCGGTGCGATGATCCAGTCCTGCCAACCGACGTCCTTGAAGTCCACATAGAGGCGACGGGCCTTGCACACGTTGCTGGGCGATACGGGGGGCATGGCGTAGGGGGCGCTCCTCCGCTGGCGGGAGCGGCACTGCTGTGGGTGGAGAGACACCGCCACCAGCGAGGCCTGCACAGGTGGCGCCGCCCAGGATTGATCTGGATCGGCGTCAAGAGGTCGGAGTTCCAGAAGCAGCCCGTAATTGCGTGCCGGGCGGCGCCAGGACTCGGCCAGCGAGGTGATGTCCAAGGTGACCGACACCCCTTCCGGGCCAGCTCGGACAGACTGAGACAGGAGAAGGCGGCGGTTGACCCGAGGGTCGGCACCTTTTAGCGTTGGCCGGGTTACTTTGTACAGAACAGCACTGAGAGTCGGACCGCTTTGTAACAGGGTCGTTGCGGTTTTCCCGGAGACCTTGGACCCGGACCCCCACAGGAAGTGGACGTGCAGCTGGGCCAAAGACAAGACTTCCAATGACTCCAGGGCCGCTAAATTGAAAAACAAATGCTGATCCAAGCAACCTGGACACACCATGTCAGAACCTGGAATTACACCACCTGCAACAACACATGCATAAACACACAAACAGAATTAGATACACAAATGGACACAGACACACTAACACTCAAAGGAACAAGACTTCATTTATATCATGCTTTTCCAAATACATGGCCAACAAAGCGCTTTAGGGGTTGCCAAGATTTTGCATATAAAAATAGGAAAAAAGAAATGTACACACACACACATGCATGGCAGTACCCACAGGAAAACAAACACACACACAGCCTTTCTCAAAGTTCAAGCAAGGTAGGCAGACACTATGACCACAAAGGACTCTAGGTGGCCCCAAAAATCAACTGGAATTTCACCTGCAATACAATTGCATAGTGCTTGGTATTGTGGCTTGAAAGCGTATTAAAATACACTCCAATACATCAAAGGTGCATTGCAATAATATTGAGATATATTGAGCAATATTTGTAAAACAAAAACAAAAAAAACTTTAATGGCATATACAGTATATCCAAAAAATATTTGAACAGAAAAATTCCATTTGGTATTCTTTTTCAATGAATGCACATAAGTATAGCATGAAATATAGTGTTAGTAAAATAGAAATTATGGAATGAAGAATTTTGTTGACCTTGTTTTTAGTCGTTGACTGACTTGCTATGACACTTCTTTGTTAAACAGTTTGAAAATTGGTTTGTTATGGTTGATTGACTGTTGCCAGTAGCACTTCTTTTAATTTCCATATTATGATCTGGCTTGATGGACCCTACTTAATTATCATGAAATACTCCAAAATATTACGAAAATAAGGAGTCTCAAATTGATCCACAATATATTGGAAACTGAACGTCGAATTGCAATTTGCATATCGTGCCACTTCATATTGCAATACTCTCAGTAGCTATATAAATATTGTCGACCAGCTCTAGAATGGCAGCAATGTACTACTCAAAAGTTTGGCAACACCTTCAAACTCAAATAGTCAAGATATTCGAGCTAATGCAAAAATGTGAACTTAAAATATTTCCGGCTCATACGCGATCGTCCTCATCATAAAGCTGAGAAATAAGGAAGAGCAAAAATTATAGTTCATTATATAATTTTATATTAAATTATAAAACATTTTATTTGAACTTGAATTGAATTTGAACTTCTTTTTTTTTGCTAACCAAATAATTTGAATTCATAAAAAGGTACAATGTCCAGGATATAGCAACATCTAGTATAAACACAAACTTAATTTTTAAAACATAATATAAATAACAATGACATGCAAAAATAGGTGACATTACATGTTTCGCTTCCATGTTTGTAGTACGTATTCCACAAGAAGAACTTTGCAAACATAGTGTTGTAGCAATAGGCGTGTTAAATGTAGTCTCAGCCGCCAGAGTGCACGTGCTTCGTGCTCTCCATTCTCTTAGTTCACCACTAGATGTTGCTAAATCTTACACAATGTAGCTTAACGCACCTCTTCGCCCGTCACTAAAGAACAAAACGTTTGATAAATTGTCAAATTACTGATTCTCAAAAAGAGTAAAATGAATGAAAAACAACCCTCCTGATGATGGATGAAACTTTTTGAAGTGGGGAATGTCATTATTTGCAACTAATGCTCAACACGGAAAAGCAAAGAAGTAACGTTTAAAGCAACGATAATACACTGAAAAAAACTACAGAATGGGATTTAACATGTTAAAAGCATGGATATCAAAATCTTGTTTCACCAACATGCAGATTGCACAAAATAAAAGTTCAACCAATAACCATACGTTTTTATGTATGTAAGTCCAAAATACTTTTTTTCAGTGTACCAAATGCTCTCTTTATTCACGTGACCCTATACAACTATGTAATTTGTCAAACTGAACAAATCTATCCAGAGTAAAATGAAG
The DNA here is from genome assembly GCF_059441005.1 of Hippichthys cyanospilos. Lineage (NCBI taxonomy): Eukaryota > Metazoa > Chordata > Actinopteri > Syngnathiformes > Syngnathidae > Hippichthys > Hippichthys cyanospilos. The sequence continues at coordinate 21,021,428 of NC_142373.1, read as the reverse complement.
AAGAAAGAGGAAGGAAAATGGTGGCTAGAGGTCAAGCAATTGCTCTTTTTTTTAAATCAATAAAGTTAGAATGTCGCGAATGCTTGCTAGTCGCATGATTTGATATGACAAAAGGTATGAAATAAATTCACTTCCATTTCATATTTTAAAGCGTGCAGCGTGATCAATTGCAGGTAATGAACAAAGTTGACTTTTTGTAAGCATATGTGCCAAAATTCTTGGGCACCACATTGTCTTGGGCCATGCACACACTGATAAACACACGAACACGAGACGCATAAACATGGAAGCACACGTATCTGCAAAAAAGAGACAGGGGCCCAAACTGGAGTACACGTGGATACACGTGCACGCGAAAAAAAAAAAAAAGACACAAACGGAAACAAGCACAAGCTCATGCGGATACAGGCGGCATCTCGTCTGTAACCACACAAGGGCATGTGGACATAGCGGTAGTCCCAGTGCCACTACCTTGGTCTTGCACGTATCTAATGATGTTGCCGCGGACGCCATACTCAGACACCGTGCAAGGCTCGACCTCGTCGTCCAGGACGCGCTCCGACCTCCGGAACATCCTCAAGAGGGCCGGAGGGACGTCTCGGCGTCCGGATCGAGACCCGGAGAGGCCTTCGGAGGAGGCCGGCCGCTCCGAGAGGCCCAGGGCGCTGAGGAGGAGCCGCTCCTGGGGAACGGCGTCCACCACGACCAAGACCAGGAGCAGGAGCGAGCCCATGTTCTTTTTTTCACCAGCTGATCGGCTGCACGCCGGGGCGTTTGATTTAAATGGCTTGGCCTCCCGGTGCGATTGATAAGATAGTGGGGGAGGGGGGCGGGGAAACTCGGTGGCTTTGAATAGTTTTGCTTTTTTTTCTCAAGTCTTTATCAGTTCCCTTGAGCTCAAGTGATTTGGGAAGCAGCTTTTGAACCCAAGAAGCACTTTTAGAAGGGAAAGTCAACCACATGTTTCCCCTTTACAATAACTTGTAAGCCACCATAATAATCCAGCTATCGTTCTGCACGGATGGGATTCACTTCTGTTTGAAAACGCGATGAATCGGCTGGACATTGTAGAATGATTTGCGATCTCATTCCAAGTCCAACGACTGCAAACAAACCGAAATGTGTCGAATAAATTCGGAAAAGGCGCCTCTCCTGAGATACTCCATTTGTCCGCCGGAGGGTTGTAGTTTCACCACTTGTAGCTTTAACACCCTTTGTTTGCTATTTTTGATAGGTCCTCAAGCTCAGGCAAGTTTTACAAAAGTTTTTAAACTTATTTTGCCCAATCTTAATGATAAAGTTGCTAAATTTACACTAGTTACGAGGCGTATTCTCACAGGCTCCCCCTCTTTGCCATTAAATGGTATATGCAAGCATGACGTCACCTTCAATGTAGTGCTCCAATAATGACGCTTGGGGTCACTAAAGGCCTTCAACAAATGCTACATGCTGCATCCTAAGCATTGAAAACGAAACTGAACTTGTCTTAAAATTTACAATCATAACAGTTTTGGGAAATAATCCTAGTTAATGTTGTTTTAAATTTCTTCAAGCAACTATGTCAAATCGTGGTCTCCCACCTGGCCCATCAAAATGAAAACTTCCTTGTCATAATGCTTAAATCACGTCTCGTATGCCGTATTTTTAAAGCTAACTGGATGTACTATCGCGATACAAAACACAAAACAAATCTACAACTAAAGTAAATTTAGTAAAGAGACGCACATAAGTCGTTTGAAAGAAACACAAATTGTGGAAATGTTCAAAAAATGTTTCCTTTTAGGAGGACTTTCGCCAGTCAATTACTTCATTTGAGGAGCAACTTTGAAGCATTGTTTTGCAAGTCAATCCCACCTGAGCAAAAGTTTTTTTAAATAACAATATGACAATATATAACATGACAGATTCACAAAATGTTCCTCTTTGTATCAACATTTTTTGTTTATTAATTTCACATGGTGAATAGCAGGTTATATATAATAGCAGGTAACTTTCAAGTTGGTCAATTTCAAAAATGCAACGTGTTAACCAGCAAGGCTAAATAGATTTTTTTTTTCAAACGTAAGATTATAATCTTTTTTCTTTTTTTTTTTTCTTTTTTTTTTGGAACATTTATTGTATAGATCTCAAAAGTCAAAATCAAAACTCGGGACCCAATTTTGAAAAAAAAAAAAAAAAAAATTGCCTGGATGAAAAATACTCATACACACAATGCTTTTAATCATGTAGGCCACTCCTTCCAACTGTCATAGCATAATAGAGTTTGTTTTCAGTCCAAGTAAATGTCTAGCATTATGTATGCTATAATTTAGTGGCTTCACACAATCAGGATTTTGGGGCAGATCATAAAAGTAGCAAATTTTAAAAATCACGAACCAATCACTGATCCAATTATAAAATGGTTTTGAAAGATAACCTAAAACTTTATAACTCTCTTATTGTTATTTCTGCTCCAATTGACAAATATCTAAGCGTATAATGCTGACTTAGAGGTACAGACTACAATCTTTCAGATGATCTTCTTGTTTGATTGATCTTTGCTTTGTGCACCTCAGTCTTTAATGCTCCAATCTGACTGATGCGTTCATTTGCCCATCTGGGAAATTAACCATTGTTAAAAAGTGTGTGAATACTGGGGGTGGGACGGTTACACATGTATATGTTGTATTTCTTTTGGTATAAAATGAAAGGCAATCTTGGTAAATGATATAATGCAGTATCATAACTACCATGACTATCATTTTAAGTGCGCTTGCCCTCTCTCTCAGCTCAGGATATGACGGTTATTCCCTGTTGGTTTTCTATGGGTCAAATGAGTCACTTGTTTTTTGTTTTTTTTTTCCCTCTCTTCTACTCCCAGCTGCACCATTTATTTGTTTCTGTGCGTGTTCCACTGGAGATGTGTAGGATGCATGACGTGTGTTTTCCTGCCTAATGACTGTAAGCTGTGTCATCCCTTTTATATAATTCTGCGAGGGTCCCTCATACTATTTTTGGTTTATAGGGCTTTTCTTTAACCACAGATAAAGAAAGACCCACAGATCATGTAATATATATATATATATTTTTTTTTTACTAGTCTGATAACTATCATATAAGTTTTAATAATACCATATTAGTCAATGTTTTAATTTTTTCAATGAACATTTTCATAGAGCATATTGTCACGGACAGTATGGCGTAGACATGCGATGTTTCAGCACCGATTTAAATCTTCAATTAGTGCACGATCTTGTCAAACAGCACTAGCAGATGGACTCAAATGCATGACATGAGTTCTTTACCAAAACGATTTGATATTATTGGAAATGACAGGGAGTTTCATTTTCTTGAGCATACTCTATAAATAAAGAGAGCTTGTTAGTGAAATATAGGCCATCTGGAAACTGGAGGTCCTTTTACTTGTTCAAGGTACCACAGCATTATTTTTGTGGACACTGTTTTCCGTGTGAAATCCTCATTGACTTTTTCATGTAAGAATGAAGTTGCCTTGGAGGCCCAATCGCCACTTTTAGCAACGTTTTCTCCGAACACTCAATTCCTTGTTGAAATCCGAATTGATGCCGCCTGTAGTCCGAAGCAGAGCGTGGGCGCGATATTGTCTGTGAATAACTTGTTTTATGGGTCCTGGGAGTATCATATGCAACTGTCTGTGCAGCTAAACAGAATATTCCATGAAAGCCTTCTTTCTTTGTCGGGCCTGCTTGAGGGAGCGCGTGTGCGTGTCTGGCTGCCAGGGAGAACAACAGCAGCCTTTTCTGATAGCGTGGACCACACACAACCCCAGAGACCCGTGTCTTCTGCCGTCAGCACGCAAACGTTAACAATGTGTATCCAAATTTAGACCTGCATTTTGCTTTATAAACCTGAATCTGACTTTCATCGTTGATGCAAGCGAAGCCCCGAGTCCCGTAGTGCTGCATTCTCCTTCCGTGCGGAATGATTTAGATATAACTATGCGGTATTTGAATGCAACATAGGTTATTGTTAAGCAGCCTGTATCTCAGGGGTGTCAAACGTACGGCCCGCGGGTCAAATCCGGCCCACAAGATGATATGGTGAGGCATTCAAAAAATAACTCGGACCGAACCCACTCGTCCTCTGTTCGTAACCAATCGACATAAATTCTTATTTTTACAAGCAATGCTCAGAGCCGCTCTGCAACGTACATGCCGAACTGTCCAGTTGCCACGCTTTTGCAAAATAGCTTGCTTATCACTTCAGTGACCAAGTGGAACACTACACTAGCGTATATGTTAGCATTAGCGTCTAACTTTGTCATGCTACTGCTCTGTGCAGGTAAAATGTCTTGATTGCCCCAAACAGATTCACAATGGCGGGGGCCACCTTCTGGGCTATTACTAGACATTAGACTTTTTCTTTTTAAAATTACAGTACTTTATTCACAGCTCAGAAGTTAGCACACAACGCTTCTGTATTTGATGTGGCATCATGACATCTTCTTTATGAGTTTTCAACTTCTTCTGTCAAGTGTATCATGCTGGCGCCACCCAGGGTACAAAATGAGACACTTAGCACCGGTTTATTCTGTTTATTTTCTTTGCACTTCAAATCGTTCAAAAGAAGTTGTACAACCATATATGATTCGGGCATTTTCTTTCCACTGGACATTTCTGGTTCATTGTATTTTTATTTATTTACTCACTTGTTTGTGCATTCTTTTTTCAATTAATTTCTTTATTCATTTAGTTATTCCGTGCAAAACATGCATTATTTACTGTAAATAAATGACAAAAAAAATCATAGAAAAATTTCAATTCATTTCATGCAATTTAAAAAATGTATATAGTGGACCCCGAGTTACAACGTCCCTGATTTACGTTATTTTCATGTTGCGACCTGGAATACTGAGTTTTTTATCCCCTCTTTATGACATTTTCCCGAATTTGCGACAAAAACAACTGTCATGACCCTAGGGATGTGGCTGTATTTGTGTTGTTTTGCCTCCATCTGCTGGGGTTTTTAGCACTTTGGTCAGCTGTGGTTGTTTTAAAGTGCTTAACAAATAAAGTTAGATTGGATTGGATTGGAACTGCTTCCTTGCAACGCATGACTACTATGCTGGTCTGCTATTGGTTGGCGTCTCCTCACGGAGATGGTGGTCTGCTATTGGTCGGCCTCAATTATTTCAAAATGGCGGAACGGTAAAGCTTTGTTCGATTGTGAGTGGCATTTTACTGCTTAATTCAACTTTGAAAGGGTTAGCCATGGGTCCCAAGATTGCTAGTGATGTTAAATAGAGAAGTAACAAGATGATTTATATGAAAACAATGCTGGAGATAACCCTTAGGGAAAATAGGCATAACAAACGGCACTCAAAAGTAAATACATCCTTTCTATATTTTTTATTTATCATGTTTTCTGATTGTATACATATATATTATATATACGTTGCACTTACTATACTATTTTGGTACCAATTTATAAGATGTACAGTATGTACAAATTTTGATGGTTTTACCTGGGGTTCTCAACGCGTGAGCTATTTAACATAGATTTGGATTGCCCATCCTACGGCCAGTTAGCCTGACGACCGCGGAACAGATTAATGTTGTAACACGGGGGCCCACTGTAATGAGAAATAGAGAAGGAAGTTATTTTTCTTGATTTTTTTTTTTTGTATAGTTCTCCCTCACCACATCAAGCTTAGTTGTTTTTTTTTGAATTTTGGACTGTATATTTCCATTTGAGCGATTTTTATTTTATTTTTTTGTATAAATAACCTGTTTAGATGGCTCGGACAAAAATATCGATTTTGAGAATTCTCCACAACTTCCCTCTTTAAGGTCTCTACTTTCATTTACCAGCAGCCAAAAGGTTAAAATTGTAATCAAAGTGTATGAAAATAATGGATTAGAACACTCGTTCTCATCCTTTTTTTAGTGAAGAACCCCCTGTGAAATATATTTTCAGCCAAGTACCTCTTAATGAGTGCAAAGCATTTTGAGGTTATTTAAAAAGAAATCTTTTGGATCTTTTTTTGATTATAGAAGAAATCTTTTGGATCTCTTTTTGATTATAGAAGAAATCTGTTATCGAAAAGAAATAACTTAATTATGAATAAATATTGTTATATTTGCTACAAAAATAATAAAGTGTCAGACCTGTTCACAAAAATAAATAATTATTAACAAATATTTGTCCACAGAAAAATATTAAATATAAAGCCTCCTGTTTTGTGGTTACAGTAGAGATCCATACAAAAATATAAATCATGAACTTGATTGTTAATAAATATTTGTCCCCCAAAAAATGATCAATATAATGTGTCTGACCTGTTCTCAAAAAATATAGATAAATATTTGTCCACAGAAAAATAAATCAAAATCAAAAATAAATCATGAACTTGACAGATAACATGAGGTAGCACATGAAGAGATGGGTCAAACCATTCTTGTATGTATTTTCCTGAAACAATTAATTCAACCATTATTGTTTAAGGTTTTTTTTTGCTTGTTTGTTTGTTTTATTTGTAGAGTGCCCCTGAAGTTCCTTCAAATACCCCCAGGTGTACTAGTACCCCCATTTGAGAACCACTGGATTAGAAGACAAAAATTATTGTTGCTCATGTGTTTTTATCCGTTTATCTAGCTGCCCCTCTCCATGAGCTGTCACCTTTCCGTGGCGGAGGGTTTAGTGTGTCCCACTGATCCTAGGAGCTACCGTAAGTTGTCTGGGCTTTAAGCCCCATGGAAAACAGGTTTTAGGTGAGGGACCAGACTAAGCATGGCTCACATAGCCATTATTATGAATAAAAACTTTGGACACAAGTTTCCCGAGGCCCCACTCTGGAGCCAGATCTGGAGGTGGGGATCGCTGGCAAGCGCTTGCACCCATGATCCCGAAAGGATAACAAGGATGGATGGATGGATTGATAGCTAACACTTTTTGTTCATGTTTATTATTTAACACATTTGCAGCGACCACATTTGGGCTTTGAGTTAAAGTCCCATGTAGAACTCCATGAGATAACACTGATGTGCACGCGATCAGCTTACATGCACACAAAGACACACAACACATATACTGTACTTCCACTGAAAAACAGATGTGGAGTGAAATCCCATTGGCAGCTGAGACCTTTGAGTCATCAGCTGGGATTCCCTTCCTCTCACTTCCAAATATGGGTTGGATTGTGAGCAAGCGACGGGCAGAATGTGGAAGGCAGAGTGGAATCCCCGCGTGATGTCAGAGCACTGGAACAGCTTGCCTCGCCGCTGACTGGAAATGTAGCGGCGTGGAATTTCGGGAATGCAAAAATCTGTGTAATGCCATTCACTCACTTGCGAGATTTTGTGCTTCATGCTTTGCAGGCTCCCGCGCTTTTTTTTTCCTCAAGCGTCTCGCTAGGGAGATAATTCTTCCCGTAAATTCCAAATCCCCCCACCCCTTACACACCAACCCGAAAGTAGTGACTCCGAATTCCCAGCATCAGTTGCTCTGTGGGAGGCTTCTGGCAGAATGCTATGTCTGTGGCCGCAGTGTATAATGCCAGGAATCGAGCATCCCTTCTTGTGGGCTTTATCTGAACTTTGGTATTTGAAAGCAAGTCATTTGTCGTTAATTTTCTATGATATACGTGTTGAATTTGTCACAGCACAAATTTGGGGTCACGCTTTGGGTGCCAACAAGTTTCGTGCGATCATGTAGAGTTAGTAAGGACCTAGCCATTTCATATAGTTGAGCTTCACCTTGAATCAGTTAAGTCTGATTGCTTACCGTCCAAAGATCTCCCCTTTGCTGTTGCTTCTGTGAACCCTAATCGTCCGCCTGCCTGTTGCAGCCCTGCTTCTGTGGACCACCTGCCATGCAGGCCTGGACTCCTCTTCAACCCCGACCATACTAAGCATTCAAAGAAACAATTTGCACTCTAGCTTTCTTTTCCTCAATTCTGTACTTGGGTCCTCTTTCCGTGTCAGCAAGGCCTGACAAATGCGCTTCCCATTAACCTACAAAATGAGTAACATGAAGCCTTGGATGACATGAAAAGCATTCATTGATCAACAATTTCATTACACTGGTGTCAACATCTCACTGGTGCTGTGGTTAGCATGTTCGCATCACAGTTCAGGGACCAGAGTTCAAATCCACCTTGCTCCGGCTTTCCTGTGTGGAGTTTGCATGTTCTCTCCGAGCCTGCATGGGTTCCCTTCGGGCACTCCGGCTTCCAAAAACATGCATGGCAGGGGTATTGGACATACTAAATTGTCCTTAGGTGTCATTGGATGCGTGAATGCTTGGTCGTCTCTGTGTGCCTTGCAATTTGCTGGCAACCAGTTTAGGGTGTTCCCCGCCTAACTGTGCAAAATCAGCTGGGATAAGCACTAGCAAGCCTGCGACCCTTGTGAGGATAAGCAGCTCAAGAAAATGGATAGATGGACAGTGTCAACAATTATGAAACCCCCTGTGATTTTTTTTTCTACAGCCATATACTTCCTAAAACCTAACAAAGGCACGCAAAATTGTGTAAAGGAGTCACTATAACACAATTTTGCAATTATATATGTGTGTAAGTGTATATGTGCATGTGTGTGCGTGTGAGTGTGTGTGTGTGTGTGTGTGTGTGTGTTTGTGCGCAGGCATGTGTGGGTACGTGTGTATGTGTGCACAGTATGTGGGGCCGAGTGCCTGATTGTAAGTTACAGTTAACAAAATGGGGTACATGATACGATTATTTTACTCTTAATTTGAAAAGAAAATGTACTGGTCCTGTCACCAGGACCCAACATGTGCACATTCCGTCGAATGTGGATATAATATATTTGCATGGCATCAAAACAGCATTAAAAATGTACCGTATTTTCCGCACTACATGGACCACCGGATTATGAGGCGCACCCTCAATTAATGACATATTTTAAAACTTTTTCAATCACAATATAGTAATACTCAAAGTAACAACAATAATAACTCAAATAATAACTCTAAACTCTCAATAGCATAATAACTCAATGTCAATATGACCAACCTTGTTCAACTGTAAACACACAAAAGAAACAGGTAAAGCTTACTTTATCAGTTAATTCCCCATCTACGAATCCCAATGTCAATATTGATCCATATAAAAGGCGCACCTGATTATAAGGCACATCATCAGCTTTTTTTTTTTTTTTTTTTTTTAAAGGTTTTTAGGTGCGCCCTATAGTGCGGAAAATACGGTAATTAGATTTGCTGATACCTGCAATCTTTGTTGATTTATTTGTTAGTCTTGTTTGTTCTTTTTGACTAAAGACTACAGTATTTGATTGGACCTAATGAACTACTAAATTGAAACCATTTATTTCACGCACCCAAGTTTGAGAACTGCTGCAGTAGAGTAAAGACAACAATTCAAAGATGATTAGACACATTAAAAGTCTTTTAACTGTATAAACCTCTGACACATCTAGAGGCCGACCTGTCCTAGCTCACATGCTTTACCAGGTCCACTGACTAGACCCCCCCACCCCCAAACAGCGTCTACAACCTTAATTATTGTTTACAAAGTTCAATCCCTCTGTCCCTTACTGCCTCCCGCTCTCACTGTAGGCTAGCACCAAACATAGATGATGCAGTAATTATATCTGCTGGCTGTTGGCTGGCCACATACGGCTTTGCGAGTTACTCCGCTTAGGAAGAAATTAGAGACTGCTCAGCACATGTCCAGAACTGTAATTACAATGAGGACTTTTTGTGTATGAAATGTGTTTAAATGTTTGTTTAAAAGACCTCAGAATTCCATTTCGTTTATCACTTCTTATGATCTTTTAAGTTTCCGCCAGGGTAGGAAACTTTGACCAGAAGCTGGGGGGGTCCTCGGGTAATTTGAGTTCCCTGAGGCATTTTTTTTCTCCGGAATACCCACCTTTTAGCGTACATATCAGAAAACTTGTCAAGTCAATCATAGCAACTGCCACTAAGTGCACATGTCACCAATTGCATCACAAAATCTTTTTAAGGAATGCATATCAATAAACCTTTCTTCCTTGATGTCGTCATTTGCATCACAAGACGTCATTAAGACTTGTATGTCATTTATGCTTGATAATGAATCTCATTTAGGAATGCATGTCACAATTTGTCATGAAGCCCTTTATCTTGTTCTACAATAATAAAAGTTCAATTCCCTCCATACTCTCTGGAAAACTGTCTTGTGTTTCATCTGGTCTTATGGAATCCCGATACTGCTACTCTCTGAACTTGAGAGTATTGTTTTGTTTTTTTTATTCAGGTTTTTATTCAGTTGCAACAACTGCAACTTGCCTCAGTTGCTCTTGCGTCCTATGGCACACCGTGACAGTAAGATGTGACGCGACATAGAGCCAGCACAGGAGGTTGTCGACCTGGATCGAATAGACCTCCTTGAAAGAAAACTGGAAGAGCAATCACAAATTATGGATCACGTGCAAGCCCAGTCTGCAGCACAGGCACAGGCTGCCAAGCGCATCACTCAAGCTACCCAGCAATTGTCACCTGAGCCCTCAGTCAGAATTCCGGAAGGTTACGACGGAAATCCTGAGACCTGCGAGGCATTCCTGATAAATTGTTTACTTCTGTTTTCCCTTCAACCCCGAAAATTTGCTTCCGAGCAGACCAAGGTAGCGTTCGTCATCAATCTGTTGACGGGGCGGGCCCGGTTGTGGGGAACGGCGGAATGGGCAAGAGAAACTTGCTCCTCATATCAGACATTTGCAGAAGTTCGGAAGGTCTTTGGCCACAGCAAGGCCGGTGCCGAATTTGGAAGGGGCATCCTTTCACTACAGCAAGGAAATCAAACTGTGATGGATTATGCAATAGATTTCCGGACCAGAGCCAACCAGACTCGTTGGGGCACATTTGCACTTATTGATGTGTTTCTGCATGGACTGTCAAGTTGTCTGAATAACGAGTTGGTGTCCCATGAGATTCCTCCGCTTTGGATGGAGTGATAGAACTGGCAACCCGAATTGACTTAGGCCTGCGGCTCAGACGAAAGGAAAGACAACCGGAGGGGCAGTTTCAGTCGGCAAGGGCAGACGTCTGCCAGGAGACGACATCTAAGCCAGCCGGGAACGATGTTGAACCCATGAAGCTGGGTTGCACTTCCATAACTTCAGAGGAACATGAGCGTTGCCGCATGGGAAACCTGTGTCTATACTGTGGCGAGAAAGGACATTTTAGGGCCAGGTGTCCGGCAAAAGGGCGGACCCAACCCTGGGCGACATCTAAGCCATCGGCGAACCGCGTTAAAACCATGCAGATGGATCGCACTTCCATAACACCAGAAGAACATGAACGTCGTGGTATGGGAGGCCTGTGTCTATACTGTGGCAAAAAAGGACATTTTATAACCATGTGTCTGGCAAAAGGGCAGACCCAACTATAGGTAAGGGGTTATGGTTGGGTCAAATGGATTCTATCACTTCGCAATTCTGTTGTTTTCTTCGGGTCCGGCTGCTTTTGTCGGAAGGATCCCACACACTGGGAGCTTTGGAGGACTCTGGAGCGGACGCAAATATCATAAGTGACGAGTTGGCAGTTCAGCTAGGACTAAAGACCTCTTCCCTGCCAGAATCTTCACCCACTCAAGTTAAGGAGCCCCTAAGGGGTGACCACACGCCAGACTTCATCTTCCATGCACATGTCTGGTAATCATCAGGAAGAGATACAGTTCTTCATTCTTGACTTGACTTTCCTTGGCTTCATCACTACAACCCTCACATCAACTGGGGAAAAGGAGATACTCTTGGTTGGGGATCAAATGCCACAAAGTGCCGCCTTTCTTGACTCCAAGCGTCGGTTTCAGAACCTAGCATAGTTCCACCAATTCAGTTGGGTAACTCAGGTGTTCCAATTGGTTACTATGACCTTTGCCTGGTTTTCCACAAAGCACCGTCTCGTGTTTCATCTGCTCTTCTGAAATCCAAATATCACTCTCCGAACTTTCATTGTTTTTTTATTAATTAACGAGTGTCAACTCCAACCTGCCTCAAGTGCTCTTGGTTCTTACTGCACACCATGACAGCAATGATCGTGCTAATGATCTGCATGACAGTAAAACACTCCCAAAACATGGGGGCCAAAATCTCATAGACCAAAGTATATGGTGAGAGATTTGGAGGAGCAAAGCAGTGTGTGTCATTTATGATTACGTGCTAAAAAATGGAATACAGGCTCTCGATGACCCGATGTGGCCGCCCCTGTATTAGACTGAGGAACTTGAGTCTGCATTTTACCATTTCTGGATGAGGAGCTCAAGCAACATGGGGCAGACTCAGAATAGAGTCACTGTTCCAACCGCACTAAGGGAATGTAGTTGTGGGTCATATATATCTCAGATGTCTGCTGGATATCTCCCTCAGGAGTGTTTTGGGAAAACCCATATGGTATGGGAACGCCCTGTTAAGAACGGAGGAAAAAACTGATGGTCTTAGGGTGGCACAGACACCTAGCATTTAAATTATCAATATGTTTGCCCTTTGTCTAATGTTAGGGGGAAAACTTGGACCCTAGATCACCCTAACCCTAAATCAGAATTATTTGGTTTGCATTTTCTTCTTTACTTAATGTCCAGTTTTCGAATGGACAAATAGATTTTTATGTGTGGATTCATGTATTAAAAGACAAAATATTCACGAGTTTAAGCAATGATTAAAATAATCAACCCTAAAATCATTTGCAGAATCAAATACCGATACAGGTATTGGTTTCCCACAGATTATAGTTCATTCTGATAACACCGCGAGCCCTTGATGGCTTACTGTAATTCCCCAAATATTTTTCCCAAAAAATGAAAGTCAAAATTATGGGTGCGTCCAAAAAATGGTAATTTAAAGATTAGAATTCGAGCAAGACTGATCTGTCAGTCATGTACGAGTTTTAAGGCACAGATGTGCAATTTTTACATCAGCCATATTCTTTTTTTCAATAATTACCGTAATGGTACGAGCTCGTGAGCGGAAGTCAGGTGGCTGTGTGCAGCTAGTACTTGTTGTAGCTAACAGCAGCTCATGCTAGCAGACACTGTTACAGTATTATTTTCAATAAAAGAAGTGAGCAGACTGAACCAATGTCCAAGTCCATCCTTGTTCACGCACAAGAATATGACTAGAACGGAGAAAATCATGTAAAAGCTATGATGTCTCCATATCTTGCCACTTTTAATTGAACCATCTGGAGAAGAGTGTTCAGCTTAGTGAACACGGGAAGGTATTCCTTTTGACACATTTATTAAATGCTATCTTTTGGCATATACACACAATCATAAACTTAACGGAACACGGATGGTCCGCAACTTCAGGTATTTACGGCAAAATGAACTGCGTTGTGAAGAAAAGTAAAAACAACTGCTTGGAGCACGTCAGACTGGTGCTGTTTTCACTGACCTCTCACACTGTGGAAAATCTGAAACACAACAAATTCAACCCGCAACAAATGTTTCATTTACAGATATGAACACAAGAAATTATGAAGAATTTACAAAGATGAGATTTATTTTGTTCTGTAGTAGGTATTACATTGTTGCCAAATTGTTGGTGCGTCTTACACACTAACATAGAAAATACCAGAATTTGACCCTAAAATAAATGTGTATCCTGTACACAGGTGTGTCTTATATTTGGGGAATTACGGTCATTTGTAAGTTTTTCACACAACTCATATCCGAAACTGGCAATCGTCCTTAAGCGTTACTCGGTCATTAGACTCCGCAGTATTAATCTGTTCAGAAGTGAAGAGCCCTGTCAAATTCAATGATTAAAGTTCAGTTGTAAACAAATATGAAATAATTATACACCTTTATCAGCGCTTACATTTTCATTTTAAATTTTGCCTTCATACAAAACAGTCTATTAAAATGTGCACTCACATTGCCATATACTGTTAGTTTTGTTACTTATGTGCAGTTATTTTATCTCCCTCTGAATACTTGTGATTTTCCACTGTGGAGACAACAGCATTAGATTATACTTCACATTTTAGAGGGCCGTTTAAAATTGAATCCCAAACTTCTGTCTTCACCTCTTTTGTAAATGATGCCGGGGGGATAACTTGAAGTATTTTCTTCGCTGGAATCATTTTGTGCATCTTCGTAGGTCCTCTCGGGTTCTGGTGTCTGAAGAGAAAAACAGACTGCGGCTGAGAGTGACGGGCAGAAATGCTAAATGATATGTCCAAGGAAAAGGCCTAGTCTGTCCGCAGCAGTGACATGTACCAGATGTATTGACTTTAACTTACCTCACAAGATGGATGGATGCAGTAGTTTCATAAAATAACCACTCAAATAAGTCTTTTAGCGAAATTGTTTTCTGTGATGGATCTGTGCTTTTTATGTCACAACTGTCACTTTTTCCACTGAACTTCAAAACAGGTCTAATCTGGAGGTATCAGACAAATCTTCTGACTCGACGCACATAGTCAATAAAGCCATCGGCTCTTAAAGGCAATCTTTCTTAAGCGATGCTGTAAAGGCCCCACGTCAGCGAACGTTCACCTCGGTATGTATAAAGCTGGCGTCACTTTTCGTGACAAGAATCGCTAAGCAATCAATCACCATTGAAACAATGCAAGGGAAACTTCGCAATCAACCAATGAAAATACTGCAACGACATGGTCTGATCTGAAGACTCGTTGTCTGCATTTTGTCCTTGACTTTTCATGGCTGAGGGTCTTTTCGCAAAGTGTCGTATATTTAGGTGGGGGTGGTAAGCCTGTCGGTGAATCTGCTCATGTGATGTCATCACTATGAGACACCGGCGTGATATCATAATGATGAGGTAATGGCAGGATGGGATTGCAAGTTTATTACTTTGGCACACGGTCGGTTTGCCTTCTGCAAATTACAACGAGGTACTAATGAGAATGGATGGTCTGCCTCCAGAGAGACGAGCGTGTGTGTTTCCGTATGTGTGTGTGTGAGAAAGCATGTATTTGTGAAATAATTTATTTATGCCAGCAGTTGGTTCAAATCATCAATTCAGGTATTTTAAAAATGGGTGATTCCATTGAGAATTTTTGTTTTGTTTTGTTAAAGAGGGCAGATCTTAGAATTTTGCACCGTATGGTTCGACGTGATCACAAAGGTGTCAGATGAACAGATGATTGCAATCTATTAATTACAGTCATCGGTAAAGGATTTTTTAATTGCATTAATTCAGTGTTTCCCAAATAGTGGGGCGGGGCCACCTTAGGGGGTGCGACGTGATGCCAGCGGGTAGGCAGATGACCCCAGGGAAAAGGCTTTGTTTTTGTCATGTGAACTGTAATTGCAATAAAATAAGAATTTTCATCTTTTTTTTGTTGTTGTTTTTGTTTTAGGCACTTTGATGCACGTGGGTTATTTTCACCGCTCAAGCTTAGTATGCTGCAAGCCAAGCTAAACTCGAGAACAGCCAGCGTTTGAGCAGGTATGTAACGGACATGATTGACAAGCACCGTTCCTCTTGATGGTCGAAACTAAAGATTGTGGCCAGCACTTGGGACTAGTCGCAAATATAGCAGAAGACAAATGCTTACAATTGCATCTGTTAAAGACTGTTGAAGTAAGTACGGTACTGTACGTATATGACTGAAGCCAATTTATTTTTGTTGTATATCAAAGCTGCCACAGTAACACAATGTGTCTACATTTAAAAAAGAAAAAGGTTGAGGGTTTTGCCCTGAACCTTTTAGGTGAGATTAAAAAAGAGAATAATTAGATCAATTCATTACAGATCTTAATGAATTAATCCCATTTTTCTTTCAGTCTCTTGACAGCACTAATCGCAATATGCTAAAATGAAGGTCTTAACTTTAGTCAATTTTGGTGGAGTGATCAGATGATTTATCAACATTTCCCAGCGGTTAAATTGCTTTTACACTAGTATGGTCATTAAGAATTTTAAAAATGTTAGCTTGAGAAATTATCTTTAATGTTAAAGTTCTTTTTTTTTTTTTTCTGGTGGCCCCTCTTCAACTCCAAATCAGCTCATTTCTATTTCTTCTATAAAATGTTGTGAAAACCATAACAAATTATAGTAGTTATTACATTCCTTTTCCTTATTCACACATTAATTGCAATTTTTAGACTGATTTAAACTGACTGGTTTTGGAAATGCTTCCCTCATCCTGTTTCTTTGTGTTTTACATTACAACCGGCAAAAAAAGACCACAAATACAGTATTAGCATCCTCAAAAATGTCAACTTCTAATTATTTTTCGACCATACTTGCATTGCTTGGAACCATGTCTGGCCATTCTCCATGTCGACCACATTGACAGTTATTACAGATGCACTCACTCAATTTTGTATGGTTGACAGTCGGAATAACAACAAATGAAATAAGATGCCCAAGGTCGCTTTAATCGCAAAAAGTTCAAAAGCTTTATGAACTGATTGATAAAGATAACTGTATAAAATACTCACTAAAGGAATATGTCTTTAAATATCACAATATTTATCATTAAAAAAAAAACATTCAACTGGGGCGGGAGAAATTTAATAGGCTAACCAATTCTAAAGAGATTTTTTTTTTTTTTTTGTGACAGCCAGACTTTAAATGAAATCCCATCTAATTAATAACTATTCCCTCCTTGTCATTACCGAGCTGCTTCATATGAAATGTTCCTGTAAATTATTGAACAACTTATAAACCTCATGCGACACACATTTTGCACACATCTAACCCTCGTTTGGGAAAAACACAGAATTTAACAAGAATTCAACATTTTTACAAACTTTATATATTATACTACACAAAATTTAACGGCAAATTGATTTAATCTTTTGGTACACAAACTCTTGAGTATGATTGATTTCATAAAGATTGGCACATCAAGTTTTGGAATTTATATGAAGGGTCAAATTAGGTTACACTTTACATAAGTAAAATTCTCAGTGCAGAAACATGACTGGAATATTTTGTTTAGGTAAACCCCAAAATTGCAAATAAAGAAAAGCATAGCAAATATGTTAACCTATCCTTCAAGTCCAATTTAGCGTCCTTAAAATTGTGAAGAAAGATGCTTTCAGTGATCAACTCACAACAGATAGAAAAAAAAGTTTGATTAGAGGAGCATTCGGTTTAGCTTTCAATTACCATGTTGTCAATCAATAAACTGAATTATATATGGAATTTATGTGTGTTGGGATGTTTGCTTATAATCTATGTAAGCAATAAAAATAAAAATAAAAAAAGGATATTTCTTATAGAGATTTGCAGCCATGTATGTGTCCTTAAAAAATTTGCCTTCTCTGTTGAAATCCGAACAATTACTATTGATACATTACTAATGTTTAACAATTTTTAACAATTCATTATGTGATATTCTTGATATTTTATACTTATTAATTACAAGTTTAAATACATTTTGATTGTTCAGATGTTTTTCATTTCTGTTTTCTTGTGTGAAAACATTTACCAAATGTGCAACTCTTGTTTTTGCTCTTTGTGGTTTTTGATCTTGTTATTTGATCTTTTCATCAATAAATCTGACATTTCTTTAGTGACCTATCACCTGCAACACTGGTAATTGTGACAAAATGATTGGTCACTGATGATGAGCGACTGAGCTGTTGTCAATTAAGGATTGCATATTGAAGCGAATGTGTTACCTCACCAGCCGGGCTCACATGTGCCAAAGTCACCCTGAAGAAATGACATCATGGACAATGATGTCATCCCACCATTCCAGACCTCTCTCGTTCCCGCTTAAATGCTTTTAGTCCTGGCTGTTCACACACACACACACACACACACACACACACGCGTACATGCACACACACCCTCACATATACGAAGCCCGAGTCGTGATATAAACAAGACAAACATACAACAGATGCGATAAGGATGTCATTTGGCTTCGGAACAAGTCAAGTGAGCAACCCAACACTCCCCACCCCCCACCTAGAACTAAATATGTCCAATAATACGCTTGTAAACATTCTGACAGAAGCCAGGCCACAGCCTCTCATATTAGACCATGCCAGGAAAACACGCACCGTTCACTCAGACTCTAAATATAATCATATTAAACGTATTTAGAAGTATCTCGCTGTTAATTTTCTGTGCTTATAGCATGTGAGGTTATGTCAATGACGCTTTCTCTAAGTGCAACACCACATGTGTTGAGGACAGCTTCCTGCCGATTAACAAAAAAAAAAAAAAAAAAAAAAGGACTGGAATAAAAAGAAAAATACTTGAACATCTGGATTTACACTGTACTAAACATCATCAGAGGTAAACTTGGGGAACACATTTTTTCTTAAAATATTATACGAAGAAATGTGTAGGGATGCATAAAAATGTGTGTGTGAAACCAAAATGAGCCGACAAAAATAAATACATCACTGCGAACTGCAACTTCACAAGCCGCGTCCTGCACAGGTCTGTAAATCATTGATGAAAATAAAATAAAACTCCTCACTATTACTATTAACATCTTACTATTATTATTAACATCCATTTAAAGGAGTCTAATTTTAATTGTCCATATCTTTGTGGTAAAAGAAATTATAGTCGTATATAATAAAGGCAGGTTTATTCTTTAGTTAGATCCATTGGCGCACGAACCACTAGAATAGAAGGCAGAAGCCTTGTTATTTGAATTTGTATTGCATAGTTGACTAAATGGCTGATTTCTTGTAATTAAGTAACACATCAAAGTCATTTCAACCCCCCCTTCCTTCTTGATAAACAGTATTTGTCAGCTTTTATAGATTGATAAGAAGCTCAGATTGTTTCGATATTTACAGTCATTCATTTTTAATGCAAAGATTAACCTTTTTTCTCTCTGCATTTGGAATGTCTCATGACATTTGAATGCTCCACATAGTTAGCAGCTGCTAACAGTGCCGTGTTATTCACTGACAGCGTAAGTGACTAGCAGTATCTTAGGGTCCTTAATCAGCTAATGAAGCTGATTTTTTAAGGGTGGTGTGTTGATGTTGGTTGAAACATGATAGGATAGCAATGAAAACTGTCGCGAGGAGGAACAAAGCTAACTGGTAGCAATCGCTGCTATAAAGGTAAACTTGAAAAGAAAAGTTGACTTTTGTCAATGCATTGACAGCCATGTAGTATTTTGTGTGTTTATTTTGAAGTTGGGCTCCGCAGCACACCGTTGACGTGCGATGTAATGTTGCCTATTCCTTGACACGGCGCATCCGGCGTAGTTTCACGGATGTTCACGGACAGGAAGCCAAGTTTTGTTCATTTATAAAATTGATTTTGGGACACTTTACGTTGATTCTGAATCATAGTAAATGACAATTTTGATTCTTATGTGAATAGTTTTTCAAAGACACCTCTACTAAGATTTATTTTTGTGGTTGAACATGTAGAAGGTGTGAGTAGGCTTAAAAAATATACTTTAAAAAAACAGCAGCTTTTTTTCCTGGTTGCAGTTGAGCGTTGCATGGTTTTGCAGTCTCATTTAACAACGTGTATGTTTGATTTGTTTTTTAACTGTTCAGATTTGGCCTGGGCATTAACAAAACTCTTCCCTCAGATTAGTCAAATTTAGAAGACATTTATTGTCTCTTTCCAGGGACTTGAATTGAAAACATCTTTTCCCTCCAAATTGTAATGAGCGCTTATACTGAGAAAGGTCACTTAAGAGGACAGCTTTCTCGTATATTCTGGGACTTGTAATATCAATGGTACTCATTATACAGTATACTAGCAGAGTAATTGTATGTGCCGCAAAACATTTGCTGCCTGGTGCTATTTATAGTAAAGACTTTTTTAAATATAAGAGATCAGATTGTACAGTGCTGCTATGAAACTGTAGCTCAAGGCGAATGACATGTGGAATTTAATTGTAATTGTCAATATTTGCGCTCTTCCTGAATGGTGAGGTTTGCAATGTTGGTCATGGAGTTCACCCATCTGCCCGATGAGTGTAGGCCAGGACTCCCGTCATTTCCACCTGCTCCCGCCTCCAGAGGAAACGGGGGGCAAAAGGAGAAGGGGGATAAATTTAAATGACGAGTGAAGCTCCTCGGCAAAAGAAGAGACCCTCCAGATTTTTGGGGCCCTCATGTTTGTTGCAAAGCATTGAGGGAGGCCATGAGGACTTATGTGTGCCTACTTGAGTCTTTCTGTATTCACTGAACATAATTAATGTACATCTGTAAATATGCTTGGTATACTTCTTAGTACACAAAAGAGTATTGAGCCACAAAAATAAATATGCTTGGTAGAAGTGTGCCCAAAAAGGATTCAATCACGAATCGAGATTCTCACTTGCTACACTAAAATTAGAAAAACATCCCAAAATCAACATTTTAAATGGAAAAAACAAAAAAAACTCGGCTTCATCATGTCACACATCAATGCCTTGCTGCAGAAGCCAACTTCAAAATAAACACAGACAATAAAACATGGCCATCAATGCAATGGCCTTAGTATGCTTTTCTTTTGAAGGTTGCCTTTGCAATAATGGCTGTTACCAGCTATCTTTACTCCTCCTCGGGTCTGTTTTTTATTGCCATCCCCTCACATCCCTACCAACACCAAACGCACCTCCATTAATAATCAGATTCCATTGCTGATAATGGATGCTAAAAAGCCGCTAGTCAATTACGCTGTCATTGAGTAACATGCCATTAGCTGCTAACTAACGTGGACAATTGGACAATCTAAAATGTCCTTAGGTTGTTCATCTCTGTGTGCCGTGCAATTGGCTGGAAACCAATTTAGGGTGTCCCCCTCCTACTGCATATTATTTAGACTGTTGGGATAGGCACCAGCAAGCCAGCGACCCTAATGAGGATAAGCAACTATAGAAAACGGATGACCCTAGTAAGGATGGATGGATGGATGGATGGATCTGTGATTTTTAATGACTAAAGATTTTAAAGGTAGATGTTTTATTTTCCACCTTGGCAAACATGCCTAAAATGATCAAATAACTTTTGGATAGTAGGCCTTTGCTTAGCAGCAGAATCGCTATCTGCTCAACCTTGTGTTAAACAGCTACCCGCCAGGTGTTCATAAATATCAATAAACTTGACTTTATTAACTCATATTATTAATGCAGTAATTGCTAGGCACTGATGCCAGATATCAGATCCTACCATCTCATTAGCAACGTTCTCTTTTCTAGTGTAAAACCAGGCGGACTCAAAACCACTCTCCAGACCCACTGCAGCAGCGCCACATGAAAACCTGCAATCATGCCTCAATATTTTGAGACTCGCAAAAAGTAATTTAGGACCAGTGTCCCAGGAAACGCACCAAATTGTTGTTAGTGTCCCTGCATGGACAGCTGGGATATCCACGCCTGCTCATCATATCCTTGCCTTCTCACTTTGCTGATTGTTGTTAGGCCCATTCACCCAGATGACATCATGGACTCCCGGCGTGCCAAGTGTGCTCCATAAAGGCCAAGCGTGTTTCAGCAGTGAGGGAGTGTCTCTGGTGCGTTGAGATGAGGGGGTGAGAAAGATCTTTCTACTAAATTAGTCATGACACAAATGTGATGGTGGTGCTGGTCAGCTCGCTTCAACAAGTTGCTCTAAAGGAAATTGGATCGTCACAACAGCTACAAAAAATGCTTTGTTGTGCTCTCAAAGTAATTGCAATACTATGTTATGAAAGTTGAATCAGGATGGTGTAAGACTTTTGTAGTTTTAGATGGTAGTGACATTTGCGGAGTTGATCACGAGTAGAAATAATGGAATCACATCAAGGTAAATTTCATCACCTTATTTCACAGACAATGATGATGGCGCAATAGAAATGAAGGCGGTTTGGGCAAATAATAAAATCACAATTAAACATATCGTTTTGTCGTTTGACTATGCAAGAGCTCCTTGATATTGGCATGTAGAACACATAAGGTACATTTTCAATCTCTCTTCTTGTAATTTGTGCTAAAAGACCATATATTGTAATAACACTGCTCACCATTAGGGGACATACAGAGCTTTTTCTTACCCCTCAGGTTTAGTCTTCATTGCAGAAGAAGACTATCACCAAAACAACTACCTTGATTAAACTTCACACAATGTTTGCTTTTGCATCAGCTTGAAGTTTACCGGACACACCCAGACTTTTGATCTGCGCATTCAACAAACCGCCGCGAACAAAGATACTTAGACGATTATGAATAACAGTCTTACTCTAGGAAAATGATGTAGTATTGGAAGGGTCCATTACTTCCCCTTTACTTGTCCAGGTAAGATTCTCTTTTGCAATGCTGAGGTGGCTGCAGACTTCAGATTAAAACAAAGCAAAATAAAAGCAAATAGAAATAAATATTGAACATATCGTTCAATGTGACATAATTTAGTTACATATTTGTGTAATATATTGCATCATAATACATGGTGACTAAACAGATCATAATCAGATGAAAACACCTGTAGTGATCATATACTGTACCCATCACTAACTATTTAAAACAATGAAATTAGAAGGAATGTGTGGAATTCTCTTTTTTTTTTAATTGTTGCAGTGTTCAGTCTTCGTCAACCAAAAAAAGGTGCAGGATCGAAAAGGGTTCATACGAGACACGGCTGGAACGGAGAGTGGTCGTGGTGGTGAGCAGAGATCTCAGGTAAAGTCTTGCCAGTAAGTGTTTTATATGCTGTCCAGTTTATGGAAGAGTGTTTTTGAAGCTGATCTATCCCTTATATCTCTGTAATCGAGGATTATAGAGCAGTCGTTTGATTGAGAAGTAATTTAGAAGCAGAAGACTCTTGTGAGAATTTTACTTGGTAGAGAGAGCTTCAAACTGCTCTTGAATCACAAAATTTGATGTTTCAAATGTAAGCCATCTTACATTGTCAAACATATTCTTGTCCACTTTTTTTCCCCCCATTTTATGGGTATGTCGGGGGTGGGGTCTCTTTTAGACGATTCATTCTAGTTGTCCTTTGTTATCATCAGTAAACCAGAGAGTAACTTGGTAATAAACAAACATGCAGTGCCGTTGTTTTTTCACTCGGTCTGAGAAATGTGCATTCTATGTTTTGAAGATAATTCACCAACGTTCCCCTTAAATAAAAAAAAAAAAACTGTGGAATTCAGTTGCCTTATTAACCAAGAAGTAACCAGGAAGTAGGCAGCCAACAAACAAAAAACATGGTTCAATCCCACTGCCTTCTGTTATTTTCTGTGAACCAGGGAGTAGTTGTCCATCACACAAATACTACAGCACACAAATCACAACAAAAACAAATAAAGCACTTGGACTATTCTGGTGCAACTATGAACCAAGAAATTACCAGCTAACATCCACACATGTACGTATCACATATTGGAGCATTGTTTTTTGTTTGAAAGCTTTATTCTTTGTCGTTTATCCCCATATAAGTGCCTTCAAGGCCACAAAGTGGAGGGGGAAAAGAAGCTTTTCTTGCTCTGTTTAAAGGGGTCACATTCTACATTAAAGGTAATTTTTATCTCATAATGGTGCCGTTTTACAGTTGTGGACAAGAAATATCCCCACACATAAACCTTTGTAAAACCTCCACTTACCCTTGTTTGAGTGTGTTGTTGATTAAACACATTTGTTAGGTAATTAGGTTCGCAGGCCAATTGAGATTTCTTTCCACATTTTTCGTATGATGTAAAATAAAGTGTGCAAAAAAGAACTTGACAAACCGCCTTTGGAAGCCTCATTTGCTTATCGTAATTGTACACGAGACAGTGGTGTCACAAATAGAAGCATGTTAACAACCTACTGGTTTGAATTTTAATGACAGTGTGTGCTTTGTGGTCGCATGGTTCCACCAGTGTTGTGTAATTAGACTAACTTGTAGCCTGTGCGCCCCTCCCCCCTCTCGTAGTCTTTCACTACGTCTCCTTTGTGTGTGTGTGTGTGCGTGTGTGTGTGTGTGTGTGTGTGTGTGTTTGGAGGGGGGGGGGGTTAAGTGTGTGTGTGTGTACTATCGCCTTGCTTTTTGCTAAATGATAGGGACCCTATCCTGGCTTGTACTGTTTTTGATGGACCTTTTTTCACTTTTTGGTGGACCCTACAAGTTCAGACGTCTTTTTGAAGGTCAAGACTTGCTTTTAGAGAATAGGTATGAACTGGATTTTGGTTGAGGTAAAAGTTAGGCAATCTGTTGCGATGGTTAAGGTTATAGATAGGGGATCTGAAATGCATTATTATAACAATGGCATGTCCCCACTATGATAGACAAAAACCCTGTCTGTGTGTGTGTGTCGGGGGGGGGGGGGGGGCGGCGTGTGTGTGGGGGGGGGGGAGTATGTGTATGTGTGCGTGCGCGCGAACGCGTGTAGTGTCTGCACGGTGATGTCATCTACAATGACATCATCCTCTGGAGTGAAGCCAAGAGACCTGATGGTTTAGCATCCTCCAGTGAGTAAGAGGAGGAGGAGGGGAGGGCGAATAAAGGGATGGAGTAGTTAGAAAAGGTGACTTTAACGGTGGATTTTCCTGCTCCTTTGTTGACGAGTTTGGCCGCCTGGTTCCTCTTTGGGTCTCTTTTGAGAAGCGTTATTCCATTTGGCGCTGGCGTCCTGAGGGAAGTATGCCCGAGTGCAGCGAGAGTGCAAGAGAATCAATACCGGCGGTTCTGCACGCAAACACACATCATGCAAACACATCACACCATCCACCTCACACTGAGACAGACCCCAGACTGCATGCATTTTGGACAACCATATTAGCAGAACACGTGCATTTAAGTGACTTGCTCAGGAACTCGAGATAAAAAACATCCTCAACGATGATGGTGTCAGTAGGAACACCTGTGTCTCTGCATGTTTCCATTGTTGTCCACTTGGCTGTGCTGTGCTCCACACTGTTCTGCCGCCATTCCTGACACCTTCACCGCCAACATCCCGCTCACCCTCTCGGGAAGATGCTGAGAACATTCCACTCGACACACGTAGTTTCAGAAAATACACGAGTGTTGGGATTTTTTTCACCCGGGATGATTCAGTGTTTCTTCTCGCCTTGTGCCATGAGCGTCAGTGAAGTCTAACTAGAGAGGCATGCAGTGTGGGACAGGGAGAAGCGGGTGTGAGAGATAGGAAGGGAATGAGGGATGGATCATGAGTCGCTGCCTCGGATTAAACAAAATAACCAAAGGTGATGAAGCGGCTACACGCTGTTTCGCACTGACTACTGTCAGTTATTGAACAAAAAAAACAGAATCAACCCATTTCTGTTTGCATTTGGCGACTGCACCCCAACCTACTGCAGGTGCTCAGACTGAAAAAAAGGAAAAAAGAAAAAATTATTGAATCAAGAACTGTGTTTTGGAAGTTAAAAATGCAGACAAGGCAGGAAGGCTTTAGATAGAAGTCAAGATAAATATTTCCTTGCAATAATTTCTGTATGCTTGCATTAGTCTTCACATGGCATTCTGATTATTATTGTGTTTGTGGAACAGGAATCAAATAGCAGAGTCCACCCCTGTTTTTGTCCATCTCAGGGGCAGCCGTTTTTGCTCCTTGCTGTCAACTGAAAATGACACCACAGTGCTTGAGAGAACAGCTCACTTATTTTCTGAGTTTGGACACGTGACATTTACAAACTGAGCTTTGCTTGGTCTTTACCTGAGCCCTGTGAAATTGTGATGTCATTTTCAGTCAAGTGGGAGAATGAAAGACCTCTGAGATAAATAAAGGGGGGGGGGGGGTTGCTACTAAATTCCTGTTCCACAAGTTCAAGATTAATCAGAATACCATCTTTAAACTTGTAGTGACAAATAGAACATGTAGATAATTTTGGACTTGACTTCTCCCTTAAAACCCCATTCTGTAGAATTAAGAGTCAGCGTGTACTGGTGTTATGTGAATGCAGCATGTGCACTACGGTGTCTCAGAGGGACCATACTTTGCAAGCATACGCCAGCGAGTGAGAGAGCCAGCAAATAAGAACACAGCTCATCACTGATTTCAGTGCCCATTAGTGCTGAATCTATAAAATTTGGACAAATAAATATCAACACCGATTTTGTGGACACAGGGAGGCCACAAGCCACAGATGGGCAGTCCATGGGAAGATGGACAGGGTGCCGACGAATGGCAGCTGATACAAGCGCTGCACAGCACTGACTCCATAGGGAAAATACAACCCTTTCAACACATTTCCTAAACGAAAACATACATGCACTCTTACCAGTCAAGTAGAATGGACAGCGATCCAGGCACATGAGGGACAACAACTGGCAACAACATGGTGCATGCAGCTGGCTGTCTGCTACACAAGGAAGCCACAGCCGCTACTATTTCCAGGCCATGTTAGCCAAGGCAAATTCTCGTAATATTTTTGCTGGTAAATGTACCCCCCCCCCCCCCCCCTTTATCATTTCTTCATTTATTTACAACTGGCATTCAAAAATCATAGGTGTCAAACTTGAGTCCTCGAAGGCCGGTAGCCTGCATGTTTTCCGGTTTTCTCACCCCAACACACCCTTTTCAAATGATTAATTCATTAACAGGAGCTTGAAATACCGGCCCTCGAGGACTGGAGTTCAACACCTATGGTCTAAATATTACACACTGTTGCTTTACAGCAAATAAGATCTGTGACCGTGACCCAAGAGAGGATAACTGTTTTGAAAAATAGATGGATAGAAAATAATGTGATAATTTTTTATGTTGTCCAATCAAGGAAAATTTAGAGTTTGGTTTACACAACATGATGCTGAAACAGGATATTCCATCCTTCCATTCACAATCCTGACACTGAAGCCCAACATGTCATTCATTCCGTGTTTTATCCATTTTCCCTGGAGAAATTAAGGAGCTCTTTCCTTGAGGTTAAGTAAAACACTGAAAGAAAAATGTTTTGCTTGTCCGTTTACATTAACACATTTTAGAACCTGAAAAGTGAATCAAAACAAAAACCCAAAAAACAAAACCTAAGTGTTTCCTTCATTAATTAGAGGAATAAAGGACATCAGTAAGCAATGACCAATGCTGGGATGGGGAATTTTCCTGATTGCGTATCACTCAGCAAAGTGGGACTGCCCCACCACCCTTACCCCCACCCCCACCCTTCCCAAAATATCTCTTCTCCCTTGGGCAACTTCAATGTAAGCAACTACTAAACCATGAGGCTAATATGTCTAGCACGATGATACCCTGTTGGCCTTCTGTTAGCTAACATATGCAAATTCCTCTTCTGTTAGAGCAATGCATCTCAATAATGTTTTGCTAAGCCCCCCTAGAAAAGAGAAAAGGCTTTGTGCCCCCCCCCCCCCCCCCTTACTTGAGACGCTGACTATAAAAAAATTATTATCTATAAAAATTGTAGTGGTATACCTAAACCTGTATCCTTTTCAACATGAACAAAAGACAAAAAGCAATATAAATCAACTTTCAACAAATGTTAATTATTTTTACAGCGATTATTTGGGTTACAGCTTAGTCTAAAATGGAAAAAATAACAAAGTCCATCAAAGTGCACCAAACTAAGAAAAAAAAAGGAAAAAGGACATTTTTATTGTACTGCAATTACACTTCACATGACAAAAACAAAACCTTTACCCTGGGGTCATCTGCGCTTGGCATCACCGCATGCCCTCCACAGGGGAAGCACAGTGTTAGAGGAATAGTAGCATCTGCTTTGCACTTTTTCAACTCAAAAACAGAATTTAGTTTTTCACCACAATTTGGACTTTTTGGAAGCAGAAAGTGCAAACTTCCTAAGGTGTCTTGCTAACTAATAACTTTTCCCTCTCACTTTTTAAGCGGAAATCATTTTTTTTTAAAATACCTGTTTCTAACGAAAGGGGAGTTTTTTCTATTGATCCCAATTTTTTGCACACGTGAAAGGATGTTTAAAGGGGATGTTTAAGACATATACAAAAAAAAACCTCTTAATCCAATTTCACTTCAACAAGAATAAAATAAATCATTTTACATCTTGAAACTTGGAGATTTTGCTTTTGCATTGGCCCTTGCAATAAACACACACACACACACTTCTGCTGTACATAATGTATGATCAACATGCTGTTACAAGCTCATCAAGATGTTTATCAACATGCATACTTCAATTTGTGGTTTTATTTGGTATAGGCATTAGTGCCCACTTCTTCTTGCCTTGGTTCTATCATGTTTCAACATTGGTATGGCAACAATGGCACGGGCGTCCACCTACTCTCTTCCGATGTTAGTCATAGCCTCACTCATCATCAAGCTGCACCCGTCCCCCATTGTGTGTTCCGCTCACATGCTAGCGTGAGCATGCTAACTGGTGCCTGAGCCGAATTCAGAATCAAATAGAACATCATATTCAAATTAATCACATTGTTTATGAATAAACCTGTTAATCGAGTTCAATATTATCTTCTGAGAATTTAGGGAGAATTTGATTTATGTACAACAGAGCAGCAAATGATGTGGATAAGATGTCTTTATTACTGGGCTAAGTTTCTCATGTAATACAGAGACGCAATTCTTCAGTGAACTTGTCTCATTATGTTTTGGGGTTTTTTTAATAGTGTGCAAAACTTAAACTGTGATTTGGAATTCCAGGAGTTAAATGGAGCAACGCCCCACTAGATCCAACAGATGCCAAAGAACCAGTATTTCACACTAAATTTTTCAATAAAAAACAGGTTATGGTTTCATTTTGACAAGCTTTATGAGCTCTTCTTTACATATTTAAGAGTAATTTTCTTCCTGGCATATCTCCCTGTTGTTTTATGCTATGTGGTGCATCAAAGATCTTTGGCTTGAGGAGTAAGTGTGATTTGTAAAAATGGGCTGGGAGACACACTGTGAAATTCTGCCAAGCAACAGGCAGCTGCAAAAGAACAGGAAAAAATATATACGATTTTATTGACTGTTGAAATGTAATTTGGATGATTATAAGATGGTGCAGGACCATTAAAGGCAGACATGAATTATCATGCAAATAATTATCATGCTGGAACTTGACTGGAACATGGCTGGAACTTGAAATATCGATTTCACTGTCATACATTATGGGATATACACCCAAAATGAGAAAATATTATAAGATGTGTCTATATTATAAATATTTTTAAATTGGGAGTTATTTTTCAATCACACTTGGAGAGGTTAAACATGTGTTCATTGTGAATCGCTGCAGTTTGTTGCAATATTGTGGTCATCATAGCATATTTAAAAAAAAAACAACAACAACAACAGCAAAAACCAAGGAATTTAAATAGTCCAAATTATACCAGGTTTCTCCACATTTTTGTACAAAATCCTCCAGAAAGAATGAGGCTGTTATGTTGCATGATAGGTTCCATTGTGCTATGTATACCTTATGGGACAAGGCAGTTATCACAAGACCATGCGCTGTCTGCATGGATAGCGACCCATAAGTGCCTTGTAAATGTGGGGCGCTTTTTTGTGCGTATACCATTGTGCGCTGACAGAGCGTGTATGTGTGTCAGCCTGTCCGCTTTATGTGCGACCCTACCCTGTGATGCAAGATAGCAGTACTCATTCATTTAGTTTCCTACAATACAATCTCCTCTGCATTTGATTGAACCTCAATGTCAAATGGTAAATATAAATCAAATGGCTTGTGGAGCCAGTTTTGAGGGGGATTCAGATGGACAAAAGAGCGCTGTCAAGCGATTAAAAATGTAAAACTAATTTTTCTCCAATGATCAAGATTCATAACATTTTTCAACTGCTATTTTCTTCTAGGTTTATGGCAGATATTCATTTGGTAAAATCTTGGAATTAATGTGAAATCATCAAATATAAAATAGCATTTTGTTTCCAAAGAGTGCTGTAATAGCTATCATTTTACTTTATTTTTTTTGCTCTGTGATGATATGCCAAAGATGTGCATCTGTTTTGGGCTTTTACTTGTTTTTTTTTAATTGTGTTTTCCAGTGTTCTTGTTTTCTTCATGTGCTTAAGTTCATATTTTTGTTCCCTCGTGTTTGTCCTCGTCAGTGTGACTGTGTCTACCTGTCCTCATTAACTTTCTTCCCTTGTGTTGGCCAATCAGCTTCCCTATTCCAATTGTGTCGTGTCCAGATGCTCATTGTTGTCTCGTTAGGTTTGAGTGTATTTAGTTTCCTGTTTCCTTTCCTTAATATATGAAAAGAAAATATTTTAAAAGGTTGAACCTTTGACTGATTTTCCGTTAAAAGCACAACTTAGGAGGCTCAGGGATCCTATTTCGTGTGCTTTGTCCTCTCCACTAAAAGCTAACTGTTTATTTAAGGGGACAAATAGTCTCTAATTATCTGGCAAGTGAGGGAAAATACTTTTTTTTCCCGGTCTTTTTGTTTGTGTAGTTGTGAGGGTAGCAATGTTCCGAATCACCTAGCAGGGATCTCCATTGACATGCTTCAGGACACGGGCAAGTCCTGTCTTTGCTCCTACAGTCGCGACCAGAACTTAACATATGACAAAAGAGGACGTCAGCATCGAATAGGTCTCTTATGACATTTGAGCCATCATCTTAAGTAAATGGAATGTACTAATCTTGGGCAGTAGCCTGATCTGACAGGGAACTTTGGTAGAGTGGCAGTTTACAGCAATTTTCACAACAGCCTGATTTGTGGAAAGAAATATACGAATACACACAAAAAGTGACCTACATTTTTATTGTCTGTACTAATGACTATACGCATCATTACTTTTTTGTGGATCTAAATTATGTATGAGCAGTATGGGGGCCTAATGGTTATAACTAGGAGTGTCAGATTAACAGATTAATTGTGATCAATAAATTACAGTCCTAGTTTAAGCATTACTTTTTTAATCGCGCCAATCTAATTTTTAATCTCTGATGCTCTCTTATGCTTTCTGTATGATGATTAGATCTGATTTTATGCTTTGGGCTTCTTGTTTTTGAATTGTTGAGGATTAGAATAAAGATCAATCACACCCTGAAGTTGACACCGGTTGGCCGTCTTTGTGCCTTGCATTACCTGATAGGTTCTTGTTGTGAGTGGGGGGAAAGTTCAGGGGCAGAAGGAAGATGTGAAAATGGAAGAAAATGTGAGAGCTGTCGAATTTAACTATAAAATAAAACGCCGAAATGGCACTTTTGATAAGGTTGAGTGATAGGCATTCTTTATAAGAGGGAGCAGAAGCAACTCAATTTTAGACTACCACATAAATGCAAAGCACCTAGCCTCAACTAAAGGTCCAGCTAACAGTAGCAATAGATGTGAATGTAGAGTCATTATTGTTATTTCAAATGATTTGTCAATTGACAATAGTTGGCATTAATTATAAAATTTGCTTCACAGTTCTAAGATTCAGGATTTCAAATTTTAGTCTATGGGTTCACACATTCCTCATGGTAGTTTGGCGGAATTTTTTTAAAAAGTCAGATCCTTTGAAATATATTGTCGATAAGTGTGAATGTGAGTAAGAATGATTGCTTGTGCCCTGTGTTGGATGAGATAAGTTCCTGTTCAGCTGCAACCTTGTGGCGGACAAGCAATACAGAAGATGAATGAATAGTATTGTTTTGCCATTCTGTGGGAGTTTAACTTCTTTTTACACGTGTGTGAGTTAGGAATGTTGGAAAAGGGCATGTTTTGATTTAAATAATGGTTTTGTTTTGACATTTAAATCATTCACTGCCAGTGACGTCAATAGACGTCAAGGATCTAGTTTTACTACGTAGGCAGTCAATGGATAAATTAATAATAATGATTAGCTTATTTTCACCCCTTTACATGACGTTTGAGGGGATGAATAGGCAGTGATCTATTTGCTTACTAATGGCTTCCATACTACGTTGGAGGCACACTGTGTCATGACGTCACCACGCAGACTGTTCTGGAAAGTCAAGCTTTATGGTAGGAGGCAAACAAATAAACAATGGCGAAAATTCAACCGTCTGGGTCCTCGTTGAAAGCAAAGATTCATGCGTGTTGTGTTCTATAAAATATTGCAGAGAGATTATGCGATACATCCCGCTTCACAAAGAGATTGAAGGAAAAGTCTCCAGTGCCTTGATCGAAATGAACAGAGTGGCTAACGTGATGCTTGGGGAATGGAAATCAATGTAGTCTTTTCATGTTTTGCAAACTCGTGTGACTCATGAAGGCCACACGGGCGCAAATGTGAGTGCAACGTTTCACTCTGTTGCCAACAAAGGATCTTTGACAGCCATGGATTTGCAGATTGTGACTGATAATGCTTCCAATATGCTCGCAGGTGCACAGTCTGCCACACGCTTCATGTTTTGCCCATATTCAATTTAGCTGCGCACTTGAAAAAGTTCGTTTTCATATCGTGTTTGTCATATATGGACTGAGAACCTAAATTGGGTGAAACAACTAATCCAGCACTGGGACCCGTCCTGATGAGGTACAGTTAGCAAGAAACGAGTCCCCAGGTTATGAGTTTAGCTGCGGTTAAAAGTAATATTCATTTGATTTCCTACATTTTTTAAGCAGAAGAAGCATCTGTCAGGGGTCATGACAGCAAGTCAGTCGCATGATATGTTTGGCACACTTTTTACACCAGATGCCCTTCCTGACACAATGGGAGGGTTGTCTGCCCGACCAGCTTCCTCCTCCAATCTGTTGGGTCAAAACCCAATCTCAAAATCAACGGCTAGAAGCAAGAAGTGGATTATGAAAACAACCTAGATTTTATTGTGTGTGTTGCCCAAATTATCGTGCGTGCTCATTCAATTCATGTATTTGTCATTCAATGCATGTAGATCTGTGCTTGTGATTCTCATCTTGACTGTATATAGAAATAGATTCCGACGATGCCGCTGCACTGCAATAGTCACTCTATCATATGGACGCGTTGTTCAAGAGGAAGACTTGAGTTATGTCTTGATGGCGAGTGACCTCAGTGACTCCAGCAACTTCCTGACGCAACGCCACTGTAAGACTATATAGACGAGGGAGGGGGGTGGCGCGTTTCACCCTTTTATCCGATGAACCCACATGATCCTATTTCTTCTTATAAGCCGTCTCAGTTCACCTTGTTGTGTCCATGTGAATGTTGTGTGAATGTGCGCGCGCGATCCAGGAAATACGCGTTTAATATTGCTTCGGAGTGACGCTCCAAACTTGAGTGCCGAATTATCTCAAATAAACTTTGAGTCCATACGAGGCAACTCTGGGAAACGTAAACGCAACATTGACGAAAATTAAGAAGCGAGGGTTTTTTTTTTCCTCCTCACTTCCCCAATTGAGAACTCCTCGTTTGGGGAAGTGAAGGCAACGCGTCACTTGGCGTGTGGTTCCCAGAGCCTCGAGCCATCCTTTAACCCATCATAAAACCCATCATAAAGTTTGGTAGGAGTCACAACACGAGCGACGGCAGTGCGTTCGCTGTCCGGTCGCGCGCAACTGCGTCCAACCTCGGCACCTTGTACCTCGTAGTCCCACACATGCGCACAACCAGCGTTGATATGATAAAACCAGAGTGTTGCGTTCATTGTCAACACTCTGGTGTCCGCATGTTTGTTTTTTGCTGCTTCTACACGCAAGCGAGCGGAGGGAGGTGTCACCGCCCCCCAGCACCATCACCACCCTCCTACTCCCTCCACGTCCACCCCCACCCTCCTCTCTTTTTTTCTCAATATTGACGCAAGGCAAAATAGTGGAACAAAAGAAACAACTTCGTCGAAGCTTTGCTGAAGCTGCACTTGCCCGCCAGTCAGCAGAATGAGAGCGTGGTGTCCACTCAACTTGCCGGGGAGGAGGCGGTGAACGGCGGCGGTGCCGTGGAGGGTGTCACCCCAGCGGAGAGGCAAAGATGCGGAGCGAACACTCCGCCAAAGCATCCGATCGCTGGAGTAAGTGCATTTTGTGTAGTTATCGTCATTTTAAACTTTTGATTTGAGGATGAAGGGTATTGACAACTCCTTGTGCTGAATGACAAGTTGCACCTTTTTTTTTATCCGTTTTAAATAACAATCCAATATTTAACCGCGTTTATTTTTTTTTCTGTTATGCTCCCACCGCACGTAGCAGCGAATAACCAAACAAGTTGAACTAGTTGTTGAAGCTGCAGTTATTGTGCTTTCCTTTTTGTTACTATCAGTCACGCCAGCAACACTCGCCGGCTTACAAACGTAAACTCGCGAGCGTGAATATCGACACGCAACAAAACAACCTTTATTAATCATTTCTCTCGGGGGTAGTGATTCAAAACTCTGCGTGGAAGTTTGCGGTGCAGGTCGATATTTGCGTCGTTTCGGTGTTTTCGCGAACAAAGGAAAGGGCTTGCGAGTAGTCGGCTACGCGGAGCGTCGGTGGAGGGAGAGGAGCACTTAGAGCGAGGCTGTTTACAATAATAACACGAACGAGGTGACGTCACGTGACTGACAGACGTCATGGCCAATGGTTGTGCCGGCCAGCCATCGGCAACACGCTATATTTGGAAAGAGGGTTACATCATCCAGGTACTGGCCTGGAGAAGAAGGAGGGACTTCCTCAGTGGCTCTCAATTTGTAGTCCGGGAAAAAGACAATGAATGGATTAGTTTGTTGATGGTTCGACGAGCTTTAATTGCATTTAAAACACTAATTCGTTTCAATTTTTTTTACGGTTTGCAATTAACCTAGATATCCAAATTAGACATTGTAAGCATCTTATCAGCATTTACTGAGGGAGTGTACGGCAGTAAACACTTTTTCTTTAAATAAATACATGGCATTACACAAGTGTCTCCACAGGGTCACTACACCAATGAGGTGTCAAAACACCTTTGTCACGAGTCAGATTTTAGTTATGGCTCTCCGCAAGGCCCATTGATTTTCTATCGCCACCTCATCAAATGATTTCTTACACACATCAAATTAATGGACAACTATTTTTGAAATATGAAGTCAGGGATATTAAAGGGGTTTTTAAAAGTATATGCTTGCAGTATCAAAATTTTATGAAAAGTAAAGACATGTGCAGTCTTGGCAGGGGCTATTCTACAATTCAGGGTTTATTGGTGTGTAGAGCTTCCAGCAAGCAAGCTAAATTTCAGTGTAATGGTAATGCAATTTCATTACCACATGCTTGAAACAGAAACTTAACGCTTTTTGCTGTCTGCGACTAAGACATCACATCTGAAAAAGTTTATTTAAAATTGCTGAGCCCCAGCAAATGTGGAATGACTTGTATTCATAAAACAGACAGACATATTGCGCACAACTAATTTCGAAGGGAAGACAATTCATTTTGATACAGGAGCACCTTGACATACACTAACAGTCTGCATTTTTTCTGTACTCTTATAATGAGTACTTTGGTATCAAAATTGAACCTTGAACAAGCTTTCAACTTTTAATCAAAATGTAGTGCACAGTGTAAAACACAATAACAAAAACTAACACTTGTGAATACTTTCTATACTAACATATAAAATCCACCCTTGCCTTCTCTCTGTGTGTTCTACCTGGAGTTGTAATGTGAAAAAGCATCCAGTGAGGTAGGACAGTGGTGTTCTCTCTGACCATCTGGAATTTTTCATGACAAGTCAGCTAACTCAAGTCATAAGATAGACAACAAAAATGTGGAATTGCATTGATAATTGTTTGTTCGTCGCATTTATATCGCATCACGTTACATTGGTAGGGAGTTGTACACATTAATAAATATTCTACATCTCCTGTTTGAAGGCAGGCGCTTATGCCATTATTGTAATGTCTATCAGTGTATTTCTCTCTGCAGGTAATGCACACAGAGCCAAGGCAGCAATTTACTGAGGCAGTGAAAAGTGGTTCTGTGTTTAGTTAAAATAGTACATTTGTATTGCTACAGTTTTGTATTTTTTTAGAAATTACCTATTTTATAGTCAGGCATACACACACCCAACGTAAAAGCTGGCGCATCATGATTCTTACCAGTGCAACTACTGTATATCTAGGAATTGAGCAGCAGACATACCAAGTCCTTTTCTATAACATTCCCCTGGCATGCCTGACAATTTGGCGACAGGAAGAAGACGAGACGTACGACCAGATAAAAGCAAGTCTACATTATGGCGCAGGCCGAATATTGCGATTTTTATGGATTTGATAAGAAACACAATTTAGCTCATAATGGGTTTTTTTACCCACTAAAAACCTATTTTTCCACGAATTGTAGATATCCCCAGTATAGATTTTATACAACTGTGTCAGCATTTACTGAGGCAGTGCACTCTTTTACTGTATAAACACAGATACAATTTAGATTTTTAGTCAAATAATTATGATCAGCCTATCTTTTTTTTTAACTAAAACCAATATTCACAGCATTTGTATGTGCAGTATTTGTTTTCAACTTTTAAGGAAGCAATACACACACTTGTTTTTAGAGATGATAAGAACGTGTCATTACAATGGCTACAGTAATACTGTATTTAGTTTTTATTCATATAAGCAATTGAGTTATACTTGTATCCTAAACCTAAATGCTGTGGCTATGAGTTAGATATTAAGCATTCTTTATTTTTATGAATTTTGAAAGTGAGTATTAATTGTATTCTCTACTCATCTGCAAAAATTCATATGTACTGAATTCACACTGTCATTATGTTGGGATACAGGAGTCCTATTGGGTTTGCTTTGACGCAGAATTACGTCACTCTATTATCATAACTGCGTCCTTTCCCTAATTAGAAGCTAGGCTTTTAAATTGGGCAGCCAAACAAGGCTAAAAAGATGTAAATAAACAATTATGTAATCTGTATGCTTTTAAATGAGAAAAAGCTAAAAAGAAAAATCAAATGAAGTGTTACTGTGACTCAAACGTGACGACGATGCTACTCAGTGATTTGGAAAGGAGCGTTCGCTTTCACTTACAATAAAACCGGGTGTGTCAGTTTAGCTTGTAAATGGTTTCTGGGCTTGGAGCAACATTAAAACAGGATTTTTTTTTTTTTTTAGATGCTCTATGGGCTTCAAAACAAATATTGCATGTCATGACCTAAACACAGATGTCTAATTTAGGCTAAAACGTAATGGACAAAGTGAGCCATTGAAACATTATTTATAACTTGCATCAAACCCGCAAGAGAACTGGAATTGCATCGAGAGAGAACAGACCTCTACCGAGGTCACTGATTCCGTTATTCCCTTAGAACTTGATGGTCACATTTATCTCATAAACTTTGACACATACCCCCCCCTTCCCCCCTCTCCTCCCCCTCTTCCTCCTCCTCCTCTTTGGCGCACATCCTTCTAATGAACGTCATGACAAGTAGCCTGATTCTTGCAGGTTAATCCTCAAAGATGCATGGAAGCAGAGAAGGATGTAAACTTTCCATTTTGCACATTTCAATCTCAAATAAATCATTACGTGTTGATACGATGTCTGAGAGGAGTCACACCTCCTCCAGACTTTGTGATGTATTTGTTCTTAATGTGCAATGTGAGACCAGTGCTACCACCAAAGTGAAAACAAATCCTTTTTGTGATGACTTTCGTATTCTAAATGTAAAAAAAAAAAAAAAAAAAAAAACATTACCAATGAGCTCTTGTAAAGTCAACTGGTGCCAAAATGAAACTTGACTATGCAGAAGATTTTAATTCTCATGTTTAGTGTAAAAGCAGGTTAACTACTGTTTAATACAAAAACAAAAATAAAGTAAGAACTAGTCATCGTATGAGGACACTGATACGATGATTCCACATTAAGCATTTGCAGGTTTTATCATGTGTGCTGTACGTGCTGCTTTTGTTAGATGTGTGCCACTAAGGCGCATGACCTAATCAGTAACATCAGGAGTTGGATCCGGGTTGGCCATTTATTCTTCCTATGAACATCTGGATATGAGTTGTAATATACAGGAGCTCTTTGCGAGATGATTTAGCTGACTTAAAACAGCTAAAATCTGCAGATTAGAGGACCACAAAATTTATTTTTGCATTTCCAGCAGTAAAAAAGATATTGTTTTGTCTGTAATAAGTTTGATAACTACATTATTTTTCATGTACAATTATAGAACACCAAAGAAAGTCAGCCAAAAAGCTTTTTTTTAAGACAGAGTACAAGTACAAATAACACGATTTCAATGATTAGCTTGATAAAATCACGATTAAAAAGGCCTTGGAAATGTACATAGAAAACGCAAGACCAATGAATGATGTGAGTCGTGTCAGTTCACTGGCTGCATTTCCTGGTTTGACGTGATCATGCCAAGAGGTCGTGTTGTCTACAGATTCCGATGCTGGTTTTCAGCAAACAAAAGCCAGCAACGCAACATGAAGAGTCCAAATGAATCAAACAATGAAATGAATCAGTAGAAAAATTCACATGTCTCCAAAGTGGCTCAATGACAAAATTTCCGGTTTGCTTGCGCTACTTGCTCTGCAGAGCATGTTTTGTTGCATAAATAACTATTTTTTTCAACATATAAAAGACATTTACACGCAAATCCGTTACAATTCAGAAAAAAAAGTTCAATGCCTCAATGGTATTACATTGTTTCATTAAATAAAATAAAATAAAATGTGTAGAAATGTTGTCAGCCAGCTTGGTGGAAGTGTGGTTAGCACATGCGCCTCACAGTCCAAAGTCCCGAGTTCAAATTCGGGTCGCTCCGGCCTTCCTGTGTGGAGTTTGCATGTTCTCCTGGGCACACCGGCTTCCTCCCACACTCCAAAAACATGCATGGCAGGTGTATTGGACACTCTAGATTGGCCCTAGGTGTGATTGGGTACATGAATGGTTACTCATCCCTCTGTGCTCTGCGTTTGGCTGGCAACCAGTTCAGCCTACTCCCCTGCCTACTGTGCACAGACAGTTGGGATAGGCACTAGCAAGCTTGTGACCCTAGTGGGGATAATCGGCTCTAGAAAATGGGCGAATAGAAGGAAACATTTTGTCTAATACACTCCTTTACCATACCTTTACAAAAAAAAAGGCCTCTACCTATTAGCTGAAAATGAAATCATATGTGCTCAAAGCTCAGGTAATGAGTTGAGCAATCATGTCTCGTATGTATTCTTGGTTTTATCATGTGTTCACAAGCTGAGCTGCGATTGATGTCATTTTCACCGACAGAGAGTTTTGTTAAAGTGACAATATGTAAGATTGAGACCGTTTTTCATGAAAAAATGAATGCATTAAATTATTATACAGTTCAAAAACTAAAAAAAATAAATATGTTCTTAATGACCAAAAATATGTAAATATAATTGTA
Organism: Hippichthys cyanospilos; assembly: GCF_059441005.1. Taxonomy (NCBI): domain Eukaryota; kingdom Metazoa; phylum Chordata; class Actinopteri; order Syngnathiformes; family Syngnathidae; genus Hippichthys; species Hippichthys cyanospilos. Next base: position 20,982,438 of record NC_142373.1, on the reverse strand, counting down.
GGTTCAGTTATCATTAAATTATCCATCCATCCATTTTCTAGAGCCGCTTATCCCCACAAGGGTCGCAGGCTTGCTGGCGCCTATCTCAGCTGGCTTCGGGCAGTAAGCGGGGGACACCCTGAACTGGTTGCCAACCAATCGCAGGGCACACAGAGGCGAACATATTACATGGGATTTGAATGACATTTTCCAAGTTTTCCTCCTTCACTTTCCGTAGCTAAAAGAAACATGACGACCTCCATCCAAACAGCACTCCCATGTAATATAATTAGCGATTACTAGGTTTATGTTTATACAAAAAATAAATTGTTAATATGATACCCCACATTTATTTGTATGTCATTGAAATGTATATGAGTTTTTAAAGGGAATAACTCACTAAGGTCAACGCACTGTCCCTTTAAAATGCCAAGCAATTAATTTTCAATATTTCTCATTTTTAGTTATTGATCGTAAATGGCCACAACTGGACTACTGCCGTCGTGAGTATGAATACCTTGAGGTAAGGTTGGTTTTGACACCGATAAATGGTATTGGTACTCGCTTATCTCTAAAAATTTATTGACAAGATATCTGCTTTTTGTTCCTGGGAAATTGTTCAGGATCGCTTTAAATCAGGGTCTGGCACTACTCACAAGTTAAGATAACCACTGTTGGGGCATAGGGACTGGACTGGCCTTCAAATATGGAGAATCTATATACAAGTGACACACATTACACCTGTAAATGCTTTGAGCAAAAACAAAAAATGAAACCCCAAAAATTACTGATAAACTTGGAATCGAGCTCTTAAAAATAATATCGAAAAAGCTAGGTAAATCTGCAGGTGCCAAACCACAAGTCATTATTTACAGTTAAATATGAAATCCACAAAACACTAAGTGTGGAAAAATTTGTATTTGTAAGAAACAAATTGTATGAGAGTCTCCTTGTAGTGTGAGAACATGTCAATGAGAAGGGCTTGTTGTGCTGTAGTATTTGAACAGGCAGGCCCAGCATGTGACTTGTGTTTAGTAACACCCTGACTTGACAAGAGATGAAGTAAAAGCACGATTTAGTTTTACTCCAAATCGGTGTTTTTTGTACACGTAATACTTGGGGGCCCGGCAGCCGATAAGACCACCTCAAGGGGCGCCTGCTAAAAGGAGGTCAAAGGCCTGTGTTGTGTTTTCAGGGTGACCTGCTAGCGACTATTAGCCATTGATGAATGTGATGTCCCACAAGTGTGCAGGCTGGCCCTCTCCAAAGGGGGAGGTGCCATAGCACGCCCCGCTCTAACCTCTCAGACAGCCCCACCGCCGATATACTCTGAGCGTATGTAGAGAGAGACACACACACATTGGCCTGCTGACAGGAGCACAAGGGGGCAGCTGCTACAGATGTCTCAGAGAGGGAGGGGGGAGGGGAACGAAGGAGACATCAATGGCGGGTCTCACTAAAGTCCTCAGCAGGGCTCTTTGTGTTCTCTAAAGACCAAGAAAGGCGAATAAGCCGCGCTAATGTGTTGCTCATTTGCGGTGAATATTTAGCAGTGTTGTCACAAGTGGGTCGCCTTCACACCAGTGCACACAAGAAGAACTTGCCTGACAAACTATTAAGGGCTCACCCAAAGATTTACTGTTTCATCCTGACTGACCATCAAAATTCCCAGTTAAGCTGTCTCCATCGTAAACATTTGTGTAATGTGTGTTTTAAGAAACATCTTTGCTGTCATACACTGTAAGAAAAAAGGTAATAGGCATTAGCATTTACATGCAAATAAATTAAACATATGACATGATGGTAAGGCAGTGCTTCTCAATTATATTTTGCGCCCCACGCTGACTTTAAATAAGATTATTGTCTATAAAAAAGATGAAAATTCGTATTTTATTGTAATTACACCACATGACAAAAACTTTTCTCTGGGGTCATTCCCCCTGCTCCCAGGGGGGGGCTGCCCCACTATTTGAGAAGCACTGTGCTAAAGTAACACCACCTACACATTCTCATTTGTCAATAGAAGTAAACCACTGTTTTGAGTAAAACTTTCCAAAGTTGTCTTGATTGGTGTTAGCCAGGGTTCAGAAAGTAACGTTCACGTGTGAATAAAGAAAAAAAATCAAACCGGCACAGTAATCTGTCATTCTACTGTCATCAAGCATTGAGCATGATGGTTCGTTTTGCAGATTACTTTTGTATATGCAAGAAATAAAGAGTCATCTATTCATCCACTTGTTCTCTCACTTAGCCCCAGTTGAGTAGCAAGTGTGATGGAGGCTATCCGACCTGACCTTGAGAAAGAAGCGGGATACACTATGGATTGATTGCCAGCCAATCACTGGACATATATGGACAGACAGTTACTCAAATTCACGCCTTGGGACTATTTAGTTATTTCATTGATCTAGCAAGCATGTTTTGAAATGTGGGAGAGAGGAAGCTGGAGTATAAAACCCTATAATTGGCCATAACGTTGATCGAAACCCCACATCAAAACAGTGCATATATTCATTGTCTAAGTTAGATACACACACTTTATACGATAAAAACCTTTACAAGAAAAAAGATAATCATGTTACCCAAAAGACAACCCCATAGAAATTTCTAACGAGTTAAAATCTAAAAAAAAACAACAACAAAAACAAACAAAAGAATAACATAACAATGACAAAAATGGCATATTTTTTAAGTGAAAACTCACTGAAACTCCCCTACTCTTAGAATATTACGAAATAGAAGAGTGTGACACTCAAACATGCAAAGCAAAAAAAAAAAAAACTATGGCATCCAATCTGATTATATAAAACAAAAAAAAAATCCCTTTTTCTTGATGCCTTTCTAAAAAAAAAAAAATCATTTTGCTTGGTGTCTTTGTGGCTGAGCATTCACAACTGTACATTCAGAAGACAATATACAACACTGGCTCCTTTCAGGCTCAAGCATAGCAGGAGACAAGGGCAGGGGTGATGCAGTTTTGTTTGGGCCTGCAAAATAGCGGCAATGGGCAAAGCGCGCCGTCTGAGTAGCATGGTTCATTTGTGTAGTGGCATGTGACTTGTGTTTTCGTGAGTCATAAGGATCTCCTGCCTAATGGAAGGCGGTGTGCGCTCATGTGATGCTGACACAATGCGGGACGGACTGTGTAGTAGTAGTGTTCACTCTGCCCGGTTACTGTCAGGACAGGCACCCGCGAGCTCCAGGGTCTTTTAATCTTGTTCATTTTCAACGTAGTGGCGCCGAGATGTACAGCGGCCCTTGTTAATGTCATTCAGAGAGAGTGGTCACAGTGTAATCGCTGGGGGGGGGTTCATACTAAAGACTCCTGCAAGACTGATATGCGTGTGGTGCCAATGTGGATTTGAAGATATGACTGCAGGCACGTGTGTGTACAGTACGTGTGTGTGTGTGTGTGTGTGTGTGTGTGTGTGTGTGTGAGCATTATGTTGCTCTTCCGTATGGTGTTTTTGCTGGCTCATCGCTGCCTCTCCACATGCCTGTTTAACAACACAGAGCTCCTCCTTGCTGGCTTCCTGTGCAAACCAGTTTATCTGTAAACAAGTGACTTTTTTTTTCCTCTACCTCCTCGTCCCATTGTCCATATTACAACAGCATACACACACACACATACAATGGACACCCTTTCACTTCTTCTTTGCTTGTGCAATTCCAGTTTAAAAAAAAGGAAAAAAGGACAATTCAAATAGAAAAAAAAATAATGCGCCTCAGTTGTGCTAGTACGCCTTATGCTCATGAAAGCATGGAGTTGCCAATGTGTAGAAAATATTTTTGACGGGCGAACTTAACAGGGGAGATCTGTGATCATCCACTTGTGGAGGTCTGCTTGCAATTCCTCAAGGATATACTTTAAGGTTTCAATCATCTTCAATTTCAGCCTATTTCTGCAATATCAAAGACTATTTACACCTTGACAGTGTTGAATTCTGAGGGAATGAGGGGAGACGCTTACGTTGGCTGGGAAACAAGTCAGCTTTATCCACTCCCACAACAGCGCAAACACCCATCTATGAAAATACTGAAAGAAGAAAAAATGTCAACCCATGCTCACAGCTGGACCACACTTTTTTATAGACTTGTGCTGGGCGTGAAAAAAAAGGTTTATTGTTTCAAAAAAAGTTGTTACTCATGAACAACTATTAATTTTATGAGAATAGAGTTATGATTATTTTGAGCAGATTTGGAGGGATCCTACAATGATGAAGCCCCCCCCCCCCATAAAAATATTGTCTAAACATGTAATTTTCCTGGATAAAACGTGTAATGTAATGAAAATAAAGGTAAAAGAATAAATAATTAGCACTAAAATTGGTACGCTAAAAATTGGATAAATGATTAATTTGAACAAGTATATTTTGAATCACAAATGACTTCACGTAGTTGTTTTTTAAGAAAAAAGTCATTTATCAGAAGAATAGAAAGCAATTTTCAGACAAGAAAGTCCTATTCTCGTAGAAAATAGTTACAATCTTATAAAAATACTTTTTTTTTTTTTAAGAAGAGAAGTTTGACTCTCAAGGGAATAAGTAAGATTTTTAAAGGGCCTGTCATGCAAAACTGAGTTTTTAGAGCCGTTTTATTCCTCACCCCCAAACACACTCAGATTGGTGTATTCCTCCATTGGCGTGGCAGCCACGCAATGAGAAACGGGGTTTAAGTGAACCAGCTGTCCAACTTCAGAATTAGAACTATAACCACCAAAATAATTCATGTGTAATATGGAATTTAATTGCCATTGCTCCAAAGGCAATTAATATATTTTTAAAGTCAACTATGGAAAGTTTGAAATAGCATAGCACCGACCCTTTAAAAGACAAAAAGGAATTTTCTAAGAATGAAGCTGTGTTAATTCAAGAGAAAACATCGCAATTGTGCAAGAATAGTTGTAAACATGCATGTGTCAAAGGCGTGTGAGATTATTTTTAGAACTGCATGGCCATCTATCAAATACTCCCGTAGGCTGACAGGTCACCACACCTTTGAAAGATTAAAACTTGTGCTCAAAATGTCTGTGTGTCCTCCATAGTTTGCAACCAGATTTCCTGTTTTGTCTACAATCCGACTGCGGCCTACTCTGAGTGTTGTAACATTTACTTTCGGGAAGCTGCTTCAATATCACCTGTATCATCCATAGACAGGATGAGGGACTGATCCTGAACTTGCTTTATTTTCCAATGTGCTATAGCGTGTTAAGTCTGGACATGCCCGTCTAGCCTGTACCATTGACTCAGCTGTGGGAGTGACAACCCAAGGTACCCAAGATACACATGGCCCCCGGCACAATCTGTCAGCAATAAAGTGCTGACATTGAAACTCAATTAAATTAAGAAAGCAAGCCAGACTTCGGATGTAAGACTTTGCCTTATCAACAGCTATTTTTTTTTAGCAAGTTATCAATATTTTAGAATATAAGAAACAAAACAAAAAATAATTTTAGGACGTTAAAAGTGTCTTTATTTTATTTCGCACACACGCGCGCAGGAGACAGTTTCCTTTTCATTGAATTGAAACATCTAAAACTGTTTTATTCTTGACAACATTTGAAATTATTGCTGTGTGATTTTAACTGAGTGTGTTTAGACTGTTTCGGAGTACTGTAAATGCAATGACGTTTCCATTCATCTCAACAGTGGAGGACGATTTAAAATTACCACTGTACTTGGAAAAAAAGCGCCATCTTGTGGTTCAGTGACCTTTATGCCCTTAACCCTCCGTGTACAGTACATTAATCTTGCCATTAAAAATGGCTCAGTTAAATTGTTAACGTTTACGAGAGAAAGAAAAGCAGAGTCAGTGGTGGGGCAGAGCGTTTGCTTCCGTTTGATTACATTTTTAGAGAAGGAGAAATAACTGCTCGGATCTAAGCATAAAACGTCTACAGCTGCGTTTAAACGCAGAGAATCGTTCAAAAGTCGTTGGTGCTCATAGAGGGTTAATTTTTCTCGCTCTCTTCCTCCCTCTCTCTTTCTCTCCCTCTCTCTCTCTCTCTCTCTCTCTCTCTCTCTCTCTCTCTCTCTCTCTCTCTCTCTCTCTCTCTCTCTCTCGCTCCCCCCCTCTCTCTCTGTCGCTCGCTCTTGCTCCCGCCTCTAGATTACGTATCCAAACGGGCCAATCAGCGGCGAGCGCTGCTGCTTGTCGCCAGCCAATAGGAGGGCTGGTTGACTCCGTCGAATTTGAATGAGGAGTGTATCTTTCGGCGCCATTTTCGAGTGAGCAGCGATCGCCCGAGCAGCTGCTGTGTTTTACAGCAGGATGCTGCGGACCAGAGCAGCCACCACCGTCGCTTCTTTTTCTTTTGCTATGGAGGATAAAACAGTTTGCGTGATTGGGCGAGAGAAGAAGAAACGGCATATTGAAGGAGAGCGAGGTAATTGCCACCGCGCGACATTTTAATTTTGAGTTTTGACAAGAGGTGGGGGGGGGGGGGGGGGGGGGGGGGTGGGAGGAGACGTTAGTCTTTTTCGGCCAGCTCCGTAGCTCCCAGCATGTTAGCTTAGCGTGTTAGCATCCATCTGGGTCGAGGGGCGGCACGGGTGGGGGCATGGTTGGAACGCGCAAAGACAGCTCTCCATTTTCTTTTTTTTTTTCCTCTGTAAATTGCGGGTGCGGCTGCGTTTATTCGACGGAAAGGTGTATTCGCGTAAGTTTTTAATGTAGAAATTTAAATCAGTTTTTTTTTTCTGGATCCAGTTTGAGCGGGAGGTGCATACAGCTGCCAGGCGCACTCGCACCGAGACGCGCAGTGTCAACAAATGCACACGGAACCTCCACTCACTTTTAGGAGGGAAAACGCACAGCCGAAGACGGAGGGCCACATAAGCGACTTTTATTTTACTCTGTGCATCCACCAGTCAACTATAACAATATTATTTGCGCCAGAAAAATACTCCATGCAATTTGAATAGTCGGATTCGTTGTTACAACATAGGTGAGCAAACTATGGCTTGAGGACCACTTATGGCCCACTGATCACATACTTAAATAATTCTCGTTAAATTAGATGTTAAATATGCAAATATCATTGAAAACGTGTTTGAATAATTCAGTGTAAATAATTTAATTGAAAATAAATGGTATGGTTTTAAAAGTAAATCAAGAGCCCAGGGTAAAGAAACACTGGGCTAATTAAGATTAAACCAATTAAAAAAACACCAGTTTCTTTGCATTTTGTTGGAGGTTTTTATTAACTGATCGTTTTCAAGCAATCTCTTACATTATAAGTAATTAGACTTGTAAAAAATTAAATAAATAAATAAGCACTGGTATTGTATAGTACATGCAGACAGGCTGGATTCGATATCTGGTCAGTGCCCCAATATCCAGTCACATCCAGTGCAATACCAGGATTTTTTTAAAGTGTGGTTTATGTCCTGAAAGGCATCCAGTGTAAAAACTGCGGCAAAACAAGTCATGTAAGTGATCTTCTGTGGTTACTCTTGATTTTACAAGCTAAAGTCACAACATTTTGTCATTCATAAAGGATGTTTAACTGTTATCCTAATTGTTCCTAATATCCAAATTGTTTGTGAATGACCAGTCCCTTCTATCCATTAAAAAATCTAAAACAAATGCTAAAGTTTACCCACCCTTTAACTAACCAGATCTTCCTTGATGACCTTCAAATACAGATACACTATTTTATTGTTCTGTTACCTTGCTTTAAGTGCTTTGTTTTTTCATCCGACTAGCTTCTAACAATTTTATCTAATATGCCTTCTGGTTTGCCTTTGAAATTCCCTGTGGTGTTCTTTTTTTTTTTTTTTTTTTTAAATCTAAATAAAATATTTCCTCTTCCACCATTATTTAAAACAAATGGCTGGAGAATAAGTTTCACTTTGGGGTGTTACAACATGGAGTTATAATTGTATGGCCTCACCTTCCGTTCTGCTTTTCTCCTTCCTATCGGGAAGCATTTTAGTATTTATGAAATAATTGCACAATTTTTTATTCTTGCAATGGATTATGGGCATTTGTTATAGTAATCTTCCCTGAGGTTCTAATCATTTGTATAATAGCACAAGGGGCCAGATTAAATGCTCTGGCGGGCAGTATATGGCCCGTAGGTTTTCGTTTGACCATCGCTGCATCTAGGGAGATCAGTTTAATATGTTACATAATCCTAGGCCTTCCTGTCTTTTTCTTTGGTATTGTATAGATATAAGTGGTTGCTGTTTTCAGTCTTTAAAAAAAATGGCAGTATCTTATTTGGACTCACTTTGTGTGGATTTAAGAAAAAACATGCTTTTTTTAAAGCGCTTTCTAGTGTGCTGAAAACGACTTTATGTGATACGGAGGCAAATTTGTCTCCCCCTGCAGAACATAAAAGCATGTGGAGGAGGAAATGACTGTAGTGTAAAATCTGATATTTTGTAGGCGGATAGTTTCACATGGACCTACGCCACCAAAAAGAAAAAGGGCCTGGCAACTTTAAATGACATTCATTTTACTCCCTCATGTGCACCCTTGTATGTTGTCGTGCTCCAGTGTAATACTCACATGATCTTAGACATCTAGTGTAGCCGTGAAACCACTGTGCTCCAAAACAATCAATGGAAATTAATTTACTTTAACTATGATATAGTACATTTATTTAAAACTACTTCAGAGTTCAAATCTTTCTGAATGAAATTTTGGGCAAGGATTTTTCTTTTTTTTTTTTTCTTTCTTTTTTGTCAAACCAGCATTGGTTGCTATGTATTCAAATGTGTCAGAAGTACTCAAAGTTAACTTTTTTTTTTAAGTTTTACACAGTCAGCTGCTTTGTGTTACATACTCATTTTTTAGTCACTGAGGGTGTGTTTAGTACAGTAATAATATCATCAAAGCTCTTAGTAATAGCACATCATGTTGTAGTAATTTATTACCTTCGTATATCACTTTCTCTTGTATGTTATGCGTAATGTGGCTATCACAAAGAAAGATTGTAAAACATTTCGACTCAAAAGTATCACACTGATTATATTGTACATATTTAAAAAAATACTTTAAATAGGAGAATGTATCGGGGTACAAAAATAAAATTCAAAGAGTGGACCTGAGCCCGGTCATCATTTAAAAACATGTTTCTTGATTTTTGTTTGACTTTAATGACGATTTGTAATTTTAAAACTCCCCTCCCCTTCCATTGCAAATTGTATGAAGCAAATGAATCTTTTCCAGGCGCCATCATAGAGCTTTCTGCACAGACATTTGATCTTAATTTCTAACTGGTGTACAAGTGGGAATATTGGAATAAGTTCCAAGGCCAAACTGTCACATAAAAATTCAACATTTCCAACTTTCATCAACACACTGTATTATAAGAGTGGAATAACACAAAACTACACACCCTTTGCCGACATAGAATGGGACAAAGAATAGTAATATATTTGTACATACAAAATTGTGTGTCGTGTAGAGTAGTTGGTAAAATATACTTGTATTAGTGAAACTGAAATTCTAGAGCAATTTCCTTCTAAGACTTTTGGATTTTTCTCCCTTTTAATCATCTGTGGTACACAAAAAACATTGCAAAAGATATAAACTTAAATTTATTCCATCAGATGCACGCATGCTTGTTTGACCTCTGTTTTATTTGACTTTTGGGTGTGTGTTCATGTAAATAGACGATTTGTAATATTTTAGTAAAATGACTGTTATAAATGTGGTGGCAGCATTCCAGTTTGTTTTCTGGTGTTCTTTTTTTTCCTCCCAACAGTCTTCGATGTGCCGTTTCGGTCTAGGTGACATATTGTGACTCATCACTCTTTCTTCTTCCCTGACCCCTCTGGCAAAATGAACTCCCACCCCCACCACAACCCCTCGCTTCTTGGTCTGTTTTCTTCCCTTTCCTTATGCTGACATGTGTTGTAGCCCCCCCCCCCCCCCCCCCCCCCCCCCCCCAACTCTTCCTCCTTTTTGCACTGCTCAGCACAAGGTTTACGCCCTATTTTGACCGTCTGTCTTACATTAATACATTAGGTACAGTACAAGCTGTCAAGTTTGCATGCCACCTCCGTCCTAGTCAAGTTCTAATAGTGTAAGTTGCGGAGGCTGTCCTACGATCTTGTATGTAACATATGCAAAAAAAAATAGCATAGATTTAAGGCATAACATGTTTATGTTAATATGTTTAACTGCGCTAGTACTTGTTTTGGTCTGCTTCAGCATTATTTAATTTTTAAGCTGCAGGGAACAAAATTGTGTGGTTTTCACCCTAATGCCAAAATAATGCCAGCATGTGCTGTTACCTCCAAAAAAAATAAGAAAATACAACCAATTTTATAATTGAATGCTGCATAGCAATGCCTTTTGTAATTTACATGCTTCTGGTTCTTTTTATTTATTTACATGGTATTCATGACAGGGAGTTGCATTGTTATGTGATTTAGGTGCATAGCACTGCATTTTGTAATTTACACGCTTCTGGTTCTTTTAATTTATTTACATTGTGTTTATGACAGGGAGTTGCATTGTTATGTTATTTAGGTGCATCTGATTCTTATAAAAAATGGACCATGTATTGTGATCAACAGCATGTGGTAAACAATTGTTTTTCATTTTTAATTTAAATATTTCTGAGAGGGAGCGCATGTGTCATTGATGTGCTTCTGGTTATTTATTTATATATTTTGCGGAGCTACATAAGCTTTGCCGGTGAATCTCTTCCATTGTAGGTCATTTGAGGTAACACTATCACAGCGGAGCAGGATGCGCACTCCCTGCAGTTTGGTTTTCTGTCACACTAGTCCTTTTCAGCACCCTTCTAAGTGTGCTTGGTAAATTAAGCCACACTGTTAAAAACTACAACAACTCCAGACTAAACTGGGCTCCTAAAATGTCATTCGGCTGCAATGGCTTTTTATCTTCAAATTCATTCCCCTTTACTGGCTGGGTACCCTCCACGCTGGTCATCGTCTGCTTATAAATTTCATGCATACATATTTTATAACTGAAATATTTCGCTCGTTTGAAAAGCATCATAACTGCATTTGGTCATACACACACACACACACACACACACACACACATATATATATATATATATATATATATATATATATATATATATATATATATATATATATATATATATATATATATATATATATATATATATATATATATATATATATATATATATATATATATATATATATATATATATATAAAAGCCAAAATTAAAATAACATTTAAATTATCTTCAATTAATTGCTCAGCCCTAAAAAAAAAAAAAAAACAGTATTTTATCGCCAATCTTTAATTCATTACATTATGTTCTAATTCAAGGTTGTCAGCACTTGCCTTATTAAAACGTGTATTAAAAAGTGGCAAACGCATTGACTTTTTTCTCAGCAGTGTCAATGCTTGCTGCTGGTGAGTCCAAAGCATTTAATCGGGGACATTACTATGTGAGTTTTGTGTCATTTGTAGCTATGTACATTTGTAGCTATGTACATTTAACCACAAAGCTTCGTTTGGAAAAGTTCATCAAAACAAACTGCATTTAAGATTTTAAAAGACAGCATTTCTCTATGGGCGTGTCATTCAACTTGCTGTAAGTCGCAACTTCCTCTTTTTGCTAAAGAGTGGGTGTGGATGTCATGCATGTACTATATACAGGGTGTTACTTAAGCCTGATTTCTGCCTCTTGTCGGTACACATTGAATTGTGATTACTCAACTGCAGAGGGCACCAAGCATCGGTTAGTTGAAGTTGTACAAATGCATTGTTTTAAAGCCCCAATTACATTCTTTTTTGGCACATCTGTTTAGACTGGACTGTGAAGTCTGCCACGACACATGCAGAGATCGTTCGAGTGGACTGGGCAACGAAGTGAGGGATGACTTTTCTGCACCTCTTTTATCGCTGTGAAAGTACCTGTTTGTTAAGCAAGACTTCTTAATGTTGTGTCCGTGCGTTACATGTAAAATAATAGCAATAGTTCAACATGGTTTGAAGTGCTGCCAATAAGCTTGGGTTTTCATCACCTCGGGTTTGTTTGCGGAAGAACCACTTAGCTGGTAACTTTCTTTGGAGTAAGCACAACCCAAACGTTCCTGCATTCTAGCATGATGGCTAAAAGGACAAAGAGAGGTTGGAGTTTGTCATAGTTGCTTTTTTTATTGTCAGATATTTAACTGAGACGATAAAGATGTCTTGCGGCGTAGAACTCAAGTCCTCAAGGGCTGATATCCTGCATGTTGTTTTTTTTAACCATACAGTGTGTGTGTGTGTGTGTGTGTGTGTGTGTGTGTGTGTGTGTGTGTGTGTGTGTGTGTGTGTGTGTGTGTATAAATTGAGATTTTTTTTCAAGGTCCTTTTCAAATGACTTTGTTAACAATTTATTCCAACAATTTCAGATTTTTCATGAATTATATGATAAGGTAAATGCATATAAAGCATTATTTAATCTGAAAGACAGTTTATCTACTACTCTTGAAGGTGACCTTACTAAATACTCAGACATTCTTTTTTATTAGGAAACTTATGACCAAATTCATCCTTCTATTTGACCACTCTGTAACTTCCACGAATGGGTTTTAATTAGTTGTGGCCTGTCTTTCGGAGACACGTACAGTAAAATAACTTTTATTCCTGCTCTGTGTTTTAACACCTATTTAACAGGGACTCATTTAAATATGTTTCAGTTTTGTGTGTGTGCGAGCGCACACATTTGTGTGGGTCTGATGTGTGGTACCGTAATTCCCCAAGATGCACCTGTGTATAGGACATACCTTTAAACACATGGAATACCTTTGTATCTCGTCCCATGCCATGCCATGTTAGCTCTGCATAGACCATAATTTTGAGTACGATTGTGTTAGTTGACAGATGTAGCCTTTGGATCAGGGGTGTCAAACGGTCCACAAGCCGGTTATGGCCCGCAAATGGGTTTAGTCTGGCCCTCGAGATGATTTATTAAAGTATAAATATGAGCTGATTTTTTTTTTTAAATGAAAAACTTGAAATGTTAAGTTGTGGTCCAAATTTTTAAATAATTCAAATTTATTTCGCAGAAAAATTGCACTGTTGGCTTCTTTGTCTTTACAAAGATTCTGGGGATTTATTTTAACGGTGCTATGTTAGCTTTATCCTAGCATTCAGTCCTCCACGTTTCTCCTGCCTGTTTACGGTCTCTATGCCGCCTGCGAGCAAAGATCACCGATAAAATGGTACGGATTTTGCTGTCCAGTGTCCAAACAATCGAATCCAGCTGGCTTCTGCCTTCATGTGTGAAGTTTATATGTTCTCCCTGAACCCACGTGAGTTCTCTCCAGGCACTTCGGCTTTCTCCCACGCTCCCAAAACATGCATGACTGGTGTATTGGACATACTAAATTGTCTTTAGGTGTGATTGGGTGCATGGATGGTTGTTTGTCTTTGTGTGTTCTGCAATTGCCTGGCAATCAGCCACCTGTGCTTCCCATAAACACCTGGGGTATACACCAGCAATCCATCGACCCTAGTGAACATAAGCTATAGATAAGGGATGGATGGTTAAGGCACGTTTTAATCTGTCTCAGGGGGCGACCATTTTACCACTTGCTGTCAACTAGAAATGACATTACAGTTGTGTCATATTTTCTGAGTAGGTCATGAGATGTTCGCAAAAAGATCCGTGATTGAAATTTCACAATATGTATGACATCACAGTTGCTCTGATAACCACCAAACAGCACAGGTTAGGTATAGAATATTATACTGTAGTAATAATAAGTAATGAGCAACTATAAAACATTTAAAAAAAAAAGTTAAACAAGTGGGCTATGAATTAAAATTTGAGGATGGAGTGGAGGAAAGAGCTGTGTTGGATAAAAATAAGTAAATTTTGTTGTTTAATTCATGTTACACAAATGAATTACTAAAGACCCGTAGTGCTGCATAGATCATATTATTGTATTATTGGCCTGACTTACTGTTTAAAACTGATTTTAAATCACGATAAATTAACATTTTGCACAGCATTTATTTTTTATTCAATCAAATCTTCAAGTAAATGTTTGTTGTTGATTATTACTTGGAGTAAAATCGTAATTCTCCAGAATCACAGGAGGGAAAAGAGTAAGATTTTGTTGTAGATGTAAATTTATTTGGTTTCATATGTACTGTGAAAACCATCCAGCCATCCAAAGACTCCTAATTCAATTTGTTATCAAATTAAGATGCACGTCTTGTGAATTTCCTCGCCCCCAAGAAAGTGTTAGAAATAGAACAAAATATTTGTTTCAGGGTCATAATTTGACCCATGGGAAAAGATTATAATAATACATTTTAAAGTAACTTTGCTGTGTTTTCAGAACATCATTCTCTAGTGTCCTCATCCTTTTTTTGAGTGGGGGGGGGGGGGGTATAAATATTGCTTTAAAGCAAGAGAAAAACTTCTGATTTAATCCTATTCAAGCTTCACATTTTGATAAACCCCATAAGTCACTCATCTTTTTGAATGTCTTAAAAGTCATCACACTAAATATGTCTATACATTTTGATATTTTAGTTAAAAAAAATTTGCATTCATCAGACATTGTTAAAAGTGAGTCGGACTCCAAAGTATAAAAGTTTATTTTTCATGAACGATGCAGAGGTGTGAAGTTCTTGTGTAGGGGAAGGGGAATTCCCTGATGATGTATAAATGCAAATTAAGAGTTTATTAGTGACACTTTTTTTGTCACTCATTTGGCATAATGGAATTTCCTTCCTTTTCCCCATGATGTGATAAAAACAGGCAAAGTCAATCCCACTTGCTCCCGGAGACGACAACCTATAACATTGGTGTCGTTGCCTTGCTGACAGAGTGCAGAGGGTTACTTGACCCTTGAACTGCAGGGTCAGCTGACTCTTTGAGGCCATTGAGTGGCGAGCAGATGCTGTAGTAAATGGCTTAAAAGGGCTTGGCCTCAAAGGCTGACATGTCTGGACATGCTTCCTGACAAGGCTGGCAGGAACAAATTAGGAGAGGTTTTTGTTTATAATGGGAACACTTCTCCGGATTTGAAAACAAATGAAATGAAATGTAATGCACAGTTGTTAGTATTTTGTTTAAAAGGCGTTATCATTATTATTATTATTTTTGCTTGGTTAAGATTCTCTATAGTTGACATGGGAAACAGGAGAAAAAGTGATGTGAATAGCTCTACCTTTGGCTTGATGGAAATGCAAAGAACAGTAGGAACATTTAAAGTGCAACAGATTTTCACAAAGTAAACAATGTAAAGTGAATTCATTTGTTCCATAATCACACTGTCACTATCATATCGCCTTTAACTGTACAGACAAAAATGTTAACAGTCACATGCAAGTATAAAGCCATGATGGCCACAGGATCATAAAAGTGAAAGAAAGGAAAACTACTCACCGTTGACACTTATACTGGAGAAGTGACCATGAAGTTGTTCGCCAAATACTTTCAACTGATGACTTTTTATGAAATTGTTGAGCTTACTGCATTGGTTGTGATTGTGGTGCTTCTATTCTGATCCATATTTTGTTGACCACTGTCATGATTGTACATCACAATAATAGTGTCATCGCGATAATGGTAGATCCAATAATGAATACTGCAAAAGCCTGCATCGGTGCAGAATAAAAACACTAAATATTAAACATTTACTCATACTTGACATTATAGCTAGAACAGGAGTGTCAAAGTCATTTTATCTCAGAGCATAAAAGCATTTTCTTAAGTTGCAGTTTTTTTTCATTTGTTCAAAAAATATGTATTTTATGCATGATACATAGTAAATAAGCAACAACAACAAAATACAATGAAAGACAAAAATTCAGAGGAAGGAAAACACTCCAATCAAAATCTGTGGTTGCGCAACTTCTTTGCAAGGATTGCAGTGAGGTGCTAAAGTTAATTGCTAATGTGAATGTCCAACGTTCTATAACTGAAATGATCAGCAAAGTATTTCACACAGCACCTGGTCACTTCCGCATGCAAGTTGCAGTGCTCATCTGGGCATTGTCTGTAAATGTATTGTATTGTAACGTTCGTTGTTGTCTGGCACAAGGAAGACTGCGGATGAGAACTGAAAGGCAGTTGTTTTCAAGCGCTAGAGTGAGTTGCGGCTGACAGCAGCTCGGGATGATGCTCTTTTCAAACATTTTGCAATTTTTCTTTCAATAAAAGAAGCGTGAATACTTTAACACGCACAAATGGCCTTTACGTGTGAGTTTGAATGGTTGTGCAGTATGATCTTGTTCATTTATCTCTGCATGAGTGTATGTGTGTGTGTGTGTTGGGAAGGATAATGTTATTGGGTCAACGGAAAAGGACTGTCTTCATTTCAGATCCATTGAGACCTCTGCTGGTAACACGACAGCCTCACTCATTAGACAATCATTGTTTTCTTCCTATGTTCCGTTTTTGCAAAGGCACCTTATGAATTTCCATATAGTCCACCTGAGGACAGTTATTCATATATATATGAGCACACTTACGTACATTTCTTTTGTCTTTGTTTCATTAGGGTCAAGTAGTTGTGAGATAATTACTGTACCCAGTGCTTCTCAAATAGTGGACCGGGTGATGCAGGGGGGACACAGATGATGTTGTTTTTGTCTTTTTTTTTCTCTCTTCTTCTTCTTATTCAGGCACTTTGATAATTTGAGAAGGGCGGCTCATGCAGCAGTGAATAGCACGTTCACTTCACAGTTCAAAGGTCCCAGTTCAAATCCACCTGGCTCCGGCCTTCTTGTGTGGAGTTTGCATGCTTTCCCCGAGCCCGCGTGGGTTCTCTCCAGGCGCTCCGACTTCCTCCCACGTTCCAAAAACATGCATGGCAGGTGCAAGCCTTGGACCTTTGTGAGGATAAGCAGCTGTAGATAATGGATGTATGGATATAATTGAGAAGCACTGCTGTAACCTAACACACGGTGATGCTCGAACGTTACTGGCCTGAATGTGAATGAATGATATGTATCATTCTTCAGTCATAAAAAGTTAGCGCCCCCCCCCATGATAAAACTCAAACAAAACACTTAGATGGCTTTGGCTTGATACAAAATTTAGTAAGCATTTCATATCTTCAGTAACCTTGTCACACAAGAGTAAAAAGATGTTTACATTTTCATAAGTGCTACACAACTGTGTAAGATGTACCCAGAGTAAAACCGTAAAGGACACACATCATGATGATGCTTGAATGTGGCGTAATTTATTTCAACTACATTCCCACCTTACTTACATGAGTGATTCTGCTCCTTTAACTTTAACCACCTCATTGCAGCTAGCCCTTTTAGAATTAGCGGCCGAAAAAAAGCCGCCGAGCTCCTGTGATTTACAGTGAACAGCCTCTGTATGCTAGGGACATCCTGAGCCTTGTAGCAAAGAGTGAAGTATTTAACAAGTACGTATTTAACAGCTACCCTGAAAGGTTTGTAATTGCCAAAGAATTCCGCAAAATGGTAGCAAAGTACTTTTTTTTTTTTTGCATTAGACGAGGCTATTTTCTGACTAAATGAAGCTGCTCCCCTCAATTTCAACATAGTTGTTTGACGCACAAAAGCAATATATTGTTAGACATGGCTTTGATTTAACAAAAAAAAAACAGGTGAGGATTTTTGGGGACAAAAAATGAGCAAATTCTTAAGTGCAACAGTGCAAATTCATTCGCTATGCTGTTTTGACTTGTCGCATGACACTTCTTCAAACCCTGTATTTTGTATCACTTTGGCAAAGTCTGTTGTCACTGATGTGGTTTTGCCTTTGTGTGTTACAGGCTGCAGCGTGTGAAGGGAGAACCCAAGCGCCTCAACCAGATCATGACTGTTGTGGCAGTGCCGTAGCAGCACGGAATGGTTTGTGGTTACACTGAGATGCAGGCCATACCGTGCTGCCACAGTGAAGCCCGACCCTCTCATCCAACCGCGGCCCCCCACAGATCTGAGGCCTATGTGTAGCATCGTTTCAGGTCACTTGACTGTAGCAGCACGTAAATATTGGAGTGGACTCTCTCAGCCGAAGCCTCCAGTATTGATCGTGCTGCTGAAGCAAAGATGACCACTAGCTTGCAAACGCTTCAACTAGCATAAAACTTTCAACATAAAAACTGTTCAACATATTTATGCTGCCGTAAATAAACTTGCTGGATAGAAAATTCTGTCTGTCTTTGATGTCCTCACATTCGTACTACCGCTAATGAACATTCTATGCCCCCCCCAAAAAAAAGACTGTTGTTGACATACAAAAGAGGGAAGCCCATTGGAATGGTTTGGCTAACATAGAAAAAGCAGTACATAAACATAGAAAGCAAGTTCCCTTCACAGAATTTAAGGCGCTCTAATTATTTTGGAGCATTACTATTTTCTATGCATGACCATATTGTGTGCCCACGTTCATTATATGTGTTCGCTCCACCCATTCCACTATTATACTCAGATTACGTTGTTTGAACAAATGTAATACACCCTTAACATTGTTTACTATTATTCCAAAAAGGTGCCCTGTCATGAGTCTTGCGTGTGTGAATAAACGGCCTTTTTTTAATAATAATAATAATTTATTACAGTAAACAAGGAAGAAAAGCATTACATTATAAGCAATCTACTTTGGCTCCCAGTCCCAAGTTTGCGGAACACACACACACACAAATATGTAAACGCAAGTATTGCAACTGAAAATGCTCGGAACCGTTTTGCTTATTTTTCATATACATTCTTAAAAATACCTCAACAAGAACATTATTTTGAGCTGAAGCTTTTTTTTTCTTCCATAAAGTTGAATGATTTTTTTAAGAAGAACTGAAATGGCTCAAAAAGTTCCGTACACGTTAGAACTTATATCTGATAGCCATATTTTCACGTTTAGCCTTAATTTTACAGAGCTCGCGTTTGAACTTAAAATACTTAATATTTTTTTAATGCTTTTACATTTTTGTTTCGTGCTCAATACAGTTCGGTTATATTTTTTCGTTTCTAATTTCTTGTCGCAATCTTTTTTTTTTCCTCAACAAAGTGTGACCATAACCAACCAGAAATGCAGTATTTGGGTTTCTTAGCTTTTTCAACTTAATGTAACACGAATAATTAAACGATTGACACTTTTAGTGGCGAATAAAAAAAACAAAGCAGGAAAATGCAAGTGACGACCGGTATCTTGAGCTCACCAGGCCTCACTTTTTGGCCTTGATAGGTCATTACCCACACTCACACACGATTTTTTATATTTATCCTGAATATCTTGTTTCGGACCATGTTTATTTATTGTTGTAATGTTGTAGAGGAACTGCTCACATTTAAAACAATTTTACGTATTTCGTGAAAACTTATTGCGACAGTGAAAAATAACGGCCTGCGTTTGGTAACCTGTTATTTAGGTCATGCTTTTTTCGTTGTTTTTTTTTTTTTTTTTTTTTTTATTTAGACCTTCTCAAGAAATTATATGTAGTTCTACTACTATATGCTGTAAAACATTAAATAATAAGGCACATGGTGAATCGTAAAGGAATTTTTTTGATTTGGGGACGATGGACTCGATGACGCTGTAATGCGTTTTGTGAAAGCGTTTGTTGGAATATACTGTATAGCCTACTTTTTAAATCCTTGCATTCTCTAGTTATTTTAATTGACAAACGTTTTAATGAATATCTCTAACGGGCACCATGCAGTCATTCACGTTTAAGGGACAATTAACAACACCATACATTTGTATTCTGATTTGCATGAATTTATATCCAGAGGCCCACTGAAATATAAAATATTAATGTAAACTTGATGTGTGTGATTTCATACCATTTTTGCCTGGCAACAGAGGTCTATATATATCTGTGTGTGTGAGTGTGTGTGTGTGTGTGTGTGTGTGTGTGTATGTGTGTGTGTGTGTGTGTGTGTGTGTGTGCGTGTGCTAACGTCACTGAAACCCAGGTTGTTTTTATTGATATATTTTAGACAAAAGTACGTCCACGTAGTTGAAAACGAATTTGCCACTACATAACAAAAGAAAATTACACTTTAAACATGAACTCCATATAAATAACGCATTAGCAGTGTAGCTGTAGTATTTTTTTATATGAACTAGATTATTTTTTTCCTGCAAATGAATCACAGATATGCATTTTATGTTAGTTTGGACTTCAGTTTGAATGGCTTTTTGCTATTGTTTTCCCTACATATTACAAGCAGGCTGTGTTATGAAACCTGTCACCTTGAAGAGGAATGCATGGATAAATACATATTTCAATTTATTGTAGCATCCAATTTAATTCAAACAAGTATTTACAACGCTGATCTTCGTTTTTTTATTTGGCAAGACCTTCAGGAAAATAAAAGAAAATGGAACAAATTTTGTTAAAATGATTGCGTACTCCTTTTGCGCCCATGCGGTTCCGAAAGAGCAAATGTGTAAGCATCCTATTTCCTTCACTTAAATTAACGCACAGCTGTTAATGTAAGTGACAGCCGAGATTATCATGTCGCCCACGACCTGCGTGGATGCGCTGGTCACCTCCCACAGATGCTCCGCTGCCACCACAGCCGTGGGCGACGCAAGCAGCAGCGCGGACCCCGTTACGAAAAGCACCCAGGTCAGGAAGACCAGGTCGAGAAAGCGCACCGTCCGGCGTGACCTCCCAGCCGCAGCAGTCGGCTCCCTCTCGTGGGACACGGTCATCTTATCCACGTCACCTAGCCTCACCGCGTCCCACTTTTGGACGTCGAGCGGGGCGAATTCGGAGGGTGTCCTAGCAGGAGTCGTCTCCCCCGTCTTCTTCTCGTCGCCGTCCTTCTTGAGGGCGGCCAGCGTTTGTCGGAAGTCGCGCATGTGCTCCAGGAAGCAGAGTGGCTCGCTGACCCCGCGGAACGCCTCGGCAGAGGCCAGCGCTCTCCGCTGACTGTCCAGCGTGTCGTGCAGCCGCGTCATCTCCGGGTCGTACGCCTGCATGACGGCCAGCCTGCGCGTCTCGAAGTCGCAAAGGATCTCGCTCTTCTTGCTCTCAAGCGCGGCCGCCAGCCTGTCGAAGTAGTCGCTCGCCCGTTCCGCGTCCTCGTTGACCGCTTGGAGCGCCTTCTTTTTGGCGGCTCGCAGGGTTTCCAGGCGGGCGAGAGCACCCGCGCTCGGCCAGCCCTCCGCGCTGCGCAGCAGCTCCTCAAAGGCTCGCCTCTCGCGCTCGTACGCCTCCTCCAGGGAACAGAAGCGGTGGCCCCGGTGCTCGTCGGCGGTGGCGCAGAAGCCGCAAATGAGCTTCAGGTCGGTGGCGCAGAACATGTTGAGGGGCTGCGCTGTGTGCTGGGCGCACGCGCCCATCTTGGGCGCCACCTTGAGCCGGGTATACTTCTCCACGATGCCGCGGAGGGAGTAGTTGACTTGCAGGCTGTTGGCGCCGTTGTGGGGGCTCTCCTTGCGGCACGTCGGGCACCTGAACGGCGATCTGGCGAACGATGAGACCCGCGGAGGCTCCAGGAGACCCTCCAGGCACTTCCGACAGAAGCTGTGAGAGCAAATCAAGACGCGCGGGTCCTCGAAGAGTCCGCAGCAGATCGGGCAGGTCAGCTCCTCTTCCAGCTGCTCCATGTTCGGCTCCTGTCAACAAACGCGCGCGCGCGCAAAAAAAAATGTCACGTCGGAGCTTCCCCACCGTGAAACTCATGTGCATGCTTTGACATGTCCTCTCCGCGGGCACGACGTCGAAGGCTACGTATATACATGCGGCCAAATGTTATCATATCACAACGGACGCCTCAATAAACAGCACCGACCGACGAAGCACCACAGTCGACGTGCGCTTGCTTGTCACTAAGTCGCTCGCGGTTTCCGTGACATAGTTAGCGCATAGTAACAAGCGAGGGTTGGGGGGGGGAAACAAGAACTCACTCACCAGCTGCTGGGAAGACGCGATCTTTACGACGCAATCACGGCTGTTGCCGAGCAGACTTCGTCAAAACGTACTTCCGAGACTAAGTTCAACCATTTCCGTGACGGACTTGGGGGGTGGGGGGGTGTCTTTTTTTTTTAAGCAAACACAAATGCATCTGTCTTAAAATAAAGACCAAATATAAAAACTGTATATTGTGAGCAAAACCGTACATCAATTTGTAGATATTTTTTAATTTAAATTTACACTAGGATTTTGCGTTTTTACCAATGATTTCCTTTTGTTGACGGTGCCTGTGTGATGTAAGAAACAGGAGGGGCTGTTGCCATGCAAAACGCCATAGCGTGGAAAAACTGTCAATTTAGGTTATAAGCCCCACTTTAACGGAGTGCACATTCTTATGCTGCCCTACTTCTGTCACTACGCTCGTGTAAATGTGCGACATCATGATGGAATATGCAAATTAAACTAAACAACGCTTAAAAGCTCACCTGTTATGTCACGATAGTCGCTGTGGCACTTGTACTATGAAAACAGCAGCGGTATCCATCAAAAATATAATGCAATCTTTCTTAGAAATGTCCAATGACTGTACAATTCTGTCATTCCTGTATATCCATTGTATTTGTATTTTTTTTAATTTTTTTTCGATATCCACCATTAAAATAATGCCAGCAGGCGGTGCACAATTGACTACGGATACCTTTGAACATTAAAATCTCTCTGATGTGGTGGTTGTTCTCTGTGAATCACAGCCTGTCCTGCAGATTGTGGCTCAGAACTTTGTCTGGGTCAGGGAGACTTTTAAAGATGGCAGGTTTGTGCAGACTCGCATTTGCCAGGCTTTTTAAATGTGATCCCTAGTTATAAGAGTTATGCAGTTGGTTATTTTAAAAATAATTTTCATATCACTCCAAAATGGCACTTGAACCGGAGATTGTAGACTTTTACTTCCATTTATCTACCTTTATATTCCTGTCCCAATATCTACGGTATGTATTTATTTATTTACTTTATTTAATATAGCTATTATTGGGTAAATATTATTCAAAACTTCATTGTCTTTGTAAATTCCCACTTTAGTGACGCAATCTGCGTGTCAGAGCTGATTTGGACGGTCAGTATAACTTTGATAAAGCACAGAGAATTTCCGTTTAATCAAGATTATCATTCTTTGTATGTTCCCATTACTTTCCTGCTCTTTGTACTCCACGCGTGGTTATGTAACAGCTTTATCCAATAGTCAAAGTAATGTGTGTGGGACATTCCCTGATCCAGATTTTTTTTCTTCCCTTGTTTCCATGCCATCAGGAGCAACTGCCTATCGTTAACCCTGTGATTGGATGGGCGGTTGGATGATGTCATTTCAATTTTCGCCTCGAAGTGTCGCTGTGGTTTATAAAAGCCGCATATATGAACGGTTGCCGGAAGTAGTGTTGTCCTTGCATTGCTTGGAAGATGGCGGCGATGTTTACGTGTTGCCTAAACTGCTGCGGAGATGGAGGATCGGGGCATGTCCAACTTAAAGAAATGCCCACGGTTCAGTTAGATACTCATCGCATGGGTAAATTACAGTTAGTCTTTAATACATGGATTTACATCCAATTTTTATATCGCCAAATCCGTCCAAGTGCGTGTTTTACTCCTTTGCTGTTAGCTTACTTGTTACTTGCCATAAACTGTCCATATTTAACGCTTTCTCCCTCAATCCACCTTTAAAACATCAAACACGTTGCTCTGGCTCCACTTGGACGTCTGTGGTAACAAATGCCTTATCTTGGAACATGTCTGCTGTTTCGCTTACCGTAAAGTTTTGATGCCTCACTGGTGTCATGGGTGAGCTGCGCCCAATAGCACCTGAATTTGGATGAGAGGCGGGGTGCACCCTAGACTGGTCGACACTCACTAGCACAGGGGTACGGAACTCCCTACTCCTCAAAAGCCGTATCCTGCCTTATTTTGATATCTTCCCCTCCATCACACCTTACTTGAATGATCTGCTCGTCAGCAATCTCTGTCAAAGTCTGAAAACGCATGATCATTTGAATCACGTGTGTTGAAAGAGACATCGATAGCTGACAGGACACAGCTCTCGAGGTTACAGCCCCCCCGCGCTAGCCAATTGCAGGACCTATAAGCTTTCGGGCTAGCATTCACATCTATGGTTATTATAGTGTCGCAAACTTAACATGCATTTTGGGGGAAATTATTTGGGAGGAAGCTAAGAATCCCTACACAGGCACAGGGTTAATGCGCAAACTCTACAGGACATTGCAGAAACTCAAGATTCAACCACCGAACTGTAGATCTGAGGCACACTTTAATACAGTGTTGCCCAATGTCAGACGAGTGGTCGTAGGAGTTGATGTTTAATCAACTTTTGTCACTGGATTGAATCAGCGTGTTGTTTTTGACAGCTTTTTTTAAATGACTAATTTATATCTTCTATGTTACAGGCACAGATGTTGTCATCGTAAAGAGTGGGCGTAGAATATGCGGCACTGGAGCATGCCTGGCCAATGCTCCTCTCCACCAGAATAAAAGTTATTTTGAGTTCAAGATCCAGTCCACTGGTGAGTCCTCACCAACTGATGTCAATCAGTCACTTTAGTTTTATTTATTTAATGTGGAACCTCAGTTGTCAAACATAGTACGTTCAATCTTCAATTCGGGCAATGTAAATGTTATCACGCTTTGTCAAGTAATTTTGATTGCATGTTTAACGTGATTTTCCAACATTTTGCGTTATTTGCAATTTAAGGTTTTGCTGATTTTTCCTGTTAACTGTTGTGCTCATGAATCCCTCACAGCCAATGTATGTATGTGTTAAGGTGTGTGGGGAGTGGGTGTGGCCACGCAGAAAGCCAACCTCAATCAAGTGCCTTTAGGCCGAGACTCCAACAGCCTCATCCTGAGACATGATGGCTGTATTGTCTATAACGGCGAAGAGAAAAACCGCCTGCCTGCCAACAATCTCCCTCAGGAGGGTGACATTGTGGTAAGTATAAATTTGGAATAATTTTGGCGTTTATAACAACTACAAATCATAACCATAAATTAAAATGACCCAATTTCCTTCCATCCAGCCATCCATACATGCATGCATCAATCAATCAATCCATCCATCAATCAATCCATCAATCATCTTAACTGCTTGATTTAAGTCCACCAAAGGAAGGTTGTGAAAGCCATACTATTTCCTGTCTTTGTCGTTTGTCGTGAATAGGCATGGGGCAAGATTAATCTAAGGTATGATAACCTTGAACAAAAATATCACAGCATCACAAATTGAAATTACAGCTCTAAAATGCTGAAAAAACTGGAATATGACAACATGTTACCACATTAACCGCGGTAGTTAGCTGCAGTAGCAAAGTATTTACATCACATTTTGGGTACCACAAAGCTGTAGGTATCAGAAAAGCAAGTCGAGCAGATTCGAGTTGTTTTCCTGGTGGAAACTTGGCTTTTGTCGAGTAGAGTAAATAACGTAGATGGAAACAGCTATATAGACCAGTTGATTTTTCAAATAGTAGCATATCAAGATCCAAGAAAAAGTACAAATTGTGGTGGTGTATTGAAAATTTGACAAGGTTCCACCAAAGCAGTCCGTCTTGAACCGAAGTTGTTGAAATACCTTTTGCAATATTTAGTATTATAACATTTCTACTGGAGGTATTTGTTGTCACTGAACTGTTCTTCACACAGCACAGCATTCAACAGCCATCCATCCATTTGTCCATTTTCTTTAGGCATCCTCACCTGGGTCGCTTGCTGCCAATTTCAGAGTAGCTTATGAATGAGCAATAAGCAATTATATTAGCTATCACTATGGGCTTGTTTGGAACCCCTGAAGGACCATTGCTGCTCTGTAGGCCGTGCAATTGACATCACTGTTCTACCACATTCTCATTGACTATGCATTGAACATATATGATTGCATTGAGCTCAATATGCACGCATTGAAAAAGTATGAATCAGTTGGAATGTAGTATCTAATGACTAAAACCATCTATATCATCCACAGGGCATCACGTATGATCATGTGGAAATGAACTTGTATCTGAATGGAAAGAACATGCATTGTCCCGCCTCAGGTATACGAGGCACCGTGTACCCCGTTGTTTACGGTAAGTGCATTTGTTATTGATACCTCGTCACTCGTGGACACAATCAGACATTTCTAATATTCATTATTATCAACATTGGCGTGCATCTGCTTTATAGCCACCATTATGACAAAGTCCATGACTGTCATCTTAAAATCAAATATGAAAGGATGCAAAATTTCCTTCAAATCAACCGGGACAAATCTGACCTCATTTGATTGTCTGAACATTTCAAAGGGATTTGCCATGATAAAATTACGTTGGTAGCAAATATGCAATCTCGATTAAATCTGGAGCCTCTTCATTCGGCATCACAGGTTTTTACCCCCCATGCCTGCGCTGTTTACTTTTTACGGTAATAATAATGAACAATTTATGCACTTTTTTTCAGTGTGCGCACTCTGACTCCTATAAAGTGGTCATCTGATACTCTTGTCATTCCTCACTGTCCATTTTTTTTTGTTTGCCGTTCCAGTGGACGACAGCGCCATCTTAGACTGCCAGTTCAGTGACTTCTACCACACGCCTCCACAAGGATTTGAGAAGATCCTCTTTGAACAACAAATCTTCTGAACCAGCGCCTTCATCAAAGTCGTTGTTGCCCTCGCACACCATATCACGTTAAATGTTTTGATTGTGATAGGCTGATTTTTATGACTTGTCTCTCCTTGTTGCTCCCTAATAATCCTATCAATGTCCTTGAAGGTTCATGGATTTGGTATGATGGAATGCTTATAAAAAGGCCTTTAATTATGGTGAGAATGATCCACTCGGAATTCAGGCTCAATTTTGACATTTCCTTTAGCCTCCAAGAGTTGAATTTTTGATTCTCCAGAAGTGGGGGCTTCCACAATCAGAATCAATACTTGGTATATTTCTCCATCCATGTGTGTGATCTTGAATGTGGAACGGTTTAAAAAAGGCCTGCACTGACATGTCCTTATTTATTCTTTTCACAGATAAAACTTCAAATATATATATATTTTTTATGGATTAGAACTTCTCCATTGCCTGAATTCAGGTTTATCATCCATAGTGGGAATATGACAATTTATGTTTTTGTTGCTGTATGTTTTGAATTCGATGGCAAACAACTTGGTACATATTGAGATTGGAATGGCAAGTCATTCCTATAAACACCTTAACCCCTCCTCCTAGTATGTACAGTATATCTTGAAATCTTTTATGGCGTATTTATTCTTCAATATGAAAATGATCGGACGTGGCGCTCCGTTCTGAAAATATGCTGTATGATTCTTGTTGTTGCTGGTTTGCTGATGATTCCGGCTACGTACTTGTCTTTGTTTGCACTAACCATGTGATTGTACAAGCAAATCCAAATTCTGTTGAGTGATTAAACATTTGTGTTTGCAAGAGTCATTAGTGTTTGTTTATTTTACTTAGCCTTTGCGGGGAGCAGATTTTCATACAGCACTTTATTCAATTTGCACATGATTCATTTTCTATTTATTGTCATCTACATTATATTTTTGTATCCTGGCTTGTGTCATTAACTTTATTTCTCCTCTGTTGAATGCCGATGTTTTTAATTGCCAGAAACCAAAAAAATAACTGAAATAGATGTTTTTTTAATTACAGTGCTATGTAAAAATATTTTCCCCTTCCTAATATATATATATATATATATATATATATATATATTTTTTTTTTTTTTTTTTTTTGCATATCGCTCGCAAAGATTTTATTTCCTCAAACTGATACATCAAACCAAGACAATCCAAAGGTATATGACATGCAGTTTCTACATGACGATTTTATTTAACAAGTGAGAGAAAAAGTACAAATTTGTCAACGACACCTGGGAAGGTTCACTTTGTCTACCAGATTCTGTTAAGGGGATTTATTGATTCAACAAATCACTTTTTTCACTGATCACTGATTTCTGCTACATACTCATAAAAAGTAGGTAATCAACCATCATAGGCTTGATTAGTTCAGCCACAGGTCACTCTTACAAGTTTGATTACATTATGTACAAATAAATACAGTACAATTAGTCTAATCACAGTTACAGGGTTTCAAACCTGCGCTAATGTTAGCTTTTTCTCTGGAGCTGTGACTGCTGACCAAGTGGACAAACTTACAAGAAAGAAAACAACGTTGTCTTCTTCTAATTATATCAATAAAAGGGTTGCACGTTGTCAAGTGAGACATCCAAGTAAGGCTAACTTTTGGATACAAATATAAAAAGTAAAACAGAGGACATACAATCGAAAACTGTTTAATGTCAAGTCCAGAGTATCATGTGATTCACGGCTTTCTTCTTTATTTTCGAACAAGGCACGTTTTTGTGGTTTGACTGTACATTAAATTTCATCTTTTTTCTTTTTCTTTCGAATGTACAAACTATGTTTGCAAACTATGTTTTTTATACATACAGTATATATGTTTGACATAAAAATATTCATATATTCATTCTTCCTACAATGCTAAATATGTTATGATAACAGGGTTGCATGCATGCTGTAGGACACACGTACATGAATAATAATTATGATTTGAAATTGTATGCTTATTGAAACAAATGCTCCCATATTTGCAAAAGACAGCAATGAAACTAATAATACAAAAAAAAATCCATTTGAAGTGTTTCAATTGAGATTTAATTCGGTCATTACCGGATGGGAGCCAAGGGGAATGTCATTTTAGGGGGTATTCCGAGAAATGTATACAGAAACTCCATGTTTTTAGATAGTACAGTATTTGGTATGTGGATTATTTAAAATTTGATGGGTGGGACGTAAAATGTCCTCCAATTTTGGAATGACCAAATATATACGATTAATCCAAAAGTAAATTTATTTTTTTTTAGCACGAAGAACGAAGAACGTGCAGTGTTTTTTTCGTAACTAAAATCCATTACAGATCATCTGTCCATGAAAAAGTTATATTTTTAACTGTCAAAACCGTAGCCCCACCCACTTTTACCATGTGACTTGTGGCGTCACTCACCAGCCCCGCGCAGTGCAGCCCAGCAGTAGGAGCAGCAGGACACGAGCTGCCGTGCCTGAGCCTCGTCTCTCGAGGAGGAGATCCCGAAAGCCGGAGTAAGAGAAGAGAACTCCCCCCCTCTCTCCCGCCTCTACACTCACGCGCGCAGCCATGGCAGACAACGCCGGCTTGGAAAACCACCGAATCAAGAGCTTTAAGAACAAGGGGCGCGATGTCGAGGTGAGCCGGCGAGTCTCTGCGACGACTTTGTGGGACGTTTGAGTCGTTTTGGAGCGGCTGGGGCCTCGCTCACTCGGAGGAGGGGCGAAAGCCCGGCCGGCCCCGACTACAGCTCCCAGCGAGCTAACCTCGGCTAGCATGTGGAGTGGAGTTCGCTGCCAAAATTGCGGTTATCCTATCATTTGGGTATTTTCACGCCTATCTCAGCAGAATAGATTTGTCTTTGCCTAGTCGGTAGTGTTGCCACTGAATGGAAAAGGCACCACACTATTAGTATTGAGTAAAATGTAGCAAGCTGGGGGCGATGGAGCTAGCTGTCAGTGGCGGCTAACGCTGCTTGCTAGTTTGCTGGACACCGGTGGCTCGCACGAAGGGCGGGCCTGGGCCGGTGGAATCAGTATCACGTTCGCCCAGTTTACCACCGGATCGATCTGATTCCGAACATCTTATCAGCATGGATAGATACGTTTGTCGTGGTCACTCCTCGAACAGCAAACACACTGTTAGTAAAATTCCCAAAGCGACTCGCCTTATGAGCTAGCCAGGTGAGCTAGTTTAAAGCGAGCCTCGGGATTAAGCATTAATCACATGCTGTGAGGATACGGTTACTTTCACGCTCAAGCTTTTTTTTTTTTTTAATTAAACACCGAAAATCTAAACCCCGAATATTACGACTAATGTGTGGTTGTGTTCGTAAGATTTCAAAAATTAGTTGACGTGCGATCAGCATTATCAGGTAAACCTTTTGAATGTGATTCCAGTGAAATGTGTTGTTTTCGTTGTACAAATATTTAAAATGACTCTTCAAAAGGGCTTATACATGCATTAATTTCTCCCCAGTTACATAAGTTATAAAACGAGATTAAATGTATTTAGACATTTTAAACAGTAACAAGTTAACATTTTGTCCATAATTATTTTTGTAACAATTTTTTACATGTACAGTTTCTAACTATCAAAAAAAAGTTGCCACTTGCTGTCAACTGATGATGACGTCACATGTTCTCAGGGGTCACTGGCATATGATAAATGTTACATAACCAATTCCCTAAAACTTGTGAGCTGGTCGGTACCTGCGCTGAGTACATGAGTGTCATTTTCCCTTGACAGCAAGTGAAAAAATAGTTCATTATCAAAGTAATTAGAAACAAAATATTTTCTAAAATGGATATAAATGTTTAGTATCAGTTGAATGGGGGATGGGGGGGGTCAATATATTTGGAGGGCCTTTGCTAAACCACTTTACACTTTCATTAGTTTTTAACTTATAAAAAAAAAAAAAAAACTTTAACTGTGCAAACCTTAATCTTTTAAAGTAGAGTTTTTAGACCAATTATAATATGAATTTCCAAACTGTACTCTGTAGGGCAAAATACTACAAAATCATTGCTGATATTGAATTTTTAGATGTCATGACTGTTCATGCCTTGTTCATGTTCAATCGCTAATTTAGCTCTCATTTTATTTTTAGTTCCATATTAATTGTTATACCAATTTGCTGTTTGAAACTATTGATTGTCTGCCTTAACATGTTTCTTGCTAGACTTCACTGGAAAGTCTATAGAGCACCTAAGTACTTATTTGAGGTCTTTCCCGACTGCATTTCACATTAGCGATTGGCATGGTTAGCGAACCCTTGTTTGAGTAGGAAAGTTTATTTGTCACCATGGAGGAGAGGCTCTGCATCACACAGCTTGTTTGCTGCTGCTGCTGCACACACAGTAGACTGATCTATATGAAGTCTACGCTGTTGCCAAGTAAACTACGTAGTTTGAGCCAAGCATTGCCATTTGCCAAGAGGACACAAAAATATGACCTCCCCGGTGTTTGGGTGGCATGACAATAATAGCATACTGCAGATTGATAAATTCCTCATATAAGAACCCTAAAAAAAAAAAAAAAAAAATTCACAGCTTTAATATCTTAAAATCGTGTTGTCTTAGCAATTTTGGTCCAAATACAATACATGGGTCAGCCCTAACAGACATAATATAGTATTGATAAACTTAAAGGGAACTTTAGGTCAAATACATTTTTTCATGGTAAAATGGTATTTCCACTTTCATCAGCCTAAATTTGGTCTTATTTACCATTCGGAGTAATGTTGCCGTTGTGGCATATAAATTAAGCAGCAAAATCCAATTCAATTTAATACCCCTTTGGGAGTGGCGATTTTGCCACTTGTTGACCGCAACCATGAATTATATTCTTATCCTATTGATTATTTACTTACATATTATATGTTCTTTTGTTGTTCAAATTATTAATAAGCACCCAGTGCTCCCAATTTTGTTCCGTTCTGTTATAAAATGGCTGCGCATAACTCATCTGTTTTTCTGAGCTTGGTCTTGTGATGTTCACAAACTGAGCCCTCAGCAAATCTGATGTCATTTTCAGTCGACGGCAAAATGGCCACCCCCTGAATTGGATAAAGACAAGATTCTGCTGCTTAATTCGTATTCCACAAATCGAATATTAATCAGAGTTCTATGTTTAGATTACTTGGGAGTATAGAACATATATACATATGTAAGGAAATCTTTTGACCTGACTACCATTTAAACCGTCCATGTATACAAAATAAAGGTCAGGAGCCAAATATGCACAAAAAAACACATTAAGAGTAGAACATGAACAAACACTTAATAGGTTGTTGAAACACATAAATGGAATGCATATTGTACAGTTAAGCGGCATTTATAGTTAATAAAATTCATTAAAGTAGTATTAGTAGCAAAGAAAAATACAAGTCCTCACACTTGGTCACTTAACATGACATATTACAGAAGCATAGAAAAATGTAAACATGCTTTTCTTTTTTATACGTTTTTTTTTTAAGGCGGCGTGTCAACTAGAATTTGAAGGAACTTTTCCCAAGTTTTATAATATGCGCTTTCTCTTTTGAGGAATTTATAAAGGAGTAATTACAAGAAGGCCACATGTTCTTTTGTCCTCAGTAGTGGTAAGGTGAATAATGCAAAAGCGCTGAAACTCAGAAAACAGATATTTCATTGCCACTTAATATGCATAATGAGGAGTCTGGCTCATTGATGTCCGATTCTAACAGCCAGCCAGTGGCAGATACATGCATCCTCACTCCTGTTCAAAGACGAAGATGTAAAATGTAAACTTTTCTAGACATAGCAACTCTTCCCCAGGATAAAATTGGTTCACACATGAATTAATATGATTAAACAAAAATGCAATATTTTTAAAGATATGGCACAATTCCCACTGCTTCCGGATATATTAGTAATCCTGAGATAATCCTCATGGCATCCAGTGCATATAAAAGCAGCCTTCAGCCAATCCACTCGGCCTAAAACTTGCAGTTCAATGTCCAGTTTGTGCTTGTTTTGAAAGTGTTTTGGAGTCTGTGGAACAAGCACATGGCTGCTTTGACACATAGACTTTGCCAATGCATTCTTGATGCTATTTTAGGCATCCTGGATGTCAAGCTACTCTGTAGCAGCATGTTTGCTTAACCCCCTTCCTCCATGTTTTGGGGTCTCTTTTTGCAACAGTTCCTAGGGGTTTGATCTGTTTTTAGAATTGCGACGATTCGCAGGATTAACATGCCACAGATTTGGATGGGAAACTGATGACTCAGACTATTGCTGTATGAATTACTAATATAGGCCTCTATATATTTGTTTTAGGCATATATGAACCATTATTTAATGCATAGTTTTTAATTTTCAACGCAAGAATTTTATCACCAAGATAATAATAGTTTTGATTGACACTGTCAAGATATGTTTTATTCCGATTTTGCTTTCAGCCCTCTGATATTGCCAAAGCAGCTGAATGAAATACTTCAAGCACATCTCTGTATTTCCTACTGGAAATGAAGGAAATAATAAATCCTTTGTTCCAGGGTCATACTGTCACCATCATAAAACCCCTTAAGGCCTAGGCTGGTTGGGCAAAAGAAGCACAAAAAAAAGAAAGAATAAACATGTTCAAGGACTTAATCTTTCACAGCTTCTAGAACGTCAATGATGTAATATCATTGCCCGTAGAAATACCATATCAGACAATTAACAATTTAACGTGCTATGCAAACATGAATGTGTTGTTGTGTACAATCCAGTAATATCTATTACAGTGTAGGCCACAATTTTGAGCCTCTCAAATATGTTGATTAGGCTTAATTTCTTTTCATCGTGAATGCTGCCTCCCACTACAGCTTTTTAGGTGAACACAAGAGCACTTCACTGACCATCCACAGCTTTACAGTTAGCTCCTGGTAGATGCTTACCTTCTCAAAGCACTTCACTGTCATTCTACTCATTCCAAATTGACAACCCAGTATGAATGTGTTTCCACTTGCAAAACAAGTTTTTAGATTTATGGAATACTTCTTTTACTAGGGTCAGCCAGGGTACTAAACATATGTTCTCATGAGTGGCTTTGTAGCTAAAGTTAAACCGCTTGCCATTGGTGTTGTTCACAGCTTCGTCTCTTTATCGTTTGAGAATACACTGCTTGAAATTAACCAAAAACTTACAGTTTTAGTTGAGCGCTCACCTCGTAATTGCAACTTGACTGAATAACCACTGTGGTCCAAATAGATACATGGTATCTGATGCACAATGCGTTTGTTTAAAAAGGGGCTGGGGCACTGACACCTCATTATTTGGTTTTATTGTCAATCAATTGATTTTATCTCAATATGTGTTGCCCAGCTGTGGTTTGCAGGGACACATCTCCGTAACCTCCCGAGTTTTGAATGCGGGGACATTACGCAAGAAGCTATTTGGGAAGGCAACATGAACCCTTTGAAAGTCACAAGATCTCAAACAGCAAACGCCAACAGACGCACAAATACAGCAATTACTCCAACTTGTCACTCCTCACTTTTGTGCTATAACAAGTACTCGCCCGCAGGTTTTTGTTCAGGATCACTCACTGATAATTACAAATATTGACCCGCAAGAATCCCAAATTGTGCTGCCCCAGGTTCACCGTCACCAAAGGTTTTGAAACATTTCCCAACTGCAATACTGCACCAGAGCAACTTGTTTTCTTGAAAGTATTTCTTCTACTGAACTTGTGCATCAGTGATTTGCGAGCCAGGGTGCTATGGCACTGTTGTATATGACCAAATGTCACTTAATTTGTTCAAAAAATATTCTTTACTGGTAAC
This sequence comes from Hippichthys cyanospilos, assembly GCF_059441005.1. NCBI lineage: Eukaryota > Metazoa > Chordata > Actinopteri > Syngnathiformes > Syngnathidae > Hippichthys > Hippichthys cyanospilos. Next base: position 20,948,200 of record NC_142373.1, on the reverse strand, counting down.
AATTTTATATTTATTTGTTCATTTATTTCTGACATCACTGTATAGTATGATTACATCAAATAAACGATCTTCCTATAGATGGCGAAAGGGTTGGTGATGGGGCAAAAAAAAAAAAAAAGTCTTGCGAATATTTGTCCATAATAGATTAATTCTTTAAGGACCTAAAATTGTCCATATCTTTTGAGTTTCATCTTTGTGACAGTAAATGGTCTCTGATTTATTTAGTCTTTTATGAAATCAGACTGATTATTAAAGACTGATTGTTAAATCAAGACAGGATATTTACAAACGTCAGCTTACTTAATATAAAATATTGAAAATTGTTTTCCAGTTTTCTGACATATCAAATCATACCAGTAATAGAAAATAATCTTCATTTTTATTTTTTCACTGTCAAGTTTAGAAAATGTCTAGTTCAATGAAGGGATGAAATTAAAAACATGTTTTTTCATCTGATTAATTGAAAAAAAGAAATGACGGATTGAGTTATTGATCTAAAAAGTGTAGTGGTACAGCGGCTCTAATAGCTCACGGTTTGTATCTGATCACAGATTTGAGACAGATCGGAACAATATTCAGATTTGTTGCTTAAAATCTCTGTTTATATGTGTGTAGAAAAAATGTTGAGTGTCAAAAAAATAACAAAACCGGTCATTTGTAATCAACAAGAGATGTGTAATCTGGTCCTCTGTGTTTATACTGTATTTGTTTTTAAACAAGCAAAAAATAATTGTGTGCTAACAATCTCAATAGTTACAGCCCTATAGGAGAAATAAAGGATTCTCAAATTACTGTCAAATCAACTGCATGGTAATAGTTTGGTTTTCCAGGGGAAGAAAAGGATAGTAAAATATTGGCACATAAGACACAGAAGACGCTTTGCCTCCTTTAATGTTTACATTTGCACGCTACATTTACAATTATTAATTTTTCTGCTCAATAAGTACAAAAATTTTGAAAGCTGGAAATTTTATGCAATAGGGTAAGTCCAAGCTTCTTTTGAGTACATCCAATTTGTGTTCAATTCAAAACGTCCACCTTTAACCTTGAGTAGTTCAATTTGTGTGTTAATTAAGATTAGATGACCATCTTTTATTAATGGATGTTTTTTTATTTATTTATTTGTTTATTTATTTATTTAATTATTTTTACATCGTTTTTTGTAATTAGTGGTGGTGGTGTGCTGTAATATTTTTGTTGTGTGAAATGGGTGTCTTGGCTTAATTAAGCCTGGGCAACACTGGTATTGGTCAATGTTAAGGGGCTTTGTGCTTCGGGCATTTCCTCGTGGTTCAACAAGTTGTGTGAGAGGTTTGAATTCAGAGCACTGTTTATTCATGCTGAATTCAGTTCTTTGAGCGCTTTATCCCTGACTGTCTTTCCTCCTTCGCCCTTACAGACAATGCGAAGGCATCGGAATGAGGTGACGGTGGAGTTGAGAAAGGTAAGAAACACAGAAATTAATTCAAACTCATAAGAGCAAAACTTGTGGCGGTGCACTTGACCAATGCAGCCACTGGATTCCACATCACTACTTGTCACTGACTCTCCAAACATTACAAGGAAGCACATCCTCCAATGGTTTAGTCTTTGCCAAATGTATCACACACGTTCTGAAGCACACTTCTTCAAGGCAAGGTGCCGTTAAAAACAACAACAAAAATTCATTCCATTGCATTTGTTTTTGTTTCTATGTTCCCTATTGAGATATCAGATTTTAATTCGGTTTCAAACTAATTTGCATTGGAGGGGATCGTAAATTGCATGCCAGACTGCACAGTAAATCAACATATAGCATAGTAACACAGTTTATTTGAAATTTCAACCGAAGGGCTTGAGTCGTGTGCTGACATTAAGGCATGCATGTCCAATTGCTCACATTGAATTTGTCCCAATGTGATCTTACAATGCTGAGCAAGTGAACTAAAGTCACCTTCCCGCAACGTCAACACATTTTGGCGCATAAGTGCGTGGGTGCTCTGGTTAATTTGAATAAAAACAAGTCATTGAGTACACATGGGCAATGTGCGTGTGTCTGTGTGTCTCAATAAACATTTTGACTTAACAAATAGCGGGCATTTGGAGCTCGGGCAAAAAGCAGCTGTGTTTAAACATCATGGCCGAGGAGGGCTGAGGTGGTTTGGAGTCTAGCACATTCCACAGACCCGGATTGGGTCAAGTCCAAAACAGTGCAGTGGCTGGTTAGTCATCGCTGACGCACAGCGGCATGATGCACAAGAATGTAGGCCAAGGGAATCTCCTCCTACCAGTTGAGAGTGTGAGTGTGTATGATGTGTACGCATTCAGTGTGTGTGTGTTAACTCTGTCAGTTAGGATGCAGGCTCATTTTTGGAACTTTCAACTTTGATGTCTCATGTACCCCAGAATGTATTTATTTTTTATTTTTTGAGGATGGCCTGCATTTACCGTGGCTTTAAGAATTCATGAATGCATTCCACTGCCACTCATCTTTTCATTCCTTCTTTGTTTCGTTGCCAGAACAAACGAGACGAACACTTACTGAAGAAGAGAAACGTCCCACAGGAGGAAAGTCTGGAAGACTCTGATTTGGACTCAGATTTCAAAGGGGTAAACGATGATCCATTATCAATTATGCGGGATTGATTGTTGATTTGTTGCCCCGTGAAGAATTTGAGGCAAACCGACTATACCACAAGTTTGCTGTCCAAAGATAACCACTGGGTGACTTTTTCCAACACCGTACAAAAAACATTAAAAAAGTTTTACAATGTACAGTACATACTGTTTCTACTAACCCATTGAAAAAACTAGTTTGTAGCTAAACAATAAATCAAAATACATATTTTAATGCTATGTTTTAAACGATAAATCTCCCTTTGCCCCACTTTGTGTGCACTGTATCGTTCAGGCTTAACCAGTTCTATGGAAATTCACTTTATCAATTATGAATTATTTTGGGGGTCAGCTCAACCCTTTATTACAAAATTAGTTTAGAACATTGTAGAGTTTGAAAAGAAAAGTCCTATTACTTTCAATAGAAATGCTTCTCATTTCAGGAGAATCAGCAAAGTGTGATTTTGCCACGTGCAATGAATAGGTAAAAGTAGTGAAATTGGGCATTTAATTTCATATTACCTTGATGACAGTTTTCTAATACAACCTTTCAGAATTTTTTAGAATATCAACAAAATCTTTAAATTGATTGATTGATTGATTGATTGATTGAAATGCCTATTTAAAGCCAATATGGGTATCATGTTTAATCTCGCAAAAATAGCCAAACTTAAAAGTTAATGAAAAAGCAACAAAGTTTGTTTGCATGGGTTAAACCATTTAAGCCCAATTTTTTCCTTGACATGAAAACATCCAAATAAGTTGATTGATTGATTGATTGAAATGCCTATTTAAAGGCAATACGGGTATCGTGTTTAATCCCGCAAAAATAGCCAAACTTAAAGGTTAATGAAAAGGCAACAAAGTTTGTTTGCATGGTTTAACCCATTTAAGCCCAAATTTTCCTGTACATGAAAACATCCAAATCATATGCCATTGGTAACCCTTTGAAATAATCAAGAACTTAAAAAAAAAAAAAAAAAAAAGAAATCCTGTAGTTGATGAAAAGGTGTGTTTTATGAACAGTCACAACAATGTAATTACTCATTGTGCAAACACACCCACCAAACCAATTTGAGTAAGTGCAAATGCATGTATCATCTTAAAGATCCTGTGTACGAAAAACGTGTTTATTTTAACATACGATACTAACCTTTTGTTTGGGAGCTTTGAGGCTGTCATCTTTCTCTCAAAGTGTAACCACAAAGTAAACAGCTTTGGTCACATGACAATTTTCTCTGAAGATGTGACATTGCCTACATTTCATCTACACATTTTAGTATTTCAGTACTTCATGAAAAACAATTGAAAAATATTTTTTAAAAGCTTCATAAATAGAATTTTCTTTTTGTGACCGATGGGTTAAAACGGGTTAAATAACACATCAAAGTTTAACTATAGCCACTGACACAAATCACTATGAAAAACCCGACCCTTATCTCACCCCCACCAATTATTATTTTTTTTTTTTATCCACAGCAAAATGTTACGCTTGATGCCATCCTAAAGGTAAGAGCCCCTCACTTGAGTCCCACTCGTACATGTGAGATGCCATGACTGTCTAACGCCTCCCTTCCTTCTTCTTGTTCTCAGAATGCCACCAGTGACAATGCAGTCATCCAGCTCAGCGCCGTGCAGGCAGCCAGGTGTCAAATCTCACCCTACACACACACGCTCATCATCCCACACACAGTGGTGAGATTACATGTTGTGACACCAGTTCATTTTTTTGACATGAATGTGTTCTTTGTGTGTTTCAGAAAATTACTTTCCAGCGACAGAAACCCCCCCATTGACGACTTGATAAAGTCTGGCATCCTGCCTATATTAGTCAATTGTCTGGAAAGAGATGACAAGTAAGTTTGAAACATTAAAGTCACTGTGAGCTATTAACGTGCGTGTGTGTGTGTTCCTGTATGGCTATTTTTGTGAGAACCGGTTTGAGTTTTCAATCTACCATCATAGTGAGGACATTTTGGAGATGTGAGGACATTTAGGCCAGTCTTCGCTTGTTCAGACCTCTTTTTGAGGTTCAAAACTTGCTTTTAGAGTATAGGTATGAATTGGGTCGAGGTTAGAGTAAGGGTTAGGCAATCATTTTTTATGGTTAGGTTTAGGGTTAAGAAATGCATCATGTCAATGTATGTCATCACAAATATAGCCATACAACGTGTGTGTGTGTGTGTTCGTTCGTTCGGGTGCGTGTGTGTGCGCATGCGCCTCCCATCTGTATAGTGTTCAGAAAATGCAGCAGCCAGTTTGGCAGAACCAGGCCAAACATAACAGCATTCCTGCCTTTCGGAGGTCCAGAATTCCCAGGACCTTGTGTTCGTTGTGGATGAGAGGATGAATAGTTGGACTGGAAAATTTTGCAAGAGGGGTGGCAATCCATCTCGTATAATGATTCATGTTAACACAGAGCAGCAGTTGCTGTTGTTTAAAACAATCCAGTGTTGATTGTTTGTTTAACACACGATTTTTTAGGCACACTTCTCTTCACTTTGTTTCACAAAGTCCCTCTAACTGTTGCTATTCATGTTCCACAGCCCCTCTCTTCAGTTCGAGGCAGCTTGGGCTCTGACCAACATTGCTTCTGGGACATCAACGCAGACCCAAGCTGTAGTTAAATCCGGTAAGTTGACCTTACAACCCTCCTTAAGTCTTCCCCAGCTACTTGTGTTTGCCTGCAAGCTGCTCAGCCAACATTTTGTTTTAAAACTTTGTTTTAACCAAGGCCATGCACTTTATTTCTGAATTTTTGCACTATTTATGCTGCTCCTTCTTTTGCACACCACTTGTAAATAGAGATACTTAACCAAACATTCATGCATGCACATTATTTGAATCTACCATGCACACTTGCCCACTATTGAAGGTATCTTGCACATTATTATGGGTATCTACAGAATCTGCCCACTTACAGTTCATACATCTGCTCCGGTACTTGTGTGTTGTTTAATCTTAATTTAGCACTTATTTTGACAGCATTCACATGGACGCCAAAGTAGCAATTTCATTGGATGGAGAAACGTGTTTTTTCACTATGCAAATGACAATAAACACTTTGATTTGTTTTAAACTCTCTTTAAATTAAACCAAAACACCACATTTAACAAAAAAACAACCTGCAACATGATGTGATCATTGTTTTTTGTTTTTTTTATTCTGTGTTTGCAGAGGCAGTGCCGCTGTTTTTGCGACTGCTTCGCTCTCCTCATCAGAACGTATGTGAGCAAGCTGTTTGGGCTCTGGGAAACATTATAGGTCAGTAAACTCGCCGTAATGATGTTTTTTTATTCTTTTTGTGTGTGTGTGTGTTTTGTTGTTTTTTTTTGTTTCACTTTATTTTTTTGTCACAATTTGAGGAAAAACTTTAACTAATTGCTGCTACCTGCAAGAAACTATCAATCATTTAATGCTAATTTCATATACATATAAATATATATTTGGAGTGTTGAAAGCAGGTTTATGAATGAAAGGTCTCAAAGAAGAAAAAAAGAAAAAGGTGTTTATTGCTTACTTATTACATCATTACTTTTGCACATAGGCTGAAGTTTTGTGCAGTTTATTGAAATAGCCTTCTTGTCCAGCAATACTGACCGCTAAAATATCGGTGGGTCTGTGTATGCGCAAGATACGTTATCGTCGGTTCATCTTGATGGGCTGATCCATCGAGTTATTAGCTTGTGTTTCTGTAAAGACATACCAGGTGCGTTTCTTTAGTTATCCAATATTTGACAATTATATGCTATTCTGAAAACCCATTTGAATGTGACTAAAGCACTTCATTTAATTGATTTTATTTGTTTAGTATGTGGGCGGCTCGGTGGTGCAGTAAATAGCACATCGGCCTCACAGTTCAAAGGTCCCAGTTCAAATCCACCTGGCTCCTGTGCTCAGTTTGCATGTTCTCCCCGAGTCCGCGTGGGTTCTCTCCGGGCACTCCGGCTTCCTCCCACTCCCTAAAAACATGCTGGCAGGTGAATTGGACATAATAAATTGTCCTTAGGTGCGATTGGGCGAGTGATTGGTCGTTCGTCTCTGTGTGGCCTGCGATTAGCTGGCAACCAGTTTAGGGTGTCCCCCGCCTACTGCCCGAAGCCAGCTGAGATAGGCGCCAGCAAGCCTGCGACCTCTGTGGGGATAAGCGGCTATAGAAAATGGATGGATGGATCTTTAGTATGTCTGGATGGCCTTGACCTAGCATCTATTCTTTTGCCAAACTGACATTGAGCACATGCGCAGTGATACTTTAAACTTCAAATCCGCTCACCTTGTTGGAATATACAGTTTTCCTTGAGGATTGAAGTACCTTGAGAATTTCTGCCTGCTTTGCTCATTTGTCTGTGAATGACAGTTGTATTCAATTCTTTGATAGATTAAAAAAAAAAAAATGTAGGGACACAAAACAGCCTCGATTACCTATGCAGAATAAATACTGAAGATTGACATTGAATGAGTGATATCTTTGCCACCTTGACTGTCCAGGTGATGGGCCACAATGCAGGGACTATGTCATCTCCCTGGGCGTGGTCAAGCCACTACTCTCCTTCATTGACCCCTCCATCCCCATTACCTTCCTACGCAACGTCACGTGGGTCATTGTCAACCTCTGCCGCAATAAGGACCCACCCCCGCCCATGGAGACAGTCCAAGAGGTCAGATGCTTGAATGAGTCACACATAGTCTGTCCGTCATGTACTTTTGGGTTGAGTTTCAGCATTGATGTCAAGACTATCGATGGCAACTGTTTTCTTTTTTTGAGTCTTTCATTTATGCCCACTCTTAAACTGCTCTTCTTCCTCTCCCTTGCCACACAGATTTTGCCTGCCCTCTGTGTGCTAATACATCACACCGATATAAATGTAAGTATCAAGCAAAAGATTTCATTGCAAATTCCAGACTATTAACACAAAACCTGACTGATTTCTTTTTTTGTTTGTGTGTGCATGCTCTGATATGCCTCACAAACGCTGTAGGGTGGCAGTGATCTTAACTCACTTTACAACAGCAGAACTTTGGCATATAGTGGATATTACGGTCTTGAATTAAGAAAAGAGGAATCTTCATATTGTTTGACACTTAAAGATTATTGTCAAAATAAATATTTACACTTTTTCAGACAACCATAGCTTTGCCTTTCCATTTGCTAGTTTAATGGTAATGCTAATAAACATCTATTTTGCAGTATTTGACTCTTAAAGAAGCTTCAAACTGTTTATTGACACTCTAAGTTCACGTTTGTTGTCAAAATAAACAAAATAATGTAAATACACCTTGATTATTTAAAACAAGTACAGCTTGGCCCCCGTTTGCTCGCTTAATGCTGAAGCTGATTAGCATCCATGTTGCAGTTGCTGCGCTTAAAACCTAAAAAGCATCATATTTAAAAAATGCAGCTGCATGTACATTGACAATACAACATTACTCACGTTCAAATACCTATCCTTTATCCTGCATAGAGACTGCATGTCCTGCCTTGGTCAAAAGTGAGATTTGTAACGCTCCACTAAACGCTGAGCAGGCCGTCTTTTAGTACCCCCATGTGGCCAAGGTGGGCATAAAAAAAGTGATAATGTGCTGATAAAAACAAAACGAAGTAAATGTTTTTACTTCTGTTTATTTTTCCGTTACTTTTTAAAGTACGATATAACAGAGTATTACATAGCTCATTAAAATACACATCGTCTTTTAATTATAATGTTAGGTGTCACTGTCAATGTTAATGTCAATGTTAGGTTAGCCACTGTCGCTTTTATTTATTTATTTATTTATTTATTTTGTCCTGAGTCTGCTCTTTATGTCTTCTGCTGGTGGGGCAAATATGGCTACAGCTGGCAGGATGTCATTTGTCCTCATAGTTCAGCAGCTTTTATCTGTGTGCATCTGGCATAAATTCATGTCCCCTTTTTTGTGCGTTTAGATCCTCGTTGACACAGTGTGGGCGTTGTCCTACCTAACGGACGGCGGCAATGAGCAGATCCAGATGGTCATCGACTCTGGTGTTGTTCCACTTCTCGTGCCTCTCCTTAGCCATCAGGAGGTCAAAGTGCAGGTGAGAGACCAGACTCCAATGAATAAATGAATCCGTTTGAGAAAATAATACATAAATATTGCTCTTGCTCTCAACATGTAGACGGCAGCTCTCCGGGCAGTTGGTAACATCGTAACTGGCACTGATGAGCAGACGCAAGTTGTTCTCAACTGCGAGGTCCTCAGATATTTCCCCAACTTGCTCACACACCCAAAAGAAAAGATCAATAAGGTACCACATGCATGAACTCAACAAAATATGAGCATTTCTTTCACAAGACTGATTATCATGTCAATGAACCTTTATGTGATCCGCACTGGATTGCCACTTTTACCTCATTTATTTTAGTTTCAAAACTCTTTACCGCATTTACAATTGGTTGCAGAATATAACTGGTCCCCATCGTTGTTGCCAAAATGCATACAAAAGGGGCATGTGTGTTTTGTTGAGACAGAAGTGTAATGACTGGTTCTCTAGGTTGATGGATAGATGAGAGTGCCTCACTCTTGTGCAGTAGGTGGCGGTATAAACCTGAGCGTTGTTGGCAATCTGCCATTAATTGAAAGAATGAAAAAGAACACAATTGAGTTCACAGGAGAAATACAAAATCCTCCGATTACTTTGAAATCACGTGCGGCGACATTATGGTTTTCCAATTTAAGCAAAGGAGAGTAACATATCGACAGATAAGACTTAGACAATTTGTAAACACTGCAAACAAATTACACCCTACACCAAACGCACTTTTTTTTTGTGGTTTACAGGAAGCAGTGTGGTTCCTGTCCAACATTACAGCTGGGAACCAGCAGCAGGTCCAAGCTGTCATCGATGCTGGACTCATCCCTATGATCATTCACCAACTTGCCAAGGTAATTTATTTTGCCCTAATGTACTAACTTCCCTGTTTATTTACTAGGGCCTAGAACCTGTGTGATAAATAACCATGTCACACACATCATAGTGACAGCCTGCCTCTCCACAGGGTGACTTTGGCACTCAGAAGGAGGCAGCATGGGCTATCAGCAACCTGACCATCAGTGGAAGGAAAGACCAGGTGAGCAGTTTTCATCATCCGCCATAAACGATTTTATAATGGTCCATTAACATGTCATAAAGTAGTAATGAAGTTACAGATGAATTATGTTTTTAATTTGGTCTATGCCCAAGCTCACAACTGAAAGAAACTCTTGTAATTTACTCTCCAATGAGATCTTCATAGGCAGGCGTTTGCATTAAAAAAATTGGAATGGTTATCAAACAAGCATCAATGTTTTTTTGGCGCAAAAAAAAAATCTTTTTTTTTGTGCTGTGTCTGGCAGACCCCGCCTCTCTATTTCTTATTTATCTTTTATTTACAATTGCCAAATAAACCTTTTATTTCCCTTTTATTAATCCAATATTTCACTTGCGATCGGCATACAAACCAGAATTTTGCTCAGCTGCACATCAGACACAAACTGACATCCAAAATGTAATTTGAATTATGCTGGCAAAAGCTTTCTTTGCTTTCCGTCACAAAAAAACAAAAAAAAAAGCTGTGCTCCCCATGTAATATAAATAGCGATTACTGGACCTTAAAAAATGTTTATTTGATAGAACACATTCATTTACACCTTATCGAAATGTAGATTGGGTTTTTTAAATGAATAACCCTCTAAATATTACACATTGTCCTTTTAAGGTACATCGGGACCACATTCCACCCGCCCATAGTCTCTGCAGCCTTTTATAAAGTCAATTTCAATGTCAAGTAGGCATTACTATTTATTTTGATGTGCAAGTGTGTCCGCATTGTTCCTCATCGAAGTGAGTCATTTGCCCTGGCAATCAGGCATCCTAAAAATAGCCCATACTGGTTTGAGCTCACCACTTCCGCACACTTTAAAAATGTTGGGGATCCTGGTGCAAGCCATTACCCCCCCACAACCAAGCGATGGAGAGAAAGGACAATGAAAATACTGTATACATGATGGAAAAAAAAACTGCTAAGTTAAATTTAAGCGTGGACATATTCAAAAGGAGATGGAATCCATTGATATCGCACTGTCTGGCGATGTAATTTGAACTGCTGCTCCGTGAGGAGCACAACTGCCAAGATGTTTCCTGTTAAAACCTTTTTTTTTTCCCCTAAAATATATAATTTATTTATTATTTTCATTTTCTTTATCTTTACTGGTTATTGTTGAAGTTGTTGATTGCCTTTAGCTGTTACTATATACCAAACAATATTGGCTTACAGAAAAATTTAAAAGGTTGATGTCAGAAAAACTTTGTAAGCCTGTATTGACGACAAAATTTTTTGTTAAAAAAAAACAAAATGTTGAAGAAATTGTGAGGACACTGCTTTTTGGGAATGTTAATTAAATCATAATTTATCATTAATACAGTAAGTGAAAGAAAGTAGAAATGTCATTTAATGGACCTGAATAAACTTGTCTCAGTTTGTTCTCAGTTATATTTCATTAGAACAAGGGAACTATAGTACAAAATCTCATGAGGCAAGATCAAATGCCGTGAGATTTCTCGATCCTGGATGCCACGAGATTCATTTCCATTACACTTTTTTGTAGGGTACAGCTTATTGAGCCAGACGTGCAATGGAGGGCAACTAGGCTGACAGATAGGCATGCATGCTACACTCGCGTACAGTAGGTGGCGTATGCACCTAACCGTTGTTTGCAATCCACCATTCATTGAAAAGAAGAAAGCGCTCAACGGCGTACACAGGCTAAATACACTACACGATGGTCCGATTACTTTTAAATCATCTTTGTGGCCACATTTTGTTTTTCCAATCGAGGAAAAGGATGTTAAAACATTGACTGATAAAAAAGACAGAGACATTTTGTAAACTCTGCCAAAAAAGAAATATGCCGTACACCGTATCTAACATGAACTGTATGCAAAGGCATTTGTAGTTTACCACCAAATCCTGAAGCTAGCTAGCCAACTCTTCAAAAAGCCTTCAATCAAGCAAGCAAGCAACAATAGGAAACACTTTTGCGTCGCCGCTGGACCCATCAAATGCAAAATATACCAAAATAACACGGGATTATAGTATTTATCTCGTCTTGCAGGATTTGTATCTCGGCCCATGCCTAATTAGAATCACATACTCGATACCAGGCCTACAACTTTCAATTCCTATTTAACACAACTTTGTTGACTGACCCATTGGGTTTTTTAGCCTACTTCTCTTTGGTAGCTGCCTGAAGTCTACAAAACATTTTCACGTGTGTTTGTGTAGGTGGAGTTCTTGGTGGAGAAGAACGTCATACCTCCCTTCTGTAATCTGATGCTGGTGAAGGACCCCCAGGTCGTGCAAGTCGTCCTGGATGGCCTAAAGAACATCCTCATCATGGCAGGCGATGAAGCGAGCAGCATCGCCGAGATAATCGAGGAGTGTGGGGGTATGTGGCCCTCTTTGGCTTTTTGCTTTGCCTTGCAAATTATAATGCTCGTGTCACTTTTTTTTCCTCAGGTTTGGAGAAGATTGAAAGCTTGCAGCAACATGAAAATGAAGACATATACAAACTAGCCTTTGAGATTATTGATCAATACTTTTCAGGAGATGATGTAAGTCGACACACAGTTATCAGAATCAATGGACACTCTTGCACCCAGCAGCACGGTTCACAAAATCAAACTAGATCTGGTCTGTGTTTCAACTAAGGTGGGCTGAGCTTTATATTTTTATTGTATCAGTTTCTGGATATGAACAGTCAAGCTATTAAAAACTATTTATTTTATCCATATATGTATGTATGTATGTGTGTGTGTGTGTGTGTGTGTGTGTGTATATATATATATATATATATATATATATATATATATAGTTAAATATTGTTGCTTTACATATATGATGAATTGCAGCAAACCTCACCTTTCAATATATTCTTTCCTCCTCTAATAATCGACCACGTTCTGATTCTCCACCAACCTGTGTTGCATGACTGGTGTTATCTTTTTGTAGATTAAAAAAAAAAAAAAAAAAAGTTATACAATGCTGAAGCCCCAAAACCAGATATAGGCCAATCTTCTCCCACATCCTTTAATATTCTTTGAGTGATTTCTACTCCACTCACACCACCACTTTACAATGGATGCTTGGTAAATTTATCAGTACTGCTAGTTGTGACTATAATCTCCTTCTTTTAGATTGACGAAGACTCCAGCTTTATCCCAGAAAGCACTCAAGGTGGAACCTTCAACTTCGACCCTGCTTCCAACATGCAAACAAAGGAGTTTAATTTCTAAGTAAAGAAGAGAGGAGGGGGGAGAGCAAAATCCAGGATGTTTGCTTCAACCAGCTGCACGGGTACTCTTTAATCTCCACTACCCTCATTCCCACAATGACATTCATCCATCTCGAGCTCGAATCTGGCAACCTGATACGGAAGCGTTGAATTCAACACGGATACACAGTCACCACTGAGGGTTGCGTGGCACCCACCACCACCTCTACATTGTGGGTGCTGTTTTTGTTTTTTCTATTTTTTTTTTTTAATGATCACCCCTGGCCACCATCTGGCAACTTGCTTCACAATAAGGAGTTTTGCTTCGACATATCACACAACGTAGAAAACGCAAAGGACGGAACAGCGTCAGCGGCAACTTTAATTGCCAAAATGTACACAAGAACACTTTAGTTGGTAGTTACCTTCACCGACACATACAGACACACGCGCACGTTTGGACAATTTTGTGCATACCTATGTTGGATGTCATCATATCACGAAAAGGGGTGTTTTGTTTTACACTTATTTTTGGGCCCTCTTTCTGTCACACACAAATACACACTTGGCGTACAAACACATCCACTGTTAGGGTAACGCAGGTTACTGCAAGCTCCCTCTTCCCCAGTCACTCCAAGTAACCATCTCTAACCCATAGTAAAGCTTAACCATGGACAAATATGTTCCCCTTCACTCCCCACTCCACCGAAGGTGAAAGGGCTCTAATGGTGGCACAGACTTGACGGGACATCATGATGTCACTTTTTTTTTTTTAATATGACTTTAATTGAGTTATTCGGCAACGTATCCTCCAGCCCTTCCCCACAAAAATCAATAAACTGTCTTTTTTTTTTTTTGATTATCTTCCCATTTAAAACTGATCTACCTGCTGAGGAGGACTCGGCAGTGTGAGTCGAAAGCTAATTGGGAAGCACAGAGGTTTCCTGTGTCCGCTGTAGCATCTCCCCCCCGGACTAGACCGCACTGGACGTCCTATTTGCTCATGAGTCCCTTGTAATGTGAAACTTACAAGTTGGTGGTGGTGGTGGAAGGAGGGGGGATTATGTCGAAATTTGCTAAACCGACTTGAATCTAGTCGGTTTTTAGTTTTTATTTTTGTAGTGTGTTTTTAAAGTAGTTTTTTTTTTTTTTTTTTAAGTTTCGGTTCATTATGTGGTTACTTCTGTTTGGAGCTTCCAAAAATGTTGTGTTTGGACCTTTGCCATGTTTTTTTTTTAGTCTTAGGGGTAGGATGGCGTGTTAGGACCACTGAAGAGAAAAAGTACATTTTTGAGGAAAAAGAATCATCAAGTCACAAGAAATGTGCGTCAAAAGAAAAAGTAGAAGAAAAATATTGGAACATCATGAGAAAAGCAAAATACAATTAAAAATTAAGTCAGAATGCTATGCAGGAAAAATACAAATTCGCAGCAGTGAGGACCCCCACCCCCAAATTTTAACCTGTAAAATTATTTTATTCATGAAGCTTTTAACATTATGATTAATCACTTTTTTACAACATCAAAGTAAGTAATTATTGTGTGCGTGGGTGTGTGTGTGTGTGTGTATGTATGTATGTGTATATATATATAATATATATATGTACACACACACACAGTGATCGTCTGATAACATTCCAACTCATTACCCAAGATGTCTCTAATAGAAAAAAATGTTTAATCCTTGAGCAAAATCGTAATGCTACAGGAATAAAAAGAGCATGCTTTGTGAAAAAAACTGTATGATACACTGAATTAGACTTAGTTATTCTCATAATGCAGCTGTTTCGCATATCATTCTGACTTTGTCCATATAACATTTCATTAAAAGAATAAAATGACAATTTACCGGGGGAAAAAGTTTACCAGAAAAAGAATGCTTGATAGGGGGAAAAGTGAAATGGCAATATGTTGTAATATTATGCCAGGGACATTAAGTTACAGGAAAAGAAATCCTGAAGGCATAATATTTAAGTAATATTTGGATGTTATGCAAATAATGTACATGCACAATCCAGTCACTGCAACAGTACTGCTTTATTTAACGGTGACATTTGTTCATATACAGTAGAACTGCTTTAGTCTCTTAACATTTTCATCATAAAGTCTATACTACTGTTCAGAGCATTACAACTTTGTACTCATAATATTTTGACATTATTCCTGTAATTTTGGAAAACCGTCACAAACGAAATTTTATTTTAGTAGTCTTATATACCCCCACCCCCACAGTGGCCTCCGGCTCTATTGATCAATGGCAAAGTCAATCTGAAACTTTGGTGAGAAGGCTCATCTTCACGTATATATATATATTTCACCACTCTTGGCTGAAAACCTCACTCGTTAAAAAAAAAGAAAGTTTATCTCTCCTTGCCGTCTATATATATATATATATATATATATATATATATATATATATATATATATTATATATATAGACATGTGTAAAGAGTATACTGTATTGACATGAAGCCTGTAAAGCTGCTGCAGCTGACATGTTGGATGGACAACAACAATGACCTCGCTGTCAAAGATGGCTGCTGGGGTTGTTTTTTTGTTTTGTTTTTTCCCTTATTGAAGCAATATTTTTTTGTTTTTATTTTTGACTTGCATATGTATTGTGATGAAATGCTGGTTATTAACAATTGGAAAAGATTTTTTTTTTTTTTTTTGGGTCTCTTCGTCGTGGTGTCGGGCTGATGATGTGTTCTCTCTCCTGAGACTTTTGATCCTCCTTTGGTCAGCTGCTAACTACTGAGAGGACGTGCTCGCAACTGTTGGGGAGGGCGTGCTAGTTGTTTATAACAGAAATTCTAGAGCGGGGGTGTACAGTCATGCACTAGCAGACTAGACCGAGCCACTTTAAAGATTTGCAGTTATGTTTGTCTTGTACCCGCATTGGATACAAGCTTATGTTTGTTGCAAGATTTTTACTTGCTCTTGAAAGAAAAAAAACCGTTGTTTTAAATGAATATTAGTATAAAAGCAACAGACAGCATTTTGGCCTCTGATTGTTTATATCTTTTTATAAATTTTAGATTGAACTCGTCTCTCTTTAAGGTGGCTCTTTGATGCTTTCAACTCCTGTGCATATTAAAGACAAATGTGAGTTGAAAAAAAAGTCACTGTGCCTTTTGTTTTTGTCATTTTGTTGATTTCAAACTTATTTAGAGGAGATTTTAACATGTGGGGAAGTTCAAACATAAAATGGCTGCTTCATTATTTACTCACCGTAAAATATGTAAATCCTAAGTGTTGCAATTTTAAAATAATGTATTTTCCTTATTTTTCTCAACATGCGGCACCCCACTCCTTGAAAACCTTGCTAACTGAACAGCCCAGATGTCAATTGTGGCTTCACGCACCCCGATCGCCATGGTGATGCAAACACAGTTTTATTTGTTTGGCCCCTTCCATCACCGAAAGCCATCATCGCCACGTAACCTCATTCATGGGGGGTTTTCATAGCATTTCTTGTCATGGCACCCTCAGGACATGACCTGTGTTTATGATCCGAAGCAAAATAAAACCTGCTGTTCAAGCCTATGAGTTCTTCGTCGCTTGCAAGTGTTGTGATTTGCACGTAAAAGGAAGAGAAAAAAAAAATCAAGCTACTGCAGTGGGTACGGTCGTCGCAATAAAAAGAGAAATCAAAATGCATGTAAATTGTGACCATAACAAAGTGCATTACAAAAGTAGAGTACTACAAGCAAGAAAAGTAGGAATGTTGTGTAACAGGGTCATTTTAGGGAAGGGTTCTTGTTGGTATGTATGGTTCGACAGTGCTCTCTCTTTCCCAAGCGGTGGCTATAAATGAATCGGTGTGCCGGGATGGTTGCCAGTTGATTTATGTCGCCGTTGAGTTGGGTGTGCCCTTGCAAGGATTGGACTAATTAGCCAACAATGCCAATTTGACATTTTATCCAAGATTTTGTGGAGCTGATCATTGCACATAGATTGTCTACAGGTACACATTCACTCATCGTATTTATTTCATTTTATATTTTGGAAAACTTGTACGTTAAAAGTCAGGTGGGTGTGCCGATAAGGGTGTGTGGATATGACTATTGCACATTGTGTTTGTGTATAGACAAACGAGTCCAACAATCAGTCTGCTGTCACTAACGTCCATCCACAAAGCAGAAGCCAAGAGACCTGCGCTATGACCCAGTAATGAAGATTTACAGTTGCATAAAAAGTTGACACTTAAGATACTGTGGAAGCTGTAACTCACAAGAAAATTGATGTACAGAAAAGATGGATGAAATTCAAAACTTATGAGATGAGGGTAAAAAAATCCCAATATCAACATTACAAAAGTAAGCAGTGTTCACACCATACATGAGAAATACTAGAATATAAAATGCAGTAAATACTAAAATAATTTGCAATCAATTATTGTCGTGATATGTGAAAAAGCAAGACCTACAGTAGGCCTACTACCAATATACTGTATGGGGAGTTCACTCCCAATTCAATAAAACCAACATACTGGAACACATGCCTTGGCATTGGGCCTTTTCAAAGGTCTGATATGATTATGACATGTGGTAGATAAAAAGTCAAATGTTCAAATTAAGCTTTGCTGTAATCAAAAGAGTGCAAAGGGGGGTCATTTCAAAAAGTTTTACACCAAAAATGTGACCTGTAACCTCTACTACTCAAATGAAATCTTTTAGCGAGAAGTTCAAATAAAAAGTTTAGATAGTAGGTGATGAGATCAGTTAGGAGATATACAGTATAAGCATTTCCAACCATGGGAAGATCATGCAGACAGTTCACGTCTAATCGCAATTCAATCCAAACAGGTCGGCTCTGTGATCGATTAGTTGGCCTGCGTCACGATCTGTATTCCGCCAACATGCGTCAAATCTGTTCAAGCTCAGTTTAGTTGCTGTGGTGGCTGTGGACTGACTGGTGTTTGCTAGCTGACGGCCGTCCTCGACAAACAGAAGTGATCGACGGCCACGATGGACCTTTGGGTGCCATGGTGAAGGCGAAAGTTATAGCCGCTTCCTCGGAGCCCAAGGGCAGATTTGCATTTGCAACAGGTGAGCTTGCGGCGAAAACGATTTATTGTCTTTGTTGACTAAAAAGTAGCGGACTAGCTTAGCCGCCACTTAGTAAACTGGTGAGTCCAGCAACTACTCGCTCGGTCTGCGGCTTTTTTTTTCTGCCGTGTCAGCCGGTTTGCTGAATAGGGTGTTCGTTAAAATAGCTACCATTTATCTACCACCCCTTTTAACATAGACGGGCAACGTGCACAGCGTACCCGAGACGTACAAATCGTTGAATTAGATATTCTGCAAAAAACAATTCCCCATCTTCAACGCAATAGTCAATTGGGATGGGAATTTCAAGTGCAGAAAATAAAAGCTTTGCTACAGTTTGGCTTTAGCCACAGGTAGTGATGGCTAAGCGGGGCTTTGTTAACTCCCGACACTTTACGAAAACTGGCTCATTGCTCGAGGCTTCATCGACAGAGATCTTAAGAAAGATATCTAGTGGCCATTAAATGAAGTGCAATACAGACGTGTTGAAGTCAAGTTACTTTCTATGCACATTATTCCTGTTGGACTACACCGGATGTTTGTTGTTGACAATAATATAACTAGTAATAATGACAATAATTATTGAAAACCATGATACACACACACACACACACACACACACACACACACACTAATATAATATATATATATATATATATATATATATATATATATATATATATATATATATATATATATATTCTGTTCTTTTCGTGTCATATTATACCCATTTGGTTGTAGTTTTAAGTTGGAGTTTTTAGCCAATTAGAATTCACCTAACTTGTGTTTGTAGGCTGTATGTAATCCGCCTGCTCCTGGAGGCGCTAGGGCATTTGCTTCAACAGTTGCAGGCTTATGCGCAAGCGCAGATGGATATGTGAGCGGCCGTATAACTTAGTAGTGATGGGTTGATGATGCATTATGGAGTGTGTTGGCACACTGACACAATGTGTTGATGCTGTGTTGAGATTATGTCATCAAATACTGACTCCTGCTGGACTTTAAAAATCCCTCTAGGGATCCCACTGACCGAGTGTATACCAGGGGCGTCACTCAACCTCACAAATTAGGAATTATGACAGATTATTATAAATTATTAAATACAATGAATGAGATGAGTGTCATATTTAATAAACTATCTTTTGTTTTTAATGTTTTAAAAAAAAAAAAAAAACAAAAGGCAGATTTTTACTGATGTTATAACTGCTAATAGGCTTTGTCTTTTTTTTTTTATCAATAATGATGTCCATTCATGTGATGACAGTGATGGTGTCACCCTAATTAGAAAACGGATCAGTCCAAAAACTTTATTTAGTAAAATCTCTGCTACAACCTTCTGAGAAAATCACAATGTGCCATCCCAGGTTGTCCACATTTAATCTGCAGGTCTGTGGTTTGATCACATAATCAGTTGATCCCTTTGATGTAGTCGATGTGTTCTTTGTCTCGTTCATCTGCGCGTGTTTTTGTTGTTGTACAAATATTGGGATCTTTTGCTGTTTGTAGCACAGGCAGCCTCCACCCTCCACCTGGCGGACATCCCTCCCTTGCCTTCTGTTAGAAGGTTGCACACTTTTCCCCCCAAGTAGCTGACCTCAGAGTGACCGACGGAATAGCAAAGGACAACATGGTGGACGTCACAAAATGGCCGCTGTTCAGTCTCATGCCACCACAGGACTTGGCCTGCATATGGAAAGCGTGTGTTTTTGGAGCTAATGCCAGTGAGGCCATCTTCATCACCAATGAGAACGAGGTGAATGTGTTCAGAGCTACAATGTCATTTTGAAGTATACTGTCAATTTCACAGTACGCTGTGTATTTAAAACAACAAAATAATGTTGCACTAAGAATGGCCTGCTGTATTAAAGGGATTCTTTACTCAATCAGCGATTTTTTTTTTCTTTTCTTCGTAAAACACTATTTATTCCATCTTATTTTTCATGTGCAATGAATACCTTTTAAATTCAGATTTTACCACTTGCTGTTGACTGAAAATGACATCCAAGGCACGCGGGGTTCAGGTAACAACCAATCACAGGTCAGCTTGCAGATGTCAAGTGACCAAACTTTGAAAATTGGTGAGCTGTGTTTGGTTGTTACCTAAGCACATGAGTTGTCATTTTCAGTCCGCTGCAAGTGCAAAATGTGTTTTTGAACTAAGATATAAGTTACACATGACAAATAATTTAGTCTTCAATTAAATTACAGGCAAAATACTAACTTTTTACTGCAGAACATGGCTCAATAATTAGGGTATCACTTAAATCACGTTTTAGTGGAAAATGTTACTGTTGACATGCTAATTGATAGCGTTGATGGTCGCCATTTTAGAAAACGGAAATTTGAACATACCTGCTGCAGCAACCCATGTAGATTGATGGCATTAACAAGCAAATATTTGTTACCCTCTGCAAAAAGGACCTCACAGCATCTTGTTGAGTCACTTATAGGAAAGTACCTGTGCTATTTATCATCTTTTGTGTGTGACTGTTACATACTGCCGCCTGGCGGCCAAGGCAGAGCAGTGTTGCAACATAAAACAACATTTTACACACATTGCCAGCATAATAGTCATGGCATCTGTAAAGCTGATATTTAGCTGGTCGCAAAAAGAGGAAGAGCACAGAAAATACGACAAATGGCATGTTGTAAGTAAGCAAGCAGATAAAATGGGCTGATATAAGCACACAAACGTGAGAGAGGTAGGCAATGAATTTGTCTCTCTGGCTGTTTGTTAGATAACTGTAAACTTAAATGTTTGAATTTGCACTGTCCGTTTCAGGTGTATGTGATGGGCCTCAACTCCAGCAACTGCCTTGGCACTGGAGACAACCAGAGTGCCATCGTACCCAAAAAGCTGGATTTCCTACGTGGCAAGAAGGTGATCAGCATAAGCTACGGCAGTGGCCCTCATGTGCTGCTGGCCACCGATGGTATTGCCAACACATCCACACATCCTCCTGTGTACTGTATAGCAACTCATGGATTTTTTTTGTTTGCCAAATCTTTTGCCCTTTCAGATGGCAGCCTTTATGCGTGGGGGCACAATGGCTACAGCCAGCTTGGGAATGGCACCACCAATCAAGTGGTCGCGCCAGTGCTTATTCCAGCCAAGCTGATAAACAGCAAGGTGACCTCAGTGGCCTGCGGCTCGCATCACTCCATGGCGCTCAGCGAATTTGGAGAGGTGGGTGCTCACACTTCTGGCATCGTGGACCTATGAGCTTTATTCAAGGAGAACACAACTTTTCTCATTATTTGACTATCTTCTCAATCATCTTATCCAGACTCTCTGAGCAGTGGTTCTCAAAGTGGGGTCCGTAGCCTGACTGCAGCGGCTCGTGAAATAATTTGGGTTGTTAATAAAAAAAATAAAGAAAAAATTGGCGTAGGTGGCAAAATGAATGTGTCATTTTAGATGTAGTTAAAACATGTTTATAAAATATTACATTTTAATCTTAAAATGATTCTGTTATTTATTTTTGACTGACCGATATGGATGTTTTTAGTCTGGTGGAAAAAAAACAAACAAACCGATCATTTAAAAAATGATAATCAATAAAATAGTTCCTCCCAATGTATTTCAGTACAGTAAAACTCCTCTACAATGAAAGCTGCACGTGCATTAAAAAAAATCCATGCATTGAAGCCTTTCTCCTTTTCTTACTTCCACATAAAAGGAAAAATCCCCCTGTTGCATAATACGTTTTTTCTGCATTTGCGTTGCACTGAAATTCACTTGGTTGAAATTCACTCGCTTGGTTTATACTTTATAGGTGGCACTTAATTGACTCTACAGCATACAAACACTATATAAAAGAGGTAGAGAATCTTAGTCTATTCAAAGGATCTAAACAGACTGTTCATCTTTCCCCAATTTGGTGCTCGCCAGGAGTTGTTTACGATATTTAGATCACGGTATGGATGGTTGGATGATTTGGTTTTGAACTTCAGTCAGATTGTAGATTGCACAACATGTTTTTCATGTTTACGTCCGAGACATAGATTTGCTATCGTGAAAAGTCCCCTGTTGTGTAAAGTTTCTGGCTGCAAATATGATTTAGTAGGAGAGGAGTTCTACTGTGGGTGTGAATTCAAAGAAGATTTTCGCTATTCACAAGTCAGCCTGCTACCGATTCCATGCGAATAGCAGCGGTTAACTGTTAATATCCATCTATTCGTTTTCTTAACTGTTTGTCCTCACATGGGTCTTGGTGGTGCCTCTCAGCTGATTTGGGCAACCGAACTGGTTGCCATCCAATCGCAGGACACACAAAGAAAAACAACGATTCACACTCACAATCGCACCAGAGAGCAATTTACTCTTGGCTCTGTCCCATTCCCTTCTCTCTCCGTATCGGTTGCGTTTCGCACCCACTCTCGCCTCGGTGTTCAATTGCCCTTCCCAGCCCGCATCTGCTACACAACTACGGGACTTTTTTCTTCTTTTTTTTTTTTTTTATTGTTTTGGCTGCCACATTCGCTGTTTACGATGCTAGGACTTGGCGTGCGTAGATGCCCAGATGCGTAGATGCCAACCGGCCTGCAAGCCGAAAATTTGACACATCTGGTGTAGGATTAGGAACTCGGAAATGTATTATGTCAATGTAGGTGTTAAAATGTGTGTGTGTGTGTGTGTGTGTGTGTGTGTGTTCGTTCGTCCTTCCTCCCTGTCAGGTGTATGCGTGGGGTTACAACCACTGCGGCCAGGTGGGTTCTGGTTCCACAGCCACCCAGCCTCTCCCACGTCGTGTTTCCAGCTGCCTTCAGAACAAGATGGTGGTCAGCATTGTGTGTGGGCAGACCTCGTCCATGGCGGTGGTGGACAACGGAGAGGTGATGACACAACTTCATTCTTCACTCTCCGGTAAAAGGTTGATCAGGTCTGACTTCCTTGCTCGACTGCTTGGACAGGTGTACGGTTGGGGTTACAACGGGAATGGACAGCTGGGACTGGGGAATAACGGCAACCAGCTGACTCCTTGTCGAGTCATGGGTTTGCAGGGTGTGTGTGTGCAACAGGTGAGTGACTGCACTGCAGGCTTTAGGAACAATGATGAACATCTGTACAGTTAATGTCTATTTTTCTCATCTTTTTTTTCCCACTCCAGATTGTGTGCGGTTTTGCCCATTCCTTAGCGCTGACGGACGAAGGTGTGATGTACGCGTGGGGTGCCAACACGTACGGACAACTGGGCACGGGCAGCAAGAACAACCAGCTGAGCCCCGTGCGGATTATGAACGAGAAAGGAAGGTGTGACAAAGCTCTGCTATTTCCCCTCACTACCCGTGGTACAAAATCTTGACAGGTAAAATTTAGGGATGGGCCATCTGAGGTCTTAGTTTTGTCAAATTGATCAACATTTACACCTGATGCACATTATTTGTTTGAACTTTGTATTTAAAGGTAGTTTTGCTCAATGCATCGACTGCGGTCGCCCGCCGAGTTCTTGTTGATCGCGTGCTTGACATCACGCTACAAGGACGGGAAAAAAAAAAGTCAATCAAAAAATACATTGCGAGCTGTTCTGGGAAAAAAAGAAAATGAAGCTGACCGTAAGCCAGCGCTGCTCAAATAGTGGGGCATGCCCCCGTGGGGGAGCGCTACGTGATGTCAGGGGGGCGCAGATGACTCCAGGGAAAAGCCTTTGTTTTTGTCACGTGAATTATAATTGTAATAAAATAAGACTTCTCATCTTTTTTTTTTGTTTTTGTTTCAGGCACTTTGATTCACTTGGTTATTGTTTTCCTACTAAGTTGTTATACGTACAAACGTTGTAAAGAAAAGGTTTTTTTTTTTTCGTTAAGGTTAAAAAGGATGAGGGTGGGGGGGGCTTGGCAAAATATAATTGAGAAGCACTGCCGTAAGAGTTCCAAGGCCGTTAGTGTATACATTACTTGCTATGATACATTTTATGTTGAAGCAATGATTGGCATCTCACAACGTTTGGCTACTTTACTAAAATAGAGAAGATTGGTAAGTGGTGCATTCTCCTCATATTTCATTGCGCTTATGGTCCATCCCTTTAAGTTACTACCCAGTAAATGTGTAATTTTTCTCTTTGTTTAGCAGTATTACTGAAGTAGAGGCGCTATTAATTACCTATTGATTGATTATATTGGTGCTGAGCTTTTTTGGCTGTCTACCATAGGTTATTAGACTATGCATTACCCCACCACCACCCATAAAATGTATCATAAATATCCCTGGCTATGTCACTAAGGTTATATATAGATGGTACTAGATACATGTAACTAATATCCAATGCCTACAACATATTCAACAAAGCTGGGTTTTGCGTTACGAGTCTGGTCTAAGAACTTAAGAAGTACCTAGATGTCTCAAAGCACAACTGTAGTTTACTTAAATAAAATAAAGAGTGCTTATAGCAGCGAACGCAAAGGAAAAGATACCAGCATTTTGACAAGAACGTCCAGTATTATTTGTTCTTCAGAATCACAGAGGTGGCTGCTTGTCACTCCACGCACACGTCAGCCGCCAAGTCGCAGAGTGGACAGGTGTACATGTGGGGCCAGTGCAGGGGGCAGTGCGTACTGCTGCCGCACCTCACACATTTTGCCTGCACTGACGACGTCTTCGCCTGCTTTGCCACGCCCTCAGTGATGTGGAGGCTTCTGTCCTTGGGTGAGATGTGGTTGTCGAGGAACGCGGAAATTCGGAGCTACCCAAATATTGCATTTGTCATTTAATATGCAGGATGGTGAGCTTTCTTAGATGAATACACTAAGAAATGATAAATCTAAATTCCCACTCAGGTCCTGCGACAAGGCAATGAAATCTGGCCAATCATCAATATAGACTACTAAATTGGATAAGTGTAACAAAGTTCTATTCTCACGTGAGATTTCCTTTCAGACTTTGAACGCTTTCCGACGGTGGCTCAATCGCTCAAAAAAGAGTTTGATAACCCCGAGACGGCTGACCTTAAGTTCTGTGTGGAGGGCAAATACATCTACGTCCACAAGGCTGTTCTCAAGATCAGGTGAGACTCAAATTTAAGTTCTAGTACAAGTAGTTCTAAATTCTCGGTTGACTTCTAGTTTTTCAGAAAATAGCTGAGGATTGATTCCACAAATACACAAATAGGTGATTTTGTAAATGGTGAACGGCAATTGAGTTGAGGAATGACTATAATGTTGTGTCTCAAATAACGCATTGGCGGCACGGTGGAGAAGTGTTTAGCGCGCCTCGTCTCACAGTGCAGAGGTTGCAGATTCGATTCCAGCGGCAGCCTTCCTTTGTGAAGTTTGCATGTTCTCCCCCTGCCTGCATAGATTGATTCTCTCTAGGTGCTCTGGTTTCCTGTCACACCCCCAAAGACGTGCAGTCTAGGTACTGTATATTGGACACTGCAAATTGCCCTTAAGTGTGTCTGCTAGAGTGAATGGTGGTTTGTCTCTGACCTGCGATTGGCTGGCAAGCAATTCAAGGTGTACCGTGCCCAATGCCGTAAGACAGCTGGGATAGGCTCCAGCATTCCTGCTGCCCTAGTGGGGATAAGAAAATGAATGGATATTGCTAACCTAGGAGCAGACTAATATGTGCTTGTTTTTGTTTTTGTTTGTTTGTTTTTTTGCATCAAAATGACACCGTGTGTGTTTTTCTAACAATAAAAGCCTTTACATGGCCATTGGGTGGGAAAGGGGGAAAGAGGAGGGGCTTACCCATCCCCTACATTAGATATCTTGTGGGAAGGACATTCTGTCTCATGGGGACTTATGCCTTGTCCAATCTTGACTTACTGCTGTATACATACTTCCCTAACGTCGTTGGAATTGAAGCCGGGTCACCTGCAATGGAGGCTGATTTTTAGATTGTTTGACTACCTTAGCTAAGAAAATCCAATATTTCAGATTTCATTAACTCATTTTTTAAACCTTACTGGTCATTTCAAAATAAAAATGCCTTAAGGTACATGTTTTAGTCCGGTGCCAAAATTGACACCTCTGATGTGCCATCCCGCTCTTAACTGTACCCCAAGCACTTTGCTTAACCAGAGCACAAATACAAAGCATATACAAAAATATATGCAAAGCATAGAGTCTATGCTATGCTTGGTCGGTGGAGCAATGCAAAACTATGGCTCCCAACAGAAATGTTTGGAATACCAATTATCGCGCAATAAAAAGGACAAAGAAAGTCGAAGTTTCAAACTGCATGTACGAGACGTGAGCAAAAACCAACAACCGATATTAACAAATCTCACAGTAAAATTGATTCAAATAGAATGAACTTATATGTAGCATCTGCCATCATCATCTTCATATCGCAACCACTGATATAACAGTCCAATTTGGTAGAAAGGTCCGCTTTTTACTTTGAGTGATTGTCGAGTTTCAGCATCTCGGTTTTGTTCCTCGTCTCGAGCTTCTGAAGCATTTAGTTTCCCCTCTTTATCTTCTGGCTCATTGTTACCTGATTGTGTATTATTGAACTTGTCACTGTTAGAAAAAAAAACATGCTGTGTTTACT